>NC_091570.1:38777135-38790070 GCF_042767895.1 Penaeus vannamei
GAGAAGGGGAGAGAGAGAGAGAGAGAGAGAGAGAGAGAGAGAGAGAGAGAGAGAGAGAGAGAGAGAGAGAGAGAGAGAGAGAGAGAGAGAGAGAAAGAAAGAAAAAATGGACGAAACGAGACAAAAGCAACAAAGAAGAGGAGAGGAAAACAGAAGATAATTGGGAGGGTTTAAGAACAATAGAAGGATCAGAGAGGGTGAAGAGAGAATGGAAGGAATGAGAGAGAATGGAAGAGATGAGAAAAAGGAAGGGATAAGAGAGAATGGAAGAAGTGAGGAAGAAAGAAAGGAATAAGAGAGAGAGGGAGGGATAGGAGAAAAAGGAAGAGATAAGAAGGAAAGGAAGGAATAGCAAAAAGGAAAAAGAAGAAGAGGGAGAGAGAGAAAACGTAGAAGACAAAAGAAAAAGACCGAAGAAGGAGAGACGAAGAGAAAGAGGAAGAGGGAGAGAGAGAAAACGTGGAAGACGAAAGAAAAAGACCGAAGAAGGAGAGACGAAAAGGAAGAGGAAGAAGAAGAGGAAGAGAGAGAAAACGTAGAAGCCAAAAGAAGGAGAGACGAAGAAGAAGAAGAAGAGGGAAGAGAGAAAACGTAGAAGACAAGCAGAGAAAGAAAGACCGAAGAAGGAGAAGAAGAGGGGAAGAGAGAAAACGCAGAAGACAAAAACAAGAAGACGAAAGAAGGAGAGACGAAAAAGAAGCAGAAGACGAAGGAAGAGGGAGAGAGAGAAAACGGAGAAGACGAAAGAAGGAGAAACGAAGAGAAAGAGGAAGAGGAAGAGAGAGAGAAAGAGGAAGAGGAAGAGAGAGAGAAAGAGGAAGAGGAAGAGAGAGAGAAAGAGGAAGAGGAAGAGAGAGAGAAAGAGGAAGAGGAAGAGAGAGAGAAAGAGGAAGAGGAAGAGAGAGAGAAAGAGGAAGAGGAAGAGAGAGAAAGAGGAAGAGGAAGAGAGAGAGAAAGAGGAAGAGAGAGAGAGAGAAAGAAGAAGAGTGAGAGAGAGAAAGAAGAAGAAGAAGAAGAAGAAAAAGAAGAAGAGTGAGAGAGAGAAAAGAAGAAGAAGGAAGAAGAAGAGAAAGAGGAAGAGTGAGAGAGAGAAAGAAGAAGAAGAAGAAGAAGAAGAGAAAGAGAAAGAGGAAGAGGGAGAGAGAGAAAGAAGAAGAAGAAGAAGAAGAGAAAGAGGAAGAGTGAGAGAGAGAAAGAAGAATAAGAATAAGAAGAGAAAGAGGAAGAGTGAGAGAGAGAAAGAAGAAGAAGAAGAAGAAGAGAAAGAGGAAGAGGGAGAGAGAGAAAGAAGAAGAAGAAGAGAAAGAAGAAGAGTGAGAGAGAGAAAGAAGAAGAAGAAGAAGAGAAAGAGGAAGAGTGAGAGAGAAAAAGAAGAAGAAGAAGAAGAGAAAGACGAAGAGTGAGAGAGAGAAAGAAGAAGAAGAAGAAGAAGAGAAAGAGGAAGAGTGAGAGAGAGAGAGAGAAAGAAGAAGAAGAGGGAGAAAGAGAAAGAGGAAGAGGGAGAGAGAGAAAGAAGAAGAAGAAGAAGAGAAAGGAAGAAGTGCAGAGAGAGAAAGAAGAAGAAGAAGAAGAAGAAAGGAGGAAGAGGAGAGAGAGAAAAAGAAGAAGAAGAAGAAGAGAAAGAGGAAGAGTGAGAGAGAGAAAGAAGAAGAAGAAGAAGAAGAGAAAGAGGAAGAGGGAGAGAGAGAAAGAAGAAGAAGAAGAAGAAGAGAAAGAGGAAGAGGGAGAGAGAGAAAGAATAAGAATAAGAAGAGAAAGAGGAAGAGTGAGAGAGAGAAAGAAGAAGAAAAGAAAGAGGAAGAGTGAGAGAGAAAGAAGAAGAAGAAGAAGAGAAAGAGGAAGAGTGAGAGAGAGAAAGAAGACGAAGAAGAAGAAGAGAAAGAGGAAGAGGGAGAGAGAGAAAGAAGAAGAAGAAGAAGAGAAAGAGGAGGAGTGAGAGAGAGAAAGAAGAAGAAGAAGAAGAAGAAGAGAAAGAGGAAGAGGAGAGAGAGAGAAAGAAGAAGAAGAAGAAGAAGAGAAAGAGGAAGAGTGAGAGAGAGAAAGAAGAAGAAGAAGAAGAAGAGAAAGAGGAAGAGAGAGAAAGAATATGAAGAATAAGAAGAGAAAGAGGAAGAGGGAGAGAGAGAAAGAAGAAGAAGAAGAAGAGAAAGAAGGAAGAGTGAGAGAGAGAAAGAAGAAGAAGAAGAAGAGAAAGAGGAAGAGTGAGAGAGAGAGAAAGAAGAAGAAGAAGAAAAAGAGAAAAGAGGAAGAGTGAGAGAGAGAAAGAAAAGAAGAAGAAGAAGAGAGAAAGAGGAAGAGGGAGAGAGAGAAAGAAGAAGAGGGAGAGAGAGAAACGTAGAAGACGAAACAAGGAGACGAAAGAAGGGAGAGGCGAAGAGAAGAAAGAAGAGAAAGAGGAAGAAGGAGAGAGAGAAAACGTAGAAAACAAAAGAGAAAAAGACCGAAGAAGGAGAGAGACGGGAAGAGAAAGAGAAAGAGGAAGAGGGAGAGAGAGAAAACGTAGAAGACAAGAGAAGGAGAGACGATGAGCAGGAAGAAGAGGGAGAGAGAGAAAACGTAGAAGAAGAAAGAAGGAGAGACAAAGAGAAAGAGGAAGAGAGGGAGAGAGAAAACGTAGAAAACAAAAGAAAAAGACCGAAGAGGAGGAAGAAGAGGGAGAGAGAGACCGAAGAAGGAGAGACGAAGAGGAAGAAGAAGAAGAAGAAGAGAAAGAGAAAGAGGAAGAGGGAGAGAGAGAAAACGTCTTCACACGAACGACTTTTTCTTAAAGTTGGAAAAATCAGAAGCGACGGCATTCAGGGCGTGTCACGTCTGGCACGGAACGAAAGAGGGAAGAAGGAGAAACAACAATAAAAAGGGTCAGAGAGAGAATAAGATAAGTTCGAGAAAGAGAAGAAGGAGAAAAAGGATCAAAGAGAGAATAAGATAAGCTCCTTCGAGAATGAGGAGAAGAAGGAGAAACAACAATAAAAAAGGGTCAGAGAGAGACAGAATAAGATAAGTTCGAGAAAGAGAAGAAGGAGTAAAAAAGGATCAAAGAGAGAATAAGATAAGTTCCAGAATGGGAGAAGAAGGAGCAACACCAATAAAAAGGGTCAGAGCGAGAATAAGATAAGTTCAAGAAAGAGAGAAGAAGGAGAAACTGCAATAAAAAGGGTGAAAGAGAGAATAAGATAAGTTCAAGAAAGAGAGAAGAAGGAGAAACAACAAGAAAAGGGTGTCAAAGAGAGAATAAGATAAGTTCAAGAAAGAGGGAAGAAGGAGAAACTGCAATAAAAAGGGTCAGAGAGAGAATAAGATAAGTTCAAGAAAGAGAGAAGAAGGAGAAACAACAAGAAAAGGGGGTCAAAGAGAGAATAAGAAAACCTCAAGAAAGAGAGAAGAGGGAGAAACAACAAGAAAGGGGGGTCAAAGAGAGAATAAGAAAACTTCAAGAAAGAGAGAAGAAGGAGAAACAACAAGAAAAGGGGGTCAAAGAGAGAATAAGAAAACTTCAAGAAAGAGAGAAGAAGGAGAAACAGCAATAAAAAGAGTCCAAGAGAAAATAAGATAAGTTCGAGAAAGAGAGAAGAGGGAGAAACAACAAGAAAAGGGGTCAAAGAGAAAATAAGAGAAGTACAAGAAAGAGAAGAAGGAGAAACAGGAAAAGGGAGAATAAGATAAGTAAAAGAAAGAGAAAAGAAGGAGAAACAACAAGAAAAAGGGCCCAAGAGAGAATAAGAAAAGTCCCAGAAAGCGAGAAGAAGGAGAAACAACAAGAAAAAGGGCGAAAGAGAAAATAAGATAATTTCAAGAAAAAGAGAAGAAGGAGAAACAACAAGAAAAAGGGTCAAAGAGAGAATATGATAAATTCGAGAAAGAGAGAAGAAGGAGAAGGAGAAGAAATGAGAAGATTAAAACGAAGAAGAAACAGAAAGAATTAAAGAAATGAATGAAATAGATAAAAAGAAAAGAAACGAGATAGGAAAAAGAGAAGAAGGAGAAGGAAGAGAAAGAAGAAGATGAGAAACACGAAGAGAAATATAGAAGAAAATGAGTATATTAAAAAGGAAACGAAAAGAACAAACGAAGAAATGAAAAGAAAGAAAGAAAGAAAGAAAAAGAGATGAATAAAAAGCGAAAGAGGTGGATATGAAGAAGAAAATAGGAAGAAAATAGGAAGAAATAGCACCATTAAAAATAGAAGCGAAAGAAGTGGATAGGAAGAAAATAGGAAGGAATAACACCAATAATAATAGAAGCGAAAGAAGTGGATAGGAAGAAAATAGGAAGAAATAACACCAGCAAGAGACACCAGCAGAGGATCATGGGGAGGGGGGGGAGGGGGGGAGCCGAGGGCAGAGGTACTGGCGCATCGATCCTAACGTACCGTATATGTGTGTGTGTGTGTGCGTGTGTGTGCGTGTGTGTGTGTGTGGGGTGGGGTTATGTGCGTGTGTGTACGCGTGTGCGTGTGTGCGTGTTGTTGGGGGTGGGGTGGGGTTGTGTGTGTGTGTGCCGGGGTAGGGGTGGGGGGGTTATGTGTCGGTGGGTGGGCGTATATGTGTGTGTGTGTGCGCGTGTTATTGGGGGTGGGTGGGGTTGGTGGGTGGTGGGTGGGCGTCTGTGTGTGTGTGTGGGGGGGTAGGGGGTAGGGGGTGGGAAGAGGGAGGGGGTATGTGTGGGGTAGGAGGGTGTGTGTGTGTGGGGTAGGGGTGGGGTAGGGGTGGGGGTTGTGTTCGTGTGGGTGGGTGGGCGTATGTGTGTGTGTGTGTGTGTGCGCGTTTGTTTGTGTGCATGTATGTGCGTGTGTGCGTTTGTTTGTGCGTGTGTGTGTGTGTGTGTGCGTGCGTGTGGGTGGGTTGGGGTGGGGTTGCGTGCGTGTGTGTGTGTTGTTGGTTAAAGGTGGGGTTGTGTGTGGGGGAAGGTGGTTGTGTGTGTGTGTGGGCGGGCGTATGTGTGCGTTTGCGTGTGTGTGCGTGTCGGGTAGCGGCAGGGGTAGGGGGGTTGTCTCTGGGTGTGTGTGTGCGTGTGTGTGTGGGGGGGGTTATTTGTGTGGGTGGGCGGGCGTATGTGTGTGTGTATGTGTGTATGTATGTGCGTGTGTGCGTTTGTTTGTGCGTATGTGTGTATTTATTTGTATGTGTGTACGTTTGTCTGTGTGTATGTATGTGTGTGTACGTTTTTATGTGTGTGTGTGTGTGTGTGTGTGTGTGTGTGTGTGTGTGTGTGTGTGTGTGTGTGTGTGTGTGTGTGTGTGTGTGTGTGTGTGTGTGTGTGTGTGTGTGTGTGTTATTTATGTGTCTATGCATGTGTGAGTGTACATTTGTCTGTGTGTATGTGTGTATGTGTGCATGTTTGTACATATCATATGTGTAAGTGTTCATTTACATTTACATCTGTGAATGTGTGTTTATGTGTATATGTCTGTATCCGTGTGCGTATGTTCCCGTGTACGTACGTTTAAATGTAAGTCTACGAACATAAAACACTTAAAACGCTTAAATAAAATAGAAATAAGAAAAAAAAAAACGAATTATGTAGGCCTACCTGCATGCAATCATCATGATAATAATCTGTTACGTACACTATTTTCGAGTTGATATTCCCACAATAAAATAAAATTATTCGATGTAATAATATGGAAGAGTTCATATATGTACGTCACAGAGTAGTCGTGTGCGTGTAGGTATATGTATGTGCGTTTATAGGTGTATACGTTTATGTGCGTGTATGTGGGAGGAGGTGTTAAAATACTATGTGTATGTATTTACGTAAGTTTGTGTTCGTGTGCAAGTGCATGTGCGTGATTGTATGTGTATGTGTATGTTTATGTGTGTGGCTATCCATGTGTGTGTGTGATTATATGTACATGTGTGTGCCTATGCATGTATGTGTGTGATTATATGTACATGTGTGTGACTATGCACGTGTGTGTGTGATTATATGTACATGTATGTGACTATGCACGTGTGTGTGTGATTATATGTACATGTATGTGGCTATACATATGTGTGTGTGATTACATGTACATGTATGTGACTATACATATGTGTGTGATTACATGTACATGTATGTGACTATGCACGTGTGTGTGTGATTATATGTACATGTATGTGACTATACATATGTGTGTGTGATTACATGTACATGTATGTAACTATACATATGTGTGTGATTACATGTACATGTATGTGACTATGCATGTATGTCTGTGATTATATGTACATGTATGTGACTATACATGTATGTGTGATTATATGTACATGTGTGTGACTATACATGTGTGTGTGTGATTATATGTGTACATATTCGTGCACATCTATATGTAAACTAGTTTTTCTATTAACGTACATGTTTCACAGTTGAGTTCCAAATGTGTGAACGCATGAACAGGCAGGTTGTTACAGTGAATATTCACGATGAAGTTAATGAGTCGTGAAATTAATGTTATGCTCTTGTTAATAAAAGGAAAAAAAAAATAAATAAAAAAACAAAGGATGATTTTTTTTTTTTTTTTTTTTTTTTTTTTACATTTTGAAGCAAATTTATTACTATGGTTTCATGAGGGAGAGAGTGTGAGAGAGGGAGAGGGAGAGGGAGAGGAAGAGGAAGAGGAAGAGGAAGAGGAAGAGGAAGAGGAAGAGGAAGAGGAAGAGGAAGAGGGAGAGGGAGAGGGAGAGTGAGATGAAGATGGAGAGGAAGAGGAAGAGGGAGGGAGGAGAGAGAGAGAGAGAGAGAGAGAGAGAGAGAGAGAGAGAGAGAGAGAGAGAGAGAGAGAGAGAGAGAGAGAGAGAGAGAGAGAGAGAGAGAGAGAGAGATGAAAGAGGAAGGGAGGGAGGGAGGTAGGGGTAGAAGGAGAGGGAGATGAAGAGATAGATAGATAGATAATGGGGAGAGACAAAAAAGAGATAGATTGATAGACAGATACAGAGAGAGAGAGAGAGAGAGAAAGAGAGAGAGAGAGAGAGAGAGAGAGAGAGAGAGAGAGAGAGAGAGAGAGAGAGAGAGAGAGAGAGAGAGAGAGAGAGAGAGCGAGAGAGAGAGAGAGAGGAGAAAGAGAAAGAGACAGAAAGAGAGAACAGAAAGAAGATAGAGATTCCGCATATGTAAAAAAAAAAATAATAATAATAAAAAAAAAAAATAAAAAAATAAAAGCATTGTCTTCACAAATCCTTCACATTTCTCCCTGTTGCAAGTCGAAAGAAGATTTTTCTCATTAAACAAGGAATCTGCAGGGCTTATCTGTGTGAATGAGGTCATTGACCCCTTGTTCACTACGACCATGTATTCTCGACTGGCTAATTGGTTGTTCTGTAACCAAGGACATATTTTGGGAGTCAAATGTTTCTAAAATCTGAATCTCGTGTATTTTATTTTATTTTTTTCTGTGGATTTTTGTGTTCAAGAAAGTTTATAAATTATTCGTACCAGTAAGATCTTTGTTTTAAGTTGTATATGATAGTTTGGAAAGTAGGATGGAGTGACGTACTGAAATTATGTAACGTTTGGGAAAAATATGAGTTTGATTTTTCTATTTTTCATGTATTTATCTAAATAATTGTCTTATATTTTCATAGAGGGCGGATGTCTTAGTGAATATAGTCTACCGAAATGGCTCACTTATAAAATTCACTGAATATCGCATCACATCGTATTTGATTTTTGTTTTTAAATAAAAAGTTCACACGTAAATAAAATAATCTACCTGCTTATTTATTCTCTGGCTCGAGGGGGATCGTATGAGCAAGGTCGGCTCCATGTCTGCGTGATAATGGCTGTCCCTTTAATGGCTCTTTCTTGCCCCTGCATGGCACTCTTCGTACCCAGATGGCGAGGTCTGCCCCTATATAACCCCTCTTGTCACCCAGAGGCGTGGTCTGTGCCTGCGTGGTCCTATTCGTCCAGTGTGTGCCCCTTACATTTGTTCTTTTTGCCCATAGATGGCACTTTCTGTCCCTGCATGACACTCTCCGTTCCCGAATGGCACTGGCTGTCCCTGCATGGCCCCCTGTTCGTCCCCAAATGGCACTGTCTGCCTCTGCATGACCCTCTTCGTCCCCTAATGGCACTGTCTGCCCCTCCATGACCCTATTCGTCCCCTAATGGCACTGTCTGCCACTCCATGCCCCCCTATTCATCTCCTTATGGCACTGTCTGCCTCTGCATGACCCTCTCCGTCCCCTAATGGCACTGTCTGCCTCTCCATGGCCCTCTCCGTCCCCTAATGGCACTGTCTGCCTCTGCATGCCCCCTATTCGTCCCCTAATGGCACTCTCTACCACTTCATGCCCCCTATTCGTCCCCAAATGGCACTGTCTGCCTCTCCATGACCCTCTCCGTCCCCTAATGGCACTGTCTGCCACTCCATGCCCCCCTATTCGTCCCCTAATGGCACTCTCTACCACTCCATGCCCCCTATTCGTCCCCAAATGGCACTGTCTGCCTCTGCATGACCCTTTTCGTCCCCTAATGGCACTGTCTGCCTCTGCATGACCCTCTTCGTCCCCTAATGGCACTGTCTGCCTCTGCATGACCCTCTTCGTCTCCTAATGGCACTGTCTGCCTCTGCATGACCTTCTCCGTCCCCTAATGGCACTGTCTGCCTCTGCATGCCCCCTTATTCGTCCCCTAATGGCACTGTCTGCCTCTGCATGACCCTCTCCGTCCCCTAATGGCACTGTCTGCCTCTGCATGCCCCCCTATTCGTCCCCTAATGGCACTGTCTGCCTCTCCATGACCCTCTCCGTCCCCTAATGGCACTGTCTGCCTCTCCATGACCCTCTTCGTCCCCTAATGGCACTGTCTGCCTCTGCATGACCCTCTCCGTCCCCTAATGGCACTGTCTGCCTCTGCATGACCCTCTTCGTCCCCAAATGGCACTGTCTGCCTCTGCATGACCCTCTTCGTCCCCTAATGGCACTGTCTGCCTCTCCATGACCCTCTTCGTCCCCTAATGGCACTGTCTGCCTCTGCATGACCCTCTTCGTCCCCTAATGGCACTCTCTGCCACTCCATGACCCTCTTCGTCCCCTAATGGCACTGTCTGCCTCTGCATGACCCTCTTCGTCCCCTAATGGCACTGTCTGCCTCTGCATGACCCTCTCCGTCCCCTAATGGCACTGTCTGCCTCTCCATGACCCTCTTCGTCCCCTAATGGCACTGTCTGCCTCTTCATGACCCTCTCCGTCCCCTAATGGCACTGTCTGCCTCTCCATGACCCTCTCCGTCCCTAATGGCACTGTCTGCCTCTCCATGACCCTCTTCGTCCCCTAATGGCACTGTCTGCCTCTCCATGACCCTCTCCGTCCCCTAATGGCACTCTCTGCCACTCCATGCCCCCCTATTCGTCCCCAAATGGCACTGTCTGCCTCTCCATGCCCCCCTATTCGTCCCCTAATGGCACTGTCTGCCTCTGCATGACCCTCTTCGTCCCCTAATGGCACTGTCTGCCTCTCCATGACCCTCTCCGTCCCCTAATGGCACTGTCTGCCTCTCCATGACCCTCTCCGTCCCCTAATGGCACTGTCTGCCTCTCCATGACCCTCTCCGTCCCCTAATGGCACTGTCTGCCACTCCATTCCCCCCTATTCGTCTCCTTATGGCACTGTCTGTCTCTGCATGACCCCTTTCGTCCCCTAATGGCACTGTCTGCCTCTGCATGACCCTCTTCTGTCTCCCTAATGGCACCAAGTTCAGTCTTCGCTCTGCATGACCCTCTCCGTCCCCGAATGGCACTGTCTGCCTCTGCATGACCCTCTTCGTCCCCTAATGGCACTGTCTGCCTCTCCATGACCCTCTTCGTCCCCTAATGGCACTGTCTGCCTCTCCATGACCCTCTTCGTCCCCTAATGGCACTGTCTGCCTCTCCATGACCCTCTCCGTCCCCTAATGGCACTGTCTGCCTCTGCATGACCCTCTTCGTCTCCTAATGGCACTGTCTGCCTCTCCATGCCCCCCTATTCGTCTCCTTATGGCACTGCCTGCCTCTCCATGACCCCTTTCGTCCCCTAATGGCACTGTCTGCCTCTCCATGACCTTCTCCGTTCCCTAATGGCACTGTCTGCCTCTCCATGACCCTCCTCGTCCCCTAATGGCACTGTCTGCCTCTGCATGACTCCTTTGTTCTCGACAGAATGTGAATAGCCTCCCGCGGCCAAAGTTTGTTGTGTCTGCGATCCAGTTAGCCTGACTTTCCGTGACCTCTTGCTCGTGGACGAAGTTGCATATCTCTCTCAGTGACGCTGCCTGACCTCCGTGTGACATGACCTCCTCCCACTGCCCTTCACAGCACGATCATCCGACGCGGGACCTCGTCTCGTTCGGGTGACTCTCGCTTTCCCTCCAGCGTGAACCCTGATTAACATGAAAGGGTATTATATCTCTCGTAATGATCCCGCTCGCATGACACGGCCTTCCCCTTAGAGAGAGGCTATCGACTCCTTTATTTCAGCCACATTCTTTCCCTCCCTCGGCCAGACGCGGTTCTCTCTCTCTCTCTCTCCTCTCTCTCTCTCTCTCTCTCTTTCTCGCTCTCTCTCTCTCTCTCTCTCTCTCTCTCTCTCTCTATCTCTATCTCTCTCTCTCTCTCTCTCCTCTCTCTCTCTCTCTCTCTCTCTCCTCCTCTCTCTGTCCCTCCCTCCCTCCAAGGCCAGACGCGGTCCCTCCCTCCCTTCCCTCCAAGTCCCTCCTCCGACCCACTCTTATTTACCCTTCTATAACCCGGGTCTTTTTTTTTCCTCCCACCAAAAAACAAAACTTTTTTTTATAAAGTTGTTCCTCGACCCCAACCCCCCCGAGACGCCCGCACCATATCGGTTGCCAATGTCGAGAATGAAAATGAATTTCCACCTTTTTCTTCTTCTTCTTCTTCTCGAGTCTTCTTCTCTTCTTCTCGAGTCTTCTTCTCTTCTTCTTCTCGAGTCGGCTTCTTTGCCTTCCCTCCCCCCTCCTCCTCCCCCCCTTTTTTTTCTTTCTTCTTCTTCTCGAGTCTTATTCTCTTCTTCTTCTCGAGTCGGCTTCTTTGCCCTCTTGCCCTCTCCCCCCTACCCTCTTTTTTTTCTTCATCTTCTTCTCGAATCTTCTTCTCTTCTTCTTCTCGAGTCGGCTTCTTTGCCCTCTTCCGCCCCTCCCCTCTCCCCTCTCCCCTCTCCCCTCGCCCCTCTCCCCGCTGAGGCCTATCGCCAATACCTCTTTATTAGGCCCATTATTCCATTATTTCTTAACGGATCAGATGGGAGTGTGGTGAGGGCGAGAGATCGAGGGTGACTCCATTCCCATTATTACTTGGGTGAAGAGAGGGAGGAGAGGGAGGAGAGTGAAGAGAGAGGGGGTGGTGAGTGGGTGGGTAGGAGGAGAGGGAGGGAGGGAGGGAGGGAGGGAGGGAGGGAGGGAGGGAGTAAGAGGGAGGGAGGGAGGGAGGGGAGGAGAGGGTGAGAGGGAGGGAGGGAGGGAGGGAGGAGAGGGAGGAGAGGGAGGAGAGGGAGGGAGAGTGAAGAGAGAAGGGGGTGGGTGGGTGGGTAGGAGGGAGAGGGAGGGAGGGAGGGAGGGAGGGAGGGAGGAGGGAGAGAGAGAGAGAGAGAGAGAGAGAGAGAGAGAGAGAGAGAGAGAGAGAGAGAGAGAGAGAGAGAGACAGAGAGAGAGAGAGAGAGAGAGAGAGAGAGAGAGAGAGAGAGAGAGAGAGAGAGAGAGAGAGAGAGAGAGAGAGAGAGAGAGAGAGAGAGAGGAGAGAGGGAAAAGAGAGGGAAGAGGAGATAGATGAGGGAAGAGTGAGAGAAAAGTGAGTGAAGGAGAAAGAAGGAGAAGGAGAGAAGGAAAGAAGGAGAGATTGATATGAATGAGGGGAAGTGAAGCGGGAAGGGAAAGAGCGGAAAAGAAGAAAAAGAGAGAAAGAGAAACGAAAGGGAGAGGGAATGAAAAAGATCAAAATAAACCAAAGGAAGCAACAAAGAAAATAGAAGGGAATGAGAAATATAACAATAAATAAATAAGAGAGAATTAAAAACGAGAGAAAAAAGTATACAAATATAAAATAGAAGAAGTAAGAAAAAGAAAAGAAAGGAGAGAAAAAACGGAGAAAGAAAATAGATAAACAGTCTGATTGATAGCAGATACAAATAAAAAGATATAAAGAACGACAAGGAACAGTGAACGAAATAAAAAAAATAACAAATAGATGGAGAGATAGATAGATATACAGAGAGAGAGAGAGAGAGAGAGAGAGAGAGAGAGAGAGAGAGAGAGAGAGAGAGAGAGAGAGACAGAGAGAGAGAGACTGAGAAAGAGACAAAGAGACAGATAGTTTGATACAGATAGATAGAGAGATACAGAGATATATAGACAGACAGATAGAAAACAAGAAAAAAGAAACAGACAGACAGAAATAGAAAAAAACAGACAGACAGACAGGAAGAAAAAAGAGATATATAGAGAGACAGACATATATAGACAAACAGACAGAGATAGAGAGAGAGACAGAGACATATAGACAAACAGACAGTGAGATATACAGAGAGACAGAGACATATAGACAAACAGACAGAGATACAGAGAGAGACAGAGACATATAGACAAACAGACAGAGATACAGAGAGAGACAGAGACATATAGACAAACAGACAGAGATACAGAGAGAGACAGAGACATATAGACAAACAGACAGAGATTGAGAGAGACAGAGACATATAGACAAACAGGCAGAGAGACAGAAATAGAAAAAGAAAAATCAGACAGACAGACAGACAGGAAGAAAAAAGAGATACAGAGAGAGAGAGAGAGAGAGATAGACAAAAACAGACAGATAGAAAAAAGAAAAAGAAATAGACAGACAGAAAGAAAAAACGAATACAGATAGATAGAGAGATACAGAGAGATATATAGACAGACAGAGATAGAAAAAAAGAAACAAACAGACAGGAAGATAAAAGAGATACAGAGAGAGACAGATTTATATACAC
>NC_091570.1:38820570-38823070 GCF_042767895.1 Penaeus vannamei
TTTTTTTTTTTGGGGGGGGGGAGAATTTATGTCGTGTTTTTTTTGTTTTTTTGGAAAATTTATGTTGTGTTTTTTTTCTTCTTTTTTTGGGGGGGGGAGAAGGTGGGAAGAGGGGAGGGGAGAAAGGATGGAGACGGAAAATGTCTTGATGGTGTTTTTTATTTTTTTTTTTTTTTTGGTGGGGGGGGCGGTCGTTTTTTTTTTTTTTTTTTTTTTTTGGAAAATTTGTTCGTGTTTTTTTTTTTTGGGGGTGGAAGAGGGAAGAGGGGGAGGGGAGAAAGGATTAGTTTTTCCTTTTGTTTTTCTTTTTTTCTTCGTGTATTTCTACGAGGCGGAAAATGTCTTGGTGGTGTTTTTGATTTTTTTTTTTTTTTTTTTTTTGGGGGGGGGAGTTTATGTCGTGTTTTTTTTTTTTTTTTTTGGAAAATTTGTGGTGTTTTTTTTTTTTTTTTTTGAAAATGTATGTCGTGTTTTTTTTATTGAAATTTTATGTCGTTTTTTTTTTTTAATAGAAGAAGGAGGAGGAAGAATAGACAAAAAGAGACAAGAACACGACAAAAAACAAAAACAAAACAAAAAAAAAAGAAGAAAGAGAAAAGAAGGAGAAGAAGAAACAGAAGAAAGAGGAGGAAAAATAGACCAAAAAAAAAAGAAAAAAAAACAAGAACAGGACACCCTCCCTCCCCCCCAAAAAAAAATACAAAAAAAAAAGTGCCAAAGACAACAGAAAACTTATCATGCGGCCCTGCCAGTCGCTTATGAATTGGACAGATCTTGGCAGTTGCCATGGAGGGAGGAATCCAATTATAAAACTTTGTTTATAGATTCCATGGCGGCTCCAGGGCGAGTCGTGTATTTCTACGGGACGGAAAATGTCTTCATGGTGTTTTTCATTTTTTTTTTTTTTTTTTTGGGGGGGGATTTATGTCGTGTTTTTTTTTATTTTTTTAATTTTTTTTTTGAAAATTTAGGTCGTGTTTTTCTTTTTTTTTTCGGGGGGGGGGGAAGAAGGTGGAGAGAGGGGGGCGGGGAGAAAGGATTATTTTTTTCCTTTTGTTTTCTTTTTTTCTTCGTGTATTTCTACGAGACTTTGGAAAATGTCTTCTTTTCATTTTTTTTTTTTTTTTTTGGGGGGGGGGGATTTATGTCGTGTTTTTTTTTTTTTTTTTTTTTTTTTTGAAAATTTATGTCGTGTTTTTTCTTTTTTTTTGGGGGTGGGGAGGAGTGGAAGAGGGGGAAAGGATTATTTTTTCCTTTTGTTTTTCTTTTTCTTTCGTGTATTTTCACGAGACGGAAATGTCTTGGTGGTGTTTTTGATTTTTTTTCTTGGGGGGGGGATTTATGTCGTGTTTTTTTTTTTTTTTTTTTGAAAATTTATGTCGTGTTTTTTCTTTTTTTTGGGGGGAGGGAAGAGAGGGGGGCGGGGAGAAAGTGATTTATTTTTTCCTTTTTGTTTTTCTTTTTTTCTTCGTGTGCATTTCTTACGAGGCGGAAAATGTCTTGATGGTGTTTTTAATGTTTTTTGGGGGGGGGGGATTTATGTCGTGTTTTTTTTTTTTTTTTTTTGAAAATTTAGTGTCGTGTTTTTTTTCTTCTCTTTTTTGGGGGGAGGGAGTGGAAGAGGGGGCGGGGAGAAAGGATTATTTTTTTGTTTTTCTTTTTTTCTTCGTGTATTTCTACGAGACGGAAAAATGTCTTGATGGTGTTTTTGATTTTTTTTTTTTTTTTGGGGGGGGGGGATTTATGTCGTGTTTTTTTTTTTTTTTTTTTTTTTTTGGAAAATTTATGTCGTGTTTTTTTTTCTTTTTGAAAATGTATGTCGTGTTTTTTTTATTGAAATTTTATGTCGTTTTTTTTTTTAATAGAAGAAGGAGGAGGAAGAATAGACAAAAAGAGACAAGAACACGACAAAAAACAAAAACAAAACAAAAAAAAAAGGGGGAAGAAGAAAAGGAGAAAGAGAAGGAGGAAGAGAAGAAACAGAAGAAGTGACTGAAGAAAAATAGACACAAAAAAAAAAAACAAAAAAAACAAGAACATGACCCCCCCCCCAAAAAAAAAAAAAATAGAAAAAAGAATAAAAAAAGTGCCAAAGACAACAGAGGCACTTATCATGGCCCGCCAGTCGTAAGTGCCATGAATGGACACGGATCCGGGCGGTGCCATGGAGCGAGGAATCCAATTATAAAACTTTGTTTATAGATTCCATGGCGGCTCGAGGGCGAGTCGTGTATTTCTACGAGGCGGAAAATGTCTTGGTGGTGTTTTTAATGTATTTTTTTTCTTGGGGGGGGGATTTATATGTCGTAGTTTTTTTTTTTTTTTTGAAAATTTGTCGTGTTTTTTCTTTTTTTTTGGGGGTGGAGGGGGAAGAAAGTGATTATTTTTCCTTTTGTTTTTCTTTTTTTCTTTCGTGTATTTCTAATAGAGGGCGGAAAAATGTCTTGATGGTGTTTTTGATTTTTTTGATTTTTTTTTTCTTTTGGGGGGGGGGGAATTT
>NC_091570.1:38838070-38840570 GCF_042767895.1 Penaeus vannamei
GTGATGTAATGGTAGTTATGGTGCTCGGAATGGTAGTGGTGATGGTGACTGGTGATGGTGGTGACTTATTAATGGTGATGTAATGGTTGTTATTGTCCTCGGAATGGTAGTGATGATGGTGGTGGTGACCGGGATGGTGATGACTTATTAATGGTGATGACAAGTATTGTTTTCAGATGATGAGTTATGGGACTAGCTATGGTGCTCGGAATGGTAGTGGTGATGGTGGTGGTGACTGGGATGGTGGTGATGCAGTGGTAGTTATGGTGCTCAGAATGGTAGTGGTGATGGTGGTGATGTAATGGTAGTTATGGTGCTCGGAATGGTAGTGGTGACTTATTAATGGTGATGACAAGTATTGTTCTCGGTTGATGAGTTGTAGGACTAGCTATGGTGCTCGGAATGATGGTGGTGACATATTAACGATGATGTAATGGTAATTATGGTGCTCGGAATGGTAGTGATGATGGTGGTGGTGACCGGGATGGTGGTGACTTATTAGTGGTGATGTAATGCTAGTTATGGTGCTCGGAATGGTAGCGGTGATGGTGTTGGTGACTTATTAATGGTGAAGTAATGGTAGTTATGGTGCTCGGAATGGTAGTGATGATGGTGGTGGTGACCAGGATGGTGGTGACTTATTAATGGTGATGACAAGTATTTTTTCGGATGTTGAGTCATGGGATTGGGATGATTGTGAACGGATGAAAATCGGTTATAATTTTTAGCTGTTGAGAGAAGTTAAAAAACCCTAAGGTTACCAGCGCGCAAATATCTCTCTCCTTTTTATCTCTTTCTTTCATTTCTATTTTCGTCTCTCTTTCTTCTTTGATCTTTCTCTTCTTTCTTCTTTCTTTCCTTCTTTCATTTCTATTTTCATCCAACTGCAATAAATGGCATCTGGTGTCAAAAAAGATAATAATAGATAAGTAAAATTAAAATAAGATATAATGAAAAAAAATGGAATAAAACTAAATGAAATAAAATGAAAAAATACAATAAGATAAAATGAAAAAAGATAAATAAAAAAATAGAAATAAAATAAGATAAATAAAGCAAAATGAAAATAGATAAAATAAAATAAAGAAAGAGAGAGAGAAAGAGAGAGAGAGAGAGAGAGAGAGAGAGAGAGAGAGAGAGAGAGAGAGAGAGAGAGAGAGAGAGAGAGAGAGAGAGAGAGAGAGAGAAAGAGACATAGAAGGAAAGCGACAGAGAGAGAAAGAGAGAGAGAGAGAGAGACAGAGAGAGACAGAAACAGAGGGAGAGCGAAAGAGAGAGAGAGACAGAGAACGAAAGAGACAGAGAAGGAAAGAGACAGAGAGAGAAAGAAAGAGAAAGAGAGAGAGAGAAAGAGACAACATTCTTGTCAGATGATTATGATAAATGATAATTTTCCACTAAAACCAACCAACCAACCAGACCCGACCCAACGAATTTTAATAAATACAGACACAGAAATAAAAGCATATCTGTCTAAATATCTGATAGATATATGAATTTTAATAAATACAGACACAGAAATAAAAGCACATCTCTCTATATATCTGATAGATATATGAATTTTAATAAATACAGACACAGAAATAAAAGCATATCTGTCTAAATATCTGATAGATATATGAATTTTAATAAATGCAGACGTAGAAATAAAAGCATATTTCTCTATATATCTAATAGATATACACTTAACCATCTCTTTCCCAGGTTGATATGCCTGTCTAGACTGATAAACATACATTTATTTCTTTATTTATACATGTCAAGTATACGAATGTTCTTACACGCACGCACGCACGCACGCAAGCACGCAAGCACATGCATATGCACTTACACTTACTTACACTTACACTTACACTTACTTACACTTACACTTACTTACACTTATACTTACACTTACTTACACTTATACTTACTTACACTTACACTTACACTTACTTACACTTACACTTACTTACACTTACACTTAATTACACTTACACTTACTTACACTTACACTTACACTTACACTTACACTTACTTACACTTACACTTACACTTACTTACACTTGCACTTACACTTACTTACACTTACTTACACTTACACTTACTTACACTTACACTTACTTACACTTACACTTACTTACACTTACACTTACTTACACTTACACTTACTTACACTTACACTTACTTACACTTACACTTACTTACACTTACACATACACTTACTTACACATACACTTACTTACACTTACACTTACTTACACTTACACTTACACCTACTTACACTTACACTTACTTACACTTACACTTACACTTACACTTACTTACACTTACACTTACACTTACGTCCGAGCACTTACACGCGCTCGTACGGACGAGGAACGGAAATAGAGCCACAATTATGATTCTAAAAATAGAATGCTTTAAATATTTGAGCACAAACCGGCCCCCTTCCTTCCTCCCCCCCCCACCCCCGCGCACTCTGGACTGATCTTGGAAAGGAGAGAGAAAGGAGGGGGAA
>NC_091570.1:38858070-38860570 GCF_042767895.1 Penaeus vannamei
TCGTTTGTGACCCAATTATTCTTATTCTTTACTTTCTTATTTTTTTCCTTCTAACACCTAATGTCACCCATTTTTTCCCTTAACTTCTTGTCACCCATTTTTCTTTTCTTTTTTTTCTTTTTTCCCCTCTATCCTATGTCACCGATTTTTCTTTTCTTTTTTTCTTCTTCTTTTTTCGCTATAACATCGTATATTTTCCATTTTTTCTTTCTTTTTCTTTTTTTCCTTCTTACCTCCTATGTCATCTATTTTTCTTTCTTTTTCTTTTTTCCTATTACATCCTATGTCACTGATTTTTCTTTCTTTTTTTCCCTCTTACATCCTATGTCACCCATTTTTCTTTCTTTTTTTTCCCTGGAACATCCTATGTCACCCATTTTTTTTTTCTCTCTCTCTTCCCCTTTAACATCTAATTTTCACTCGTTTTCGTCTTTTTAGTAACTTGGAATTGCTGTTGTTTTTTTTTTTTTTTTTTTTTTTTTGCTTGTTCGTCTGTTTCTTTGATTTGATTTTGTAATACATCGTTTTTTTTATTAATTGTTTGTTTGTTTGTTTGTTTGTGTCTGTCTGTCTGTCCCTTAATTCATTCACTTATATATTTCATTCTCTAATTCTAACATTCATTAACACTTTCATCATTATTTCCTTTCCTTTTGTGTTTCTTAAAATAACTTTCAAATTTATGTTTTTTTCTTATCCTTATCCTTTATTCTTTCTTTCTTCTTACCGCCTTTATCATCCCTTCTCTTCCTTTTTTTCTTTCACACTCGTTTATCATGTTATTTCACTCTATCTCCTCCTTCTTCACCCTTCAATATCCTCTTCAAAGTTCATAAACTCACATTTTAACTCATTCACGTTTTAATTCATTCATTTTCACTAACAAACAGACTAGCTCTTCATTTTTCCCTAGATTCACGCATTCATAAAAGATATTCTTAATTTTTTCCCCTAGACTCACGCTTTCATAAAAATATTCTTAATTTTTCCCCTAAACTCACGCATTCATAAAAATATTCTTAATTTTTTCCCCTAAACTCACTCTTATGCATAGAGAGACGAGAGATTTCCCCTACGTAGCTTGTGATTTTCTTCCCTAAACTCGCTCAGAAACAATTATTTTTATAAACTTATTAAAACAGTCTTAAAGTTTTTTTCCAATCCGGAAATTCTCAAATTCCCCCTAAATTCACCCACACAACTCCCCCACACTCCTAATTCTCCCCCTAAACTCACACACTAACTACCACAACGTCCGGATATTCCCCTAAAAAGTCATCTACTAACACCCTAAACTTTCGAATTTCTCCCTAAACTCATTAACCAACTTCCACAACATCTGAATATCTCCCTCAATTCACCGACCAACACCCACATTCTCCGTATTTCCCCCTAAACTCAACCACAACCTCCCAATCTTCCCCTAAACTCAACCAAAACCTCCGAATCTTCCCCTAAACTCAACCAAAACCTCCCAATCTTCGCCTAAACTCAACCAAAACGTCCCAATCTTCCCCTAAACTCACGAACCAACACCCACACCCTCCGAATTTTCCACTAAACTCACCCTACCAACACCTTAAACCTCCCAATCTTCCCCTAAACTCAACCAAAACCTCCGAATCTTCCCCTAAACTCACGAACCAACACCCAAAACCCCCAAATTTTCCCCTAAACCCGCTCACCGACCCTCACAAAGTCCCCATTTCGCCCTAAAATCTCCCACCGACGCTCTCCCACTTCGCGATTTCCCCTCCCTCTCTCACCCTCCCTTCCCCTACCCTCCCCTCTGCCTACTCCACCCCCATTCCTCCCATCCCTCCCTCCACCACCCTCCCATCCCCCCCTCTCCCAGTTCGACGAGAGAGTAAAATACGAAGACATAAAGCGCACAGGGCCACCGACACCCTCTTAAGGCGTGCCAAGAAAAGGAATCTTGGAAGGACCCGAGGTAGAAGATAGTCGGAAAATGCGAAGATGAAGAACGTGGGGGAATGGCGGTCGCGGGATGGCGGGTTTTTGTTGTTGGAGGGAGGGAGAAGGAGGGAGGGAGGGAGAAGGAGGGAGGGAGGGAGGTAGAGAATAAAGATGGAAGGGAGGGAGGGAGGGAGGGAGGGAGGAAAGGAGGGAGGGAAAGCAGGAGAGAGGGGAAAGTGGGAGGAGAGGAGAGAGGGAGGGAGGTAGAGAGGGAAGAAAGATGGAAGGGAGGGAGAGAGGAAGAGGAAGGGAGGGAGGGAGGTAGAGAGAGAATATAGATGGAAGGAGGGAGGGAAAGTGGGGAGGACAGGAAGGAGGGAGGGAGAAGGAAAGATGGGAGGAGGGAGGGAGGGAAAGTGGAGAAAGGAGGGTGGGAGGAAATAGAGAGGGAAGAAAGATGGAAGGGAGGGAGGGAGGAAGAGGAGGGAAGAAGGAGGAGGGAGGGAGAAAGGGAAGAAAGATATGAGGGAGAGAGGGAGAGAGAAAAAAAAAGGTGAGAGGGAAGGAGTGAGGGAAGAGAGAT
>NC_091570.1:38868070-38878070 GCF_042767895.1 Penaeus vannamei
AGAAGGGGGAAGGGGAGGGAAAGGTGGAGAAGGGGGAAAGGTGGAGAAAGGGGGGAAGGTGGGAGAAGGGGGGAGAGGTGGAGAAAGGGGAAAGGGGGAAAGGTGGAGAAGAGGAGGGAAAGGTGGAGAAGGGGGAAAGGTGGAGAAGGGGGAAAAGGGGGAGAAGGGGGAAAGATGGAGAATGGGGGAAGGTGAAGAAGGTGGAGAAAGGTGGAGAAGTGGGAAAGGTGGAGAAGGGGAAGGTGGAGAAGGGAGGAAGGGGGAGGGAAGGGGGGATGGAGAACTTTGAGATTAACTGACAAAGAGAGAGACAAAAGGAAGGGAGGGGGCGGGGGCGGGGGGTGGGGGCGGAGATTTTTAAAAAGATAACGTAGTGTCGGATGAACAGGAATCACCGAGCGGATATGTGTAACTGAAAACAACCGAAGGAAAAAGAAAAAATAATAATTAGAGAGAGAAAAAAAAAGAAAATAAATAAACAAAAAATAGAAAAAAAATAAAATAGAAAAAAATAAAAATAAAATAAAATAGAAAATTTATAAAAAATAAGAAAATAAAAAATAGAAAAAAAAGTGATTAGGTCGGCAACACAAAGATCCTGCAAGAACAAAAAGATGGGAACAAAAGACAGCAACAACAAAAAAGATTCTTCATCACAAAACATGAATGAAAGACAATAAAAAAGGTAAATAAAGGAGAGAGAACGAGAGAAAGAGAGGGAGAGTAAGTGAGAGAGAGAGAGAGAGAGAGAGAGAGAGAGAGAGAGAGAGAGAGAGAGAGAGAGAGAGAGAGAGAGAGAGAGGAGAGAGAGAGAGAGAGAGAGAGAGAGAGAGAGAGAGAGAGGAGGGAGAGAGAGAGAGAGAGAGAGAGAGAGAGAGAGAGAGAGAGAGAGAGAGAGAGAGAGAGAGAGAGAGAGAGAGAGAGAGAGAGAGAATGAGAGAATGAGAGGGAGAGTGAGTGAGAAAGAGAGAGAGAGAGAAAGAGAGAGAGAAAGAGATTGAGAGAGAGAGAGAGAGAGAGAGAGAGAGAGAGAGAGAGAGAGAGAGAGAGAGAGAGAGAGAGAGAGAGAGAGAGAGAGAGAGAGAGAGAGAGAGAGAGAGAGAGAGAGAGAGAGAGAGAGAGAGAGAGAGAGAGAGAGAGAGACAGCGATAGATAGAAAAAAATAAAGAATATAAAGAAAGACAGAGACAAAGAACGAAAGAGAAAGAGAAAGAAAGAGAATACAATATTAAAAAAACATCCTCAAAAAATTAATAATAATAATGAATAAATAAAAATGAGCACGTTAGATAGATAGATGGAGAGAGAGAGAGAGAGAAAGAGAGAGAGAGAGAGAGAGAGAGAGAGAGAGAGAGAGAGAGAGAGAGAGAGAGAGAGAGAGAGAGAGTAAAAGAAAAGAAAGAAAAAAAAAAAAGAAAGAAAGACCAAAAGAAAGACAAAAAATGAAAATAAAAATAAAAATAAAGATAAAAATTAAAAAAAACACATCCTCAAAAAAAAAAAAAAAAAACGAAAAAAAAAAAAAAAAAATAATAATAATAATAATCACGATGATTGCCGGAAGAACGCCATTCCAAAACACAGGATTTCCACAAGTGTTCCTCCAAGCGTGATAATATCGTCCTCGAGCCGAGACTCCGAGTGGGATGACGTCATCCTCATACCGAGCCGCGAGGGAGACCGAATGGCTAATTTTGGACCGAACAAAAAAAAAAATAATAACGGAGAAATAAAAGAAAGAAAGAAAGAAAGAAAGAGAGAGAGAGAGAGAGAGAGAGAGAGAGAGAGAGAGAGAGAGAGAGAGAGAAAGAAAGAGACAGTAAGAGAGAGAAAGAAAAAGCAAGAAGAGAAAAAAGAAAGACAAAAAATGAAATAAAAACAAAGATTGAAATAAAAAAAAAACACATCCTCAAAAAAAAAAAAAATAGACAAAAAAAAAAAAATAATAATAATAATCACGATGATTGCCGGAAGAACGCCATTCCAAAACACAGGATTTCCACAAGTGTTCCTCCAAGCGTGATAACATCGCCCTCGAGCCGAGACTCCGAGTGGGATGACGTCATCCTCATACCGAGCCGCGAGGGAGACCGAATGGCTAATTTTGGACCGAAAAAAAAAATAATAATAATAACGGAGAAATAAAAGGAAGTTAATAGAGAACACAAAAATACTTGCATTCACTCGCCACTCACATTGTACTAAGCTCGAGCGGTAGGAGGGAGGGAGAGGGAGGGGAGAAAGAGGGGGTAGGGGGGAGAGAGAGAGAGAGACAGAGAGAGAGAGAGTAAGAGAAAGAGAGAGTAAGAGAGAGAAAGAAAAAGAAAGAGAGAAAAAAAGAAAGACAAAAAATGAAATAAAAATAAAAAATAAAGATAAAAATAAAAAAACATACATCCTCAAAAAAAAAAAAAAACGAAAAAAGCAAAAAAAAAAAAATAATAAATAATAATAATAATAATCACGATGATTGCCGGAAGAACGCCATTCCAAAACACAGGATTTCCACAAGTGTTCCTCCAAGCGTGATAACGTCGCCCTCGAGCCGAGACTCCGAGTGGGATGACGTCATCCTCCTACCGAGCCGCGAGGGAGACCGAATGGCTAATTTTGGACCGAAAAAAAATAATAATAACGGAGAAATAAAAGAAAGAAAGAAAGAAAGAGAGAGAGAGAGAGAGAGAGAGAGAGAGAGAGAGTAAGAGAGAGTAAGAGAAAGAGACAGTAAAAGAGAAAAAAAAAAAAAAAAACAAAAAAAAAAAGACAAAAAAATGAAATAAAATAAAGATAAAGATAAAAATAAAAAAAACACATCCTCAAAAAAAAAAAAAAAAAGCCAAAAAAAAAAAAAATAAAAAAAAAAATAATAATAATCACGATGATTGCCGGAAGAACGCCATTCCAAAACACAGGATTTCCACAAGTGTTCCTCCAAGCGTGATAATATCGCCCTCGAGCCGAGACTCCGAGTGGGATGACGTCATCCTCATACCGAGTCGCGAGGGAGACCGAATGGCTAATTTTGGACCGAAAAAAAATAATAATAACGGAGAAATAAAAGGAAGAAAGAAAGAGAGAGAGAGAGAGAGAGAGAGAGAGACAGAGAGAGAGAGAGAGAGAGAGAGAGAGAGAGAGAGAGAGAGACAGAGAGAGAGTAAAGAGAAAGAGACAGTAAAAGAGACAAGAAAAAGATACAAAGAAAAAAAGAAAGACAAAAAATAAAAATAAAAATAAAGATGAAAATAAAAAACACACATCCTCAAAAAAAAAAAAGAAAAAAAAAAAGACAAAAAAAATAATAATAATAATAATAATCACGATGATTGCCGGAAGAACGCCATTCCAAAACACAGGATTTCCACAAGTGTTCCTCCAAGCGTGATGATGTCGCCCTCGAGCCGAGACTCCGAGTGGGATGACGTCATCCTCATACCGAGCCGCGAGGGAGACCGAATGGCTAATTTTGGACCGAACAAAAAAAAAAAAAATAATAATAATAACGGAGAAATAAAGAGAACACAAAAATACTTGCATTCACTCGCCACTCACATTGTACTAAGCTCGAGCGGTATGAGGGAGGGAGAGGGAGAGGGGAGAAAGAGGGGGGTAGGGGGGAATGAGGGAGAGGATGGGGAGAGATAAGGGAGAGGGGAGAAAGAGGGGGTAGGGGAGAATGAGGAGAGGATGGGGAGAGATAGAGAGGGGGTAGGGAGAATGAGGGAGAGGATGGGGAGAGATAGAGAGGGAGGGGAGAATGAGGGGGTAGGGGGAATGAGGGAGAGGATGGGGAGAGATGGAGAGAGAGGGGAGAATGAGGGGGTAGGGGGGAATGAGGGAGAGAGGATGGGGAGAGATCGAGAGGGAGAGGGGAGAAAGAGGGGGTAGGGGAGAATGAGGGAGAGGATGGGGAGAGATAGAGAGGGAGAGGGGAGAATGAGGGGGTAGGGGGGAATGAGGGAGGGATGGGGAGAGATAGAGAGGGAGAGGGGAGAATGAGGGGGTAGGGGGAATGAGGGAGAGGGATGGGGAGAGATAGAGAGGGAGAGGGAGAATGTGGGAGTTAGGGGGAATGAGGGAGTAGATGGGGAGTGATAGAGAGGGAGGGGAGAAAGAGGGGGTAGGGGGGAATGAGGGAAAGGATGGGGAGAGATGAGAGGGGGGAGAAAGAGGGGGTAGGGGAGAATAAGGGAGAGGATGGGGAGAGATAGAGAGAGAGAGAGAGAATGAGGGGGTATGGGGGAGTGAGAGGATGGGGAGAGATAGAGAGAGGGAGAGGGGAGAATGAGGGGGTAGGGGGAATGAGGGGAGAGAGAGGAGAGATAGAGAGGGAGGGGGAGAATGAACAGGGGGTAGGAGGGAATGAGGGAGAGGATGGGGAGAGATAGAGAGGGAGAGGGGAGAAAGAGGGGGTAGGGGGAATGAGGGAGAGGATGGGGAGAGATAGAGAGGGAGTAGGTAGAATGAGGGGTAGGGGAGAATGAGGGAGAGGATGGGGAGAGATAGAGAGGGAGAGGGGAGAATGAGGGGTAGGGGGAATGAGGGAGAGAGAGGGGAGAGATAGAGAGGGAGAGGAGAATGAGGGGGTAGGGGGGAATGAGGGAGAGACAGGGGAGAGATAGAGAGAGAGAGGGGAGAAAGAGGGGGTAGGGGGAATGAGGGAGAGGATGGGAGAGATAGAGAGGGGTAGGGGAGAATGAGGAGAGGATGGGGAGAGATAGAGAGGGAGGGGAGGTGAAGGGGTAGGGGGAATGAGGGAGAGGATGGGGAGAGATGGAGAGGGAGAGGGAGAATGAGGGGGTAGGGGGGAATGAGGGAGAGGATGGGGAGAGATAGAGAGGGAGAGGGAGAATGAGGGGGTAGGGGGAATGAGGAGAGGATGGGGAGAGATAGAGAGGGAGAGGGAGAATGAGGGGTAGGGGGAATGAGGGAGATGGGGAGAGATAGAGAGGGAGGAGGAGAATGAGGGGGTAGGGGGGAATGAGGGAGAGGATGGGGAGAGATAGAGAGGGAGAGGGGAGAATGTGGGGTTAGGGGGAATGAGGGAGTAGATGGGGAGTGAGGAGAGGGAGGGGAGAAAGAGGGGGTAGGGGGAATGAGGGAAAGGATGGGGAGAGATAGAGAGGGGGGAGAAAGAGGGGTAAAGGAGAATAAGGGAGAGGATGGGAGAGATAGAGAGAGAGAGGGGAGAATGAGGGGTATGGGGGAGTGAGAGGATGGGGAGAGATAGAGAGGGAGAGGGAGAATGAGGGGGTAGGGGGGAATGAGGGAGAGAGAGGGGAGAGATAGAGAGGGAGGAGAATGAGGGGGTAGGAGGAATGAGGGAGAGGATGGGGAGAGATAGAGAGGGAGAGGGAGAAAGAGGGGTAGGGGAATGAGGAGAGGATGGGGAGAGATAGAGAGGAGAGGGTAGAATGAGGGGTAGGGAGAATGAGGAGAGGATGGGGAGAGATAGAGAGGGAGAGGGGAGAATGAGGGGGTAGGGGGGAATGAGGGAGAGAGAGGGGAGAGATAGAGGGAGAGGGGAGAATGAGGGTAGGGGGGAATGGGGAGAGACAGGGGAGAGATAGAGAGAGAGGGGAGAAAGAGGGGGTAGGGGGAATGAGGGAGAGGATGGGGAGAGATAGAGAGGGAGAGGGGGAGAATGAGGGGTAGGTGGGGAATGAGGGAGAGGATGGGGAGAGGGGAGAATGAGGGGGTAGGGGGGAGTGAGGGAGAAGAGGGAGGTTGGTGGGGGAAGAGGAAGGTGGGGGGTGAGGGATGAGGAAGGTGGGGGGTAGATGGGGAATGAGGGAGGAAAGGGAGGTTGGTGGGGGATGAGGAAGGGGTGGATGAGGGAAGTCGAAGGGAGAAAGACGGCGAGAGAGAGAGAGAGAGAGAGAGAGAGAGAGAGAGAGAGAGAGAGAGAGAGAGAGAGAGAGAGAGAGTGAGAGAAAGAGATAAGAGTGTGAGAGAGAGAAAAAAAAGAAAGAAAGAGAGGGAGAGAGAAAGTAAAATTCAGAGACAAAGACAAAAAGATATTGAAAAGGAAAACGGAACCAGAGACACAAAGACAGATAGACGGGTTTACACACAGAAAAAACAAACAAACCAAAAAAACAACAAAAAGCCAAAAAAAGAAGAAAAAAAATCAAGACAGAAACACAAAACAAGAAAAAAAAAGACAAAAGAACAAGAACTTTCAGTAATTGTAGGCATGTGAAGCGACTACAAATCAGCCCCGTTCATTAGAAAGGAGAACCGACGGGAGAGTAAACCCGCTCTCCAAGGAAATGAGATTTTTGAAAAGTCTCTCTCTCTCTTTCTTTCTTTCTCTCTCTCTCTCTCTCTCTCTCTCTCTCTCTCTCTCTCTCTCTCTCTCTCTCTCTCTCCCTCTCCTCTCTCTCTCTCTCTCTCTCTCTCTCTCTCTCTCTCTCTCTCTCTCTCTCTCTCTCTCTCTCTCTCTCTCTCTCTCAAGAGGAAACAGTGTGTGTATGTATATGTATACACACACACACACATATACATACATACATATATATATATATATATATATATATATATATATATATATATATATATATATATATATATATTATATATATATATATATATATATATATATATGTATATATATATATATATATCTATATATTAATATATATATATATATATATATATATATATATATATATATATATATATATATATGTGTGTGTGTGTGTGTGTGTGTGTATGTGTATCTATATCTCTATATGTATATTATATATATATATATATATATATATATATATATATATATATATATATATATATATATATATATATATATATATATGTATATATATATATATGTATATATACACATATATATATATATATACACACATACATAGATATATATATATATATATATATATATATATATATATATATATATATATATATATATATACGTATACATATACATATGTATATGTTTATGTATGTGTGTGTGTGAGTCTGTGTGTACACACGTTACCGAAAACGACAATATCACATTATCACGATTATCCTCATCATTATCCTCTTACGAATCAAAATACCAAACACCACGAAACAACCTTCGCCACACAAGCCACGCCAATCAACACAAGAATCACCATCAAGCGAAACGAAAGAATAATCACACGGGTAGACGCTCCTCAGAACCAACGCCGGAAATAATAGTCACGCTGAAACTTTCTCTCGGTGCAGAGTAAAGGATTGTCGGAAAAAGTTGTTGGTATGTAAATACTGTCAAGTTTAAATCTTCTGTCACTACCAGAATCCATTTTGCAATTGGAAGCTTATGTACAGTATAAATTTGATTATAAACTAATCTTGAAAATACAATATATATTAAGTTCCGCCATTTCTATTGTTACTTTTATCATTTTTATCATTGCCATTACCATAATTGTTATCATTATCATTATTATTATTGTTATCATTAATATAATTTTTATTACCATCAATATCATTATTAGCAATACTAATATAATCTTTATTGTTATTATCAGTATAATTATCATAAATATTATCATCATTATTATTATCATTATCATTATTATTATTATCATTATCATTATCATTATCATCGTTATTATTATTATTATTACTATCATTATTATTATTATCAATTTTATTATTATTATTATCATTAGCGTTATCACTATTATTATCATAATCATTATCACCATTATCATAATCATCTTCATTATTATTATTATCAGTACCATCATTATCACTCTTATTATCATTGTCATTATCATTACTCTCTTTAGCATAATCATTTTCATTATCATTATTCTTATCACTACCCAACTATTAAAATCATCATTGTTACAACTATGATTATCATAATTGTTATAATATTGATCATCATCGTTGTCATTACCATTTTCATATATCAACATCACTATCAATACTGTATTATCATCTTTATCATCATTGCTCTTACCATTATCATCATTACTGTTATCAATATCGCCTTTATATAAGTTATTGATAGTCACGGTTATGAAATTAGTATTAGTAGTAACAGTATTAGTAGTAACAACAGAAATAGTAGTAGTAGTAGTAACAGTGTTAGTAGTAACACCAGAAATAGTAGTAGTAATAGAACTAGTATTAGTAGTAACACCAGAAATAGTAGTAGTAATAGAACTAGTATTAGTAGTAACAACAGAAATAGTAGTAGTAATAGAACTAGTATTAGTAGTAACAACAGAAATAGTAGTACTAATAGTTGTAGTAGTAATAGAAGTAATACTAGTGGTAATGGTAGTAATAATGGTTATGTTTTTTTAGTAATAACATGTTCTTTACTTTAATTCTCTGCAGCGTCATCTGGTTCGTCGTAAAAACAGGACATGCCACAACGCCCCTCGGACACAATCTACATCCACTTAAAATCCTCCTCCCCTTCCCTCCCCCTCCCCCCTTCCCCTCACCACCTCCTCCCTCCCCCGTCCCCTCACTCCGTCACACTCCCATTCCCACACCCTGTCACCCTCTCGCTCTCTCTCTCTCTCTTTCACCTCCACCCTCACTCTGCCATCCTCTCTTTCTCTCTCACGCTCACGCCCTCATCTTCCCACTCTCTCTCTTACTGCTTCTCACACTCACTCCTTCCCCTTTTTACTCCCTCTCTCACGCCCTCTCACCTTCACCCTCTCACTCCCTCTCATCCTCACCCTCTCCTCCCTCTCACCCTCACCCTCTCACTCCCTCTCACCCTCGCCCTCTCACTCCCTCTCACCCTCACCATCTCATTCCCTCTCACCCTCACTCTCTCACTCCCTCTCACCCTCACCCTCTCACTCCCTCTCACCCTCACCCTCTCACTCCCTCTCACCCTCACCCTCTTACTCCCTCTCACCCTCACCCTCTCATTCCCTCTCACCCCCACTCTCTCCTCACCTCTCACCCTCACCCTCTCACCTCATCCTCCCTCTCACTCCCTCTCGCCCTCACGCTCACCCTCTCACTCCCTCTCATCTTCACCCTCTCACTCCTCTCACCCTCACCCTCTCACTCCCTCTCACCCTCACCCTCTCACTCCCTCTCACCCTCACCCTCTCACTCCCTCTCGCCCTCACCCTCTCACTCCCTCTCACCTCACCCTCTCACTCCCTCTCTCGCCCTCTTCTTCTCTCTCACACTTACTCCATCCTTTTACTCCTTCTCGCCCTCACTCTCTCACTCCTCTCACCCTCTCACTCACCCTCACCCTCTCGATCCCTCTCACCCTCTCACTCCCTCTCACCCTCTCACCCTCTCACATCCTCTCGCCCTCACCCTCTCACTCCCCTCTCATCCTCACCCTCTCACTCCTCTCACCCTCACCCTCTCACTCTCTCACTTCCTCTCTCACCCTCACCCTCTCACTCCCTCTCACCCTCACCTTCACCTCCCTCTCACCTCACCCTTCTCACTCCCTCTCACCCTCACCCTCTCACTCTCTCACTTCCTCTCACCCTCACCCTCTCACTCCCTCTCACCCTCACCCTCTCACTCCTCTCACCTCACTCTCTCACTCCCTCTCACCCTCACTCTCTCACTCCCCTTCACCCTCACCCTCCCACTCCTCTCACCCTCTCACTCACCCTCACCCTCTCGATCCCTCTCACCCTCTCACTCCCTCTCACTTCCTCTCACTCCCTCTCACCCTCTCACCCCCTCTCACTCTCTCTCACCCTCTCGATCCCTCTCACTCCTCTCACCCCCTCTCCTCACCCTCACCCACCTCTCGATCCCTCTCACCCTCTCTCACTCCCTCTTACCCTCACCTTCTCACTCCCTCTCACACTCACCCTATCACTCCCTCTCACACTCACCCTCTCACTCACTCTCTCACGCCCTTTTCTTCTCTCTCACACTTACTCCATCCCCTTTTTACTCCTTCTCGCCCTCACTCTCTCACTCCCTCTCACCCTCTCACTCACCCTCATCCTCTCGATCCCTCTCACTCCCTATCACCCTCACCCTCTCACTCCCTCTC
>NC_091570.1:38895570-38900570 GCF_042767895.1 Penaeus vannamei
AGGTACATGTGTGTGTGTGTGTGAGTGTGTGCGTGCGGGTGTGTGTGTGTGTGTGTGTGTGTTTGCGTATGTGTATGTGTGCGTGCGTGTGTGTATGTGTGTGTGTGCATACCTGCGTGCGTTTGCTTAACGTCAAATTTGGCTCCAGACTTGAAAAAAGAGTCTAGCCAGTAATGGGCACAGCTTTTGCAATGATAATCATAATAGATAATCACAGTAAATTTTTTTTAATGTAAATTAGCGTTCCAAAAGCGAGGCTATCACTCTGCCAGCGGCGGCGGATGTCAATTTGCAGCGGACTCTGACTTTTATTCCGTGAAAAGTATTTAACGGTTGATGTGCGGTCGGAATCGGTTACGATTTAATCCATTCGGTTATATTTACACAGTGTATGAGTGCGATATACACATACATACATGCATGCATATTATATATATATATATATATATATATATATATATATATATATATATATATATATATATATATATATATATATATATATATATATATATATGTATATATATATATATATATATATATATATATATATATATATATATATATATATATGTATATATATATATATATATGTGTGTGTGTGTGTGTGTGTGTGTGTGCGTGTATGTGTGTGGGTGGGTATATATATATATATATATATATATATATATATATATATATATATATATATATATATATATATATATATATATATATATATATATATATATATATATATATCTTTGTATCTATCTATCTACATATACTGTACATATATACATATATATATATACACACACACACACACACACACGCACACACACACACACACACATACATGCATATATATATATATATATATATATATATATATATATATATATATATATATATATATATATACAGACAAACACACGCACATAACAACATAAACAAAGAGAAAAGGGACCATCTAACATCTTTCTCGAATCTGCAGACAGCTTCCCTCCCTCTTCCCCCCTCCCGCCTCCTCCCTCCCCCCTCCCGCCCCTCCCCCCTCCCCCCTCTCTACAGCGAGCCCGACAAAGAACTTAGCCGTCGAACCAGAGGCAGTTTTGTCCCCGTGCACTGACCCATCGACAAAACGGCCTCTCTCTCTCTCCCTGCCTCCTTTGTGCCCCCAAGCCGATATTGGGGCTTGGACGTCCCGTTTTCCAGGAGGGATGACGTGGCTGGGATACTGTCTTCAGAATTGATGATGATGTTGATGGTGATGTGAGGGGTTTTGATGATGAGGTTGATGGTGATGGTGATGTGAGGGGTTATGATGATGATGTTGATGTGAGGGGTTATGATGATGAGGTTGATGTGATGGTGATGTGAGGGGTTATGATGATGATGTTGATGGTGATGGTGATGTGAGGGGTTATGATGATGTTGATGTGAGGGGTTATGATGATGATGTTGATGTGATGGTGATGTGAGGGGTTATGATGATGATGTTGATGTGAGGGGTTATGATGATGATGTTGATGTGATGGTGATGTGAGGGGTTATGATGATGATGTTGATGGTGATGGTGATGTGAGGGGTTATGATGATGATGTTGATGTGATGGTGATGTGAGGGGTTATGATGATGATGTTGATGTGATGGTGATGTGAGGGGTTTTGATGATGAGGTTGATGTGATGGTGATGTGAGGGGTTTTGATGATGAGGTTGATGTGATGGTGATGTGAGGGGTTTTGATGATGAGGTTGATGTGATGGTGAGGTGAGGGGTTTTGATGATGAGGGTGGTGTGATGGTGATGTGAGGGGTTTTGATGATGAGGTTGATGTGATGGTGATGTGAGGGGTTTTGATGATGAGGTTGATGTGATGGTGATGTGAGGGGTTTTGATGATGAGGTTGATGTGATGGTGATGTGAGGGGTTTTGATGATGAGGTTGATGTGATGGTGATGTGAGGGGTTTTGATGATGAGGTTGATGTGATGGTGATGTGAGGGGTTTTGATGATGAGGTTGATGTGATGGTGATGTGAGGGGTTTTGATGATGATGTTGATGTGATGTTGATGTGAGGGGTTATGATGATGATGTTGATGTGAGGGGTTATGATGATGAGGTTGATGTGAGGGGTTATGATGATGATGTTGATGTGATGTTGATGTGAGTGGTTATGATGATGAGGTTGATGTGATGGTGATGTGAGGGGTTTTGATGATGAGGTTGATGTGATGGTGATGTGAGGGGTTTTGATGATGAGGTTGATGTGATGGTGATGTGAGGAATTTTGATGATGAGGTTGATGTGATGGTGATGTGAGGGGTTTTGATGATGAGGTTGATGTGATGGTGATGTGAGGGGTTTTGATGATGAGGTTGATGTGATGGTGATGTGAAGGGTTATGATGATGATGTTGATGTGATGTTGATGTGAGGGGTTTTGATGATGAAGTTGATGTGATGGTGATGTGAGGGGTTATGATGATGAGGTTGATGTGATGGTGATGTGAGGGATTATGATGATGATGTTGATGTGATGTTGATGTGAGGGGTTATGATGATGAGGTTGATGTGATGTTGATGTGAGGGGTTATGATGATGATGTTGATGTGAGGGGTTATGATGATGATGTTGATGTGAGGGATTATGATGATGAGGTTGATGTGATGTTGATGTGAGGGGTTATGATGATGAGGGTCATGGTGATAACTGTGATGTTTATAACAATGGTAATGATGTTGTTTATGAGAACAATGGTAATGATGATGGTTTTGTGAATGATAATAATGATAATGATTTTGTGAATGATAATAATGATAATGATTTTGTGAATGATGATAATGATAATGATTTTGTGAATGATAACAATGATAACGATAATGATGATGAAAATTATAATAAAAAGGATAATATGAATAATGCTGATAATTATAATACCAATGGTTATAACAATTATGACAATGAAAATGATAATGATAATGATAATGATAGTGGAATATATAATCACATGAAATGATGATTAAGAATGATACTGATACTGATAATAAAGCTAGTGATGGTGATGATAATAATATCAATGATAATCATAGTAAAGCTAATAATAATGATGATGAAAATGTTTACAGTAATATTGATAATAATGATGATGATAATAACAAATGATAATGATAATATGATTGATAATTGTACTAATAATGATAATGGCAGTAATAACAATGATAATGAGGATAATGATAGTAATGACAATAGCAATAGTAATAATAGTAATAACGATGATGATGATTATGATAATAACGATAATAATAATGATAATAATAACAATGATGATAACAATGAAGATAATGATAAAGATAATAACAATGAAGATGATGATAAAGATAATAACAATGAAGTTAATGATAAAGATAATAATAGAGAAAAAAATATTCATGACAAAAAGGAACAAGAAAACAAAAAACAACAACAACACACGAAAGAAAAGAAATAAGAACACAATAAACGAAAAGACAAAGAGAGACGAATAAAAGAGAGGAAAGAACACAAGCTAAAGAGCCGACGTAGGAGAAGGGACGAGACTGGCTACTTACGTAATGGATCTAAGTTTACATAAGGGATAGCAACACGCTTAAACACACACGATTTTCTTGAGTCTCCCCTCGCGTTTTATTCCGACTTTTCACGTTTTCTTTCGAAAAGTTTTTTTTTCTTTCTTTTTTGCTTTATTCTTTTCTTTATTCTAATGAAAGAAGTGTGATGGGCATTTTGATGTAATAGGAGAAAAATGGATGATTTTATGATTAATAATGATGATATTTTCCATTTGTTATTTATTCGTTGTTGTAGTATTGTTGTTATGAGCTTTATGAATATTATTGTTGATGTCATTTATTACAATATATGATGATGATGATGATCGTTATTATCATCACTGTCATCATCACTTTCATCGTTATTATCGATAATATTATCATTGATTTCATTGTTATCCTCATCATTATTATTGTTATTGTTATCATTATCGTTATTAACATTGTTATCATTATTCTTATTATCATCATTATTAGTAGTATTTTATTATTATCATTATTGTTATTATTATTATCATCATTATCATTATCATCCTCATAGTTATTGTCATTATTATTATCATTATTATTATTATTATCATTATTATTATTATTATTATTATTATTATTATTATTACTGTTGTTGTTGTTGTTGTTATTATTATCACTATTATTATCATTATTATTACTATTATCCTTGTCATTATCATCATCATCATTACCATCATCATCACTATCATTAATATTATCATCTTTATCATCACCACTTATTCTATTACTATTATCCTTATTACCATTACTGTTATTATCATAATCTTCATTATCATTATTATTAATATTTTCATCATCATTATCATAAGAGAAATCATCATCATCATCATCACACCATCATGAAAAGACCTAACTCATCACATACAAAAAGCAAGAGAGAGAAAGAGAAAAGAAGAGAGAGAAAGAGAAAAGAAGAGAGCGAAAGAGAAAGAAGAGAGAGAAAGAGAAAAGAAGAGAGCGAAAGAGAAAAGAAGAGACAGAAAGAGAAAAGAAGAGAGAGAAAGAGAAAAGAACAGAGAGAAAGAGAAAAGCAAGAGAGAGAAAGAGAAAACCAAGAGAAAGAAAGAGAAAAGCAAGAGAGAGAAAGAGAAAACTAAGAGAGAGAAAGAGAAAGGAAGAGAGAGAAAGAGAAAAACCAAGAGATAGAAAGAGAAAAAACAAGAGAGAGAAAGAGAAAAGCAAGAGAGAGAAAGAGAAAAAAAACAAGAGAGAAAAAGAAAAACAAGAGAGAGCGAAAGAAAGAAAGAAAAGCAAGAGAGAGAAAGAAAACCAAGAGAGAGCGAAAGAAAGAAAGAAAGAAAAAAAAAACAAGAGAGAAAAAGAAAACCAAGAGAGAAAGAAAGAAAGAAAGAAAAAAAAAAGCAAGAGAGAGAGAAAGAAAACCAAGAGAGAGAAAAA
>NC_091570.1:38905570-38908070 GCF_042767895.1 Penaeus vannamei
CCCTCGTTCTATACAGTCCCTCGGTTTATAAGGGCTTCTCCGTCAGACACTCCGAACTGGATCACAAACAACTCACTGAACCTCGACCTCGACCTCGACCGAGCATGGCAGACGCCCCTCTATAACAGTCATTAGCGTAACGAGACACCAGCACTTAGGACAATTAATCGAAGGTAGCAATCAGTCAGAGACAAATATTGTGTTCTCTACTATGTATCTATTCTTTTTCTCTATTCCTCTAGTATCTATTCTTTTTCTCTATTCCTCTACTCATTGATAATCGATATCTATTTTGATATTCATTCATCTACCGTTTATTTTCATTTACTTTTATTTTTCTATTCGCTTCGTTCACTCACTCCCTGCCCGGTTCTTCTTAAGGGACTTTTTATGTACCCGATAATCTTATTATATCCACACCCATCATTCATTACTCATTCTCCTTCCCCCACTCAGTTAACACATTCCTTCTCTACTCATCATTTTACGTTTTCCTCCAGTTTCTCAAGACAAAGAAAAATCGAGTCGTTTCCTAAAAAGAACATAAGGAAAAAAAAGTTTCCTTTGAATAATTAATGTCCTTTTCTCCTTCCACGACTAATCCCGACAAGATCCGAAAAATAACTAAAAAAAAAAAAAAAAATGAAATGGAATAAAAAAAAAAAATAATAATAGTAATAATAAAAAAATAATGTTGCACTCTGTCGATACTTTTAGAGTGGCAAGGATAATCAAATGACTGGCAGGATCTGTAATTCAGAAAGCATTCATCTCCTATATACAGGCATAAACATTACAAAAAATATTTGGCATTTCAATTCACGATAATAATTTTATTTATTTATTTATTTATATTTTTAGATATCTATCTGTGTTTTTTATTCTTTTACATCTCAAGTTTTTTTTTCTAGTGAAGTAATCTGAGCTATTAGTTAGTCAACACTCAGTATGACCTGAAATATACTGATTAAAAATTATGTCATTTAATACAAACGTTCCCTGACTGACAACAACTTCATATGCAATATTAATCCAAGAATGGACGACATCGATATATGATATACTTCCAACATACTTTTTGCATATGTTTTCAATATACTTACTCCATATACTTTAAATATTCTCATTTCATATACTTCCAATATAATCATTTTCTATACTTCCAACATATTCATGTTATGTGCTTCCAATATGTTATATTCATTATATGGACTCATTTGATATGCTTCTCATATACACACTTGATATGTTTACATTATGCTCATGTTCCACACTTCCAATATACTCATTTTCGATACTTCCAATATACTCATTTCATATACTTCTCATATACTCATTTTATATACTTCTAATACATTAATTTGTCATAATTCTCTGTTGTACTCTACTTTCGATATGCTCATCCTAATATACTTCCAAAACATTCACCTGGTATACCTCCTATATACTCCTTTTCTATCCTTCTAATATAGTCATTTAACATACTTCCGATGCGTTCACTTGATATACCTCAAATATGCGAATTTTACAGCACTTTCGACATATTTTGAAATATTCCCGATATGCAAATTTTACAGTACTTTCCATGCACTCATTCTGATATACTTCCGGTATGAATATTCATCGAAGACCAGATATATGCCGTGTCCGTAAAGTGATTGAGAGGCATTGGACATACTCTGCGTGTGGCCAGTCAGCATATAACAGGCACATGTATCAGCTGACAGAAATATAATGCTGTTGATGATATGTCCCAAGCATGGACTCTGCTCGCGTTGGGAGAGAAATATTATACACCGGCTGTTTTCGACGTTTTAAAACCTTTTAATGGTTAGTTTGGGTGAATGTTTTTATTGTTGTGTGTATTTCACTTTGTTGTGCTTCGTAATCTTTTTATTGTGGTGTGTATTTCACTTTGTTGTGGGTCGTTTTCTTTCTTCCTGTCATATTTTATGGGGTGATTCTGGTAATTTATAAATATGATGTTCTCGAACCAGCTGCTAGAAAATGTGTCAATTAAAATATGTATCTGTATCTTTGTCTGTATGTGGACAGTTGTAGATATGTATATATTTCTCCAAAATATATCTCTATCTTTTATGTAGAAGTGTGTAGATGTGTATATATTTCTTCAAAGACATATAAGTATCCGTTACTTTAACCTTTCAGATATCTATAACATCAACATCGATGTGTTCACCAAGGATCGAGAAATTTTAGGACACATACGTGAATATACCAATGTTTATGTTGTAGATAGAATGTAAATATTTAAGGAACGTATTTACGGCTCTGAAAAAATATATATATAAACGCGCAGATTTTCATATTCAATCCTTTGTTATGTATTGTGTTTTATCACCTCTGTTTATCTTCCCTTTCAACAGCTATATTCTAACACCTACAAATAGCTTTGTTAATTGGTCATTCTATCTAGTCATTAAACGAGAAGATGGAGACAGAGTAATGGCCTTGATTGATGTATCTTAATAATGACCAT
>NC_091570.1:38940570-38943070 GCF_042767895.1 Penaeus vannamei
TGGATAAGAGGATAAATCAGAAGGTTATGGAGAGATTTTTATGAATTTTTTACAAGAGTTGTGTCTTAGCCTCAAATTCCGTGGTGATCCGGATCCAGGAATTTTTTAAAGATTGCAATATCCTAATGCACTTGCAATAGGGGATGCAATATATATATATATATATATATATATATATGTGTGTGTGTGTGTGTGTGTGTGTGTGTGTGTGTGTGTGTTTATTATCATTACCTTTATTACCTCCGCCAAAGAACCTATATTAATGGTTAACAGGTCGACCAAGAGTAAGACGACCATAATTAAGGTTCGTTGTATCTTCATTTATAAACCTAATAAATTAGAGTAAATAAACCAAATGAAAGAAGAGGAATATACACGAATAAAGTAAGCGGGGTTGCAGTGAACTATTTGACTTAAATTTAAAAGAACTATAACTATCGCAACAGACTTTTAAATTTCTTGTAACAATGCAACTACGCTAGTTTTCACTGTTTCGCTCTACATTTTATTTTCGTCGTTATTTCTGGAAGATTTCAAAGCAAGAGTGTTCATTATATAAGTTAGAAATCCTCTATGGAAAGGTGGTTGCTTAGGGAAACAAGGACATATCGTACTTGAGCTATTTTCTACTTTAAAATCAACTTCGGTTTTTGTAGTAACGGACTGAGGACTCGGGGCGAAGTACCCCTTACAATCAACTTTGGTGTTTTGTAGTAACGGACTGAGGACTCGATGCGAAGTACCCCTTTTCTTAAGAAGTTTTATGTGTTCCAGTAGTATATGCTGGTTATAGCAGCCAAGGAGGTTATGTTTTGGGTAGCGTTGGTTAATTAGTTTGTTCGTTGGATAACAGGATAACTCAGAAAGTTATGGAGAGATTTTTATGATTTTTTTACAATAGTTGTGTCCAAGATTTTTTTTATTGATTGCAATATCCTAATGAATTTGCAATAGGGGATGCAATATATATGTGTATATTATCAATACCTTTATTACCGCCGCCAAAGATCCTATATTTATGGACCTCACCAGTATACTTGAGAAAGAGGTGATCTGAATGTAATTCTTCGTATGAATATTTTTATTGCATCAGTGACCCTATTGCCTTGACGGAAGTATGCTTCTGTTTTTGTTATTTTCTCGTCATTTTATGTATACATATACAAGCCACATAATAAGGTTATATTTTCTTTTCTTCTTTTTAACATGGAATTGCGTCCAGGCTCCGTTTAATCTTTTTTTCAACCTGCAGGAAAACAGGATTGACAAACCATGTTGTATACGATTAACGTAACAGTAGAGAATCAGATGTGTTCAGTACAAGTGCAGAAATTTGCAATGACGGTGTGAGTGCTGCCTACCACATAATATATCATTTTAAGTAATACTTGTTAATTAATAATGAATGAATTTTAATTTAAATCCACTGTGCCTTTCGAGAGTGCTTACCACTCTGACATCTCCGTCGACTTGCATCATAGGAAAAAATATATGTACATATGGTAATAGTGACAATAGATAAGTACATAAGAATTAATCCAATAAGTATCGCAGTCTGAAGCTTTGAATAATCATCGCTGGTCAGCACAGGACCGACGCCCAGCTGACGAGGCGGTCCCAAGGAGTGGGGGCGTGGCGAGCGAGGCAGCGGTCGTACAAGGGACATATGCTGTAAGTCCTTGTGGTCGAGGGAGAGCGTGGACAGCAGCGTTTCTCCCGAGGTCGAGGTTAGGCTGATTTTGACGGCTTTTTTTTTAGTGAGTTTGATTGGATTCGTAAGCCAGAGATAGATAGATAGAGAGAAAGAGAGAGAGAGACAGAGATAGATAGATAGATAGATAGAGAGAAAGAGAGAGACAGAGACAGAGATAGAGAGAGAGAGACCGAGAAAGAGAGAGAGAGACAGAGATAGATAGATAGAGAGAGAGAGAGAGAGAGGCAGAGACAGAGATAGATAGATAGAGAGAAAGAGAGAGACAGAGAGAGAGAGAGAGAAAGAGACAGAGATAGAGAGAGAAGCAGAGACAGAGATAGATAGAGAGAAAGAGAGAGACAGAGACAGAGATATATATAGAGAGAGGCAGAGACAGAGATAGATAGAGAGAGAGAGAGAGAGATAGATAGAGAGATACCACTAGAGCAGACAGACAGTAGGTCTTGGAGGTAAATCCCAACAGATATTAATGGTTAACAGGTCGACCAAGAGTAAGACGACCATAATTAAGGTTCGTTGTATCATCATTTATAAACCTAATAAATTACAGTAAATAAACCAAATGAAAGAAGAGGAATATACACGAATAAAGGAAGCGGGGTTACAGTGAACTATTTGACTTAAATTTAAAAGAATTATAACTATCGCAACAGACTTTTAAATGATTTCTTGTAACAATGCAACTACGCCAGTTTTCACTGTTTCGCTCTACATTTAATCCTCGTGGATATTTCTGAAAGATTTCAAGGCAAGAGTGGTCATTATATAAGCTAGGAATCCTCTACG
>NC_091570.1:38950570-38965570 GCF_042767895.1 Penaeus vannamei
TTACAGTCACTAAGGTTATTTATTATGTCATATATTATTTACACTGTCATATAGTTTACTTTCAATGTCAACCATGTTTACAATATCACACGTTTTTTTTTTTTTTTCATTAACAATCATTCCTTTTACATTACCAATTAGTCAGTTTACACAGTAGAATCCGATCTAATTTCATATTTCATTCATAAGTTCTGGTCTGTGAAATCATCGTTTTTATAATGAACGTAACTGAAGGAATAATGATTTCAATGTTAATAGAATAATGACAGTACTGGGTATGATGATAATAGTTGAAAAAAAAATAATAGTAATGATATTTATGGAAATTATTATTATTATACTTATCACCATCATAATGATAATAATTATGGTAATTCTTTCCTCACACACTGTCATCTACCCCATTCGTTATTTAAAATCCTTTTAGTGTAACTTGTGAAAATGAATAAAAGGACCCTTCCTGCAGTAATAATTATAGGCCTATTGGGATAACTACAGCAGGATCAAACTTATTTTTCATTCTGTTATATAGATTACAGAATTATCTCAATACTAGTGATGATCAGTTTAGCTTCAAAATAAGTCTCTCGATCTAAACTCTGGGCTTTTTGTAGATTATTCTCGCTAATAAAATAATGGAAAAAGAACAATTAATAAACCAAGGGAGAAAGGACCTACCTGTTTGGCTGTTTCCTGCAACCTTCTCGACAGTAGTTAATAGTTACATCAAGAACCGAGAAATACTACATAGAGGCTTCGTGTTTCATATAACGGTAATGATGTCATAAATGTGATCATATTTATTGTTTATATTATGATATAATAATGTTGATTATTTATTAATGTTCCTTAATGTTTCGCTCTGGGAGAATGCACCTCGTTTGCTTGTTATAGTTAATGCTAAAGAGTCGATGTAGAAAGGTGTGAATGAGAAGGAATATCTTCACAATACAAGAGATGCATTTAACCGGTTTCGATTATTTTTATGCAGAAATACATGAAGATATAATCGAGATCGGTTAAATACAGTTACTGAAGCAATAAAAATATTCGCTCGTGAAGAATTACTTTAACTGGTGACTTCCACGTGTCTCTTTCTCGCTATGCTAATGAGTCCTTTAAAAGGTTTCCTGGATCCGGATCATTACCAAAATTTAATGACACACCTGGTAAAATGTTCATAAAAATCTGTTCATAATTTTTTTTTTAGTTTTCTTGCCAACCAACCAACTGACAGACTAACCAACGCTACTAATAACACCATCTTGGCGGAGGTAATGATAATAATGATAGAAAGTTTTTTTTTTTTTTTTTTTTTTTGAGTTTTCTTGCCAACCAACCAACTGACAGACTAACCAACGCTACTAATAACACCATCTTGGCGGAGGTAATGATAATAATGATAGAAAATCATTATCTTTATCGTTTTGAATTATAGAAGCAAAGATTCGATGCATCTTTATAGACAGAAAAAAAATAATAAAAATCCCTACAAACACAACCATAGAATGTGAAAGTTGTTAGATGAAGCCAAGCACTTCAGTTAGGAATATAGGAATATGCAGTTAGGAATATAGGAGTTTTCAGTTAGGAATATAAGAGTATTATATAGGAGTATTCAGTTAGGAATATAGGAGAATCAACGAGTATACATAGACACACTTAGACAGCATTTCCTGAAGAATAATGGAGACTGATATACCTAAATAACACAGAAAACAAAGTCCATGTTGCAACCAATGATGTTCAACCAACAAAATGTAAATACAAAAAGCACAAAAATTACAAAATAGCCACAAGAGTAGCCCCTACAAAGAATAGGTGTTCAAAGAAGACGGGTCATCTCTCTACAAAGAATAGGTCACTCAACAGGTGAGGTCAAACAAGACGGGTCAACTCTCTATAAAGATTAGGTCACTCAACAGGTGAGGTCAAAGAAGACGGGTCATCTCTCTACAAATAATAGGTCACTCAACAGGTGAGGTCAAAGAAGACGGGTCATCTCTCTACAAAGAATAGGTCACTCAACAGGTGAGGTCAAACAAGACGGGTCAACTCTCTACAAAGAATAGGTCACTCAACAGGTGAGGTCAAACAAGACGGGTCAACTCTCTACAAAGAATAGGTCACTCAACAGGTGAGGTCAAACAAGACGTGTCAACTCTCTACAAAGAATAGGTCACAACAGGTGTTCAAACAAGACGGGTCAACTCAACACATTAAAAGGTCATCTACGAAAATGAGGTCAAAATAAATACAAGACCCGAGGACACGAGATATACAACCACCAACCATAAATTATTAGAAATACCCCCAAACTAAATTATATTTATTGGGTATTTTTCGAATTCCCAGTGACATCAGGCAGTTCACATAAAAAGCTGGACAATGTACCTCAATTTCTAATAATATGATCGTCTCATTTTTAAAACTTATTCGTTCATGTACTGTACTTGATATTGTTTTGTTTATTCTATGTAAGTGTATGCTGTAACCAATTATGTAAGTGTGTAAGTGTAACCAATTATGTAAGTGTACCTTGTAACCAATTATGTAAGTCAACCCTGTAACCAATTATGTAAGTGTACCCTGTAATCAATTATGTGTGTACCCTGTAACCAATTATGTAAGTGTGTACCCTGTAACCAATTATGTAAGTGTGTACCCTGTAACCAATTATGTAAGTGTGTACCCTGTAACCAATTATGTAAGTGTATCCTGTAACCAATTATGTAAGTGTACCCTGTAACCAATTATGTAAGTGTATCCTGTAACCAATTATGTAAGTGTACCCTGTAACCAATTATGTAAGTGTATCCTGCAACCAATTATGTAAGTGTACCGTGTAACCAATTATGTAAGTGTACCCTGTAACCAATTATGTAAGTGTATCCTGCAACCAATTATGTAAGTGTACCGTGTAACCAATTACATAAGTGTGTAAGTGTAACCAATTATGTAAGTGTACCCTGTAACCAATTATGTAAGTGTACCCTGTAACCAATTATGTAAGTGTACCCTGTAATCAATTATGTAAGTGTACCGTGTAATCAATTATGTAAGTGTACCCTGTAATCAATTATGTAAGTATACCCTATAACTAATTATGTAAGTGTACCCTATAACCAATTAAGTAAGTGTACCGTGTAAACAATTATGTAAGTGTACCCTGTAACCAATTATGTAAGTTTACCCTGTAATCAATTATGTAAGTGTACCCTGTAAACAATTATGTATGTGTACCCTATAATCAATTATGTAAGTGTAGCCTGTAATCAATTATGTAAGTGTACCCTGTAATCAATTATGTAAATGTACCGTGTAACCAATTATGAAACTGTGCCGTGTAACCAATTATGTAAGTGTACCCTGTAAACAATTATGTAAGTGTACCCTGTAATCAATTATGTAAGTGTACCCTGTAACCAATTATGTAAGTGTACCCTGTAAACAATTATGTAAGTGTACCCTGTAATCAATTATGTAAGTGTACCGTGTAATCAATTATGTAAATGTACCCTGTAACCAATTATGTAAGTGTACCCTGTAATCAATTATGTAAGTGTACCCTGTAATCAATTATGTAAGTGTACCCTGTAAACAATTATGTAAGTGTACCCTGTAATCAATTATGTAAGTGTACCCTGTAACCAATTATGTAAGTGTACCCTGTAACCAATTAAGTAAGTGTACCCTGCAACCAATTATGTAAGTGTACCCTGTAACCAATTATGTAAGTGTACCCTGTAACCAATTATGTAAGTGTACAGTGTAACCAGTTATGTAAGTGTACCGTGTAACCAATTATGTAAGTGTACCGTGTAACCAGTTATGTAAGTGTACCGTGTAACCAATTATGTAAGTGTACCGTGTAACCAATTATGTAAGTGTACCCTGTAAACAATTATGTAAGTGTACCCTGTAACCAATTATGTAAGTGTACCCTGTAATCAATTATGTAAGTGTACCCTGTAATCAATTATATAAGTGTACCCTGTAATCAATTATGTAAGTGTACCCTGTAATCAATTATGTAAGTGTACCCTGTAACCAATTATGTAAGTGTACCCTGTAAACAATTATGTAAGTGTACCCTGTAATCAATTATGTAAGTGTACCCTGTAAACAATTATGTAAGTGTACGCTGTAATCAATTATGTAAGTGTACCCTGTAATCAATTATGTAAGTGTACCCTGTAATCAATTATGTAAGTGTACCCTGTAACCAATTATGTAAGTGTACCCTGTAACCAATTATGTAAGTGTACCCTGTAATCAATTATGTAAGTGTACCCTGTAACCAGTTATGTAAGTGTACCCTGTAAACAATTATGCAAGTGTACCCTGTAATCAATTATGTAAGTGTACCCTGTAAACAATTATGTAAGTGTACCCTCTAATCAATTATGTAAGTGTACCCTGTAATCAATTATGTAAGTGTACCCTGCAACCAATTATGTAAGTGTACCCTGTAATCAATTATGTAAGTGTACCCTGTAATCAATTATGTAAGTGTACCCTGTAACCAATTATGTAAGTGTACCCTGTAAACAATTATGTAAGTGTACCCTGTAATCAATTATGTAAGTGTACCCTGTAATCAATTATGTAAGTGTACCCTGTAAACAATTATGTAAGTGTACCCTGTAATCAATTATGTAAGTGTACCCTGTAACCAATTATGTAAGTGTACCCTGTAACCAATTAAGTAAGTGTACCCTTTAACCAATTATGTAAGTGTACCCTGTAACCAATTATGTAAGTGTACCCTGTAACCAATTATGTAAGTGTACCCTGTAATCATTTATGTAAGTGTACCCTGTAACCAATTATGTAAGTGTACCCTGTAAACAATTATGTAAGTGTACCCTGTAACCAATTAAGTAAGTGTACCCTGTAATCAATTATGTAAGTGTACCCTGTAAACAATTATGTAAGTGTACCCTCTAATCAATTATGTAAGTGTACCCTGTAAACAATTATGTAAGTGTACCCTGTAACCAATTAAGTAAGTGTACCCTTTAACCAATTATGTAAGTGTACCCTGTAACCAATTATGTAAGTGTACCCTGTAACCAATTATGTAAGTGTACCCTGTAATCATTTATGTAAGTGTACCCTGTAACCAATTATGTAAGTGTACCCTGTAAACAATTATATAAGTGTACCTTGTAACCAATTATGTAAGTGTACCCTGTAATCAATTATGTAAGTGTACCCTGTAAGCAATTATATAAGTGTACCCTGTAATCAATTATGTAAGTGTACCCTGTAATCAATTATGTAAGTGTACCCTGTAATCAATTATGTAAGTACCCTATAATCAATTATGTAAGTGTACTCTGTAATCAAGTAAGTAAGTGTACCCTGCAACCAATTATGTAAGTGTACCCTGTAACCAATTATGTAAGAGTACCCTGCAACCAATTATGTAAGTGTACCCTGTAACCAATTATGTAAGTGTACCCTGTAACCAATTATGTAAGTGTACAGTGTAACCAGTTATGTAAGTGTACCGTGTAACCAATTATGTAAGTGTACCCTGTAAACAATTATGTAAGTGTACCCTGTAACCAATTATGTAAGTGTACCCTGTAATCAATTATGTAAGTGTACCCTGTAATCAATTATGTAAGTGTACCCTGTAATCAATTATGTAAGTGTACCCTGTAATCAATTATGTAAGTGTACCCTGTAATCAATTATGTAAGTACCCTGTAATCAATTATGTAAGTGTACTCTATAATCAATTAAGTAAGTGTACCCTGCAACCAATTATGTAAGTGTACCCTGTAACCAATTATGTAAGAGTACCGTGTAATCAATTATGTAAGTGTACCGTGTAATCAATTATGTAAGTGTACCCTGTAACCAATTATGTAAGTGTACCCTGTAACCAATTATGTAAGTGTACCCTGTAATAAATTATGTAAGTGTACCCTGTAAACAATTAAGTAAGTGTACCCTGTAACCAATTATGTAAGTGTACCCTGTAACCAATTATGTAAGTGTACCCTGTAACCAATTATGTAAGTGTACCCTGTAATCAATTATGTAAGTGTACCCTGTAATCAATTATGTAAGTGTACCCTGTAATCAATTATGTAAGTGTACCCTGTAATCAATTATGTAAATACCCTGTAAACAATTATGTAAGTGTACCCTGTAATCAGTTATGTAAGTGTACCCTGTAACCAATTATGTAAGTGGACCCTGTAACCAATTAAGTAAGTGTACCCTGCAACCAATTATGTAAGTGTACCCTGTAACCAATTATGTAAGTGTACCCTGTAATCAATTATGTAAGTGTACCCTGTAAACAATTATGTAAGTGTACCCTGTAAACAATTATGTAAGTGTACCCTGTAATCAATTATGTAAGTGTACCCTGTAACCAATTATTTAAGTGTACCCTGTAAACAATTATGTAAGTGTACCCTGTAATCAATTATGTAAGTGTACCCTGCAACCAATTATGTAAGTGTACCCTGTAACCAATTATGTAAGTGTACCCTGCAACCAATTATGTAAGTGTACCCTGTAACCAATTATGTAAGTGTACCCTGTAACCAATTCTGTAAGTGTACAGTGTAACCAGTTATGTAGGTGTACCGTGTAACCAATTATGTAAGTGTACCCTGTAATCAATTATGTAAGTGTACCCTGTAACCAATTATGTAAGTGTACCCTGTAATCAATTATGTAAGTGTACCCTGTAATCAATTATGTAAGTGTACCCTGTAATCATTTATATAAGTGTACCCTGTAATCAATTATGTAAGTGTACCCTGTAATCAATTATGTAAGTACCCTGTAATCAATTATGTAAGTTTACTCTGTAATCAATTAAGTAAGTGTACCCTGCAACCAATTATGTAAGTGTACCGTGTAACCAATTATGTAATTGTACAGTGTAACCAGTTATGTAAGTGTACCGTGTAACCAATTATGTAAGTGTACCGTGTAACCAATTATGTAAGTGTACCCTGTAACCAATTATGTAAGTGTACCCTGTAAACAATTATGTAAGTGTACCCTGTAATCAATTATGTAAGTGTACCCTGTAATCAATTATGTAAGTGTACCCTTAAACAATTATGTAAGTGTACCCTGTAATCAATTATGTAAGTTTACCGTATAATCAATTATGTAAGTGTACCCTGTAATCAATTATGAAAGTGTACCCTGTAACCAATTATGTAAGTGTACCCTGTAACCAATTATGTAAGTGTACCCTGTAAACAATTATGTAAGTGTACCCTGTAATCAATTATGTAAGTGTATCCTGTAACCAATTATGTAATTGTACCCTGTAAACAATTATGTAAGTGTACCCTGTAATCAATTCTGTAAGTGTACCCTGTAACCAATTATTTAAGTGTACCCTGTAATCAATTATGTAAGTGTACCCTGTAATCAATTATGTAAGTGTACCCTCTAATCAATTATGTAAGTGTACCCTGTAACCAATTATGTAAGTGTACGCTGTAACCAATTAAGTAAGTGTACCCTGCAACCAATTATGTAAGTGGACCCTGTAACCAATTATGTAAGTGTACCCTGTAACCAATTATGTAAGTGTACCCTGTAACCAATTAAGTAAGTGTACCCTGCAACCAATTATGTAAGTGTACCCTGTAACCAATTATGTAAGTGTACCCAGTAACCAATTATGTAAGTGTACAGTGTAACCAGTTATGTAAGTGTACCGTGTAACCAATTATGTAAGTGTACCCAGTAACCAATTATGTAAGTGTACAGTGTAACCAGTTATGTAAGTGTACCGTGTAACCAATTATGTAAGTGTACCGTGTAACCAGTTATGTAAGTGTACCGTGTAACCAATTATGTAAGTTTACCCTGTAATCAATCATGTAAGTGTACCCTGTAAACAATTATGTAAGTGTACCCTGTAATCAATTATGTAAGTGTACCCTGTAAACAATTATGTAAATGTACCGTGTAACCAATTATGAAACTGTGCCGTGTAACCAATTATGTAAGTGTACCCTGTAATCAATTATGTAAGTGTACCCTGTAATCAATTATGTAAATGTACCGTGTAACCAATTATGAAACTGTGCCGTGTAACCAATTATGTAAGTGTACCCTGTAAACAATTATGTAAGTGTACCCTGTAATCAATTATGTAAGTGTACCCTGTAATCAATTATGTAAGTGCACCCTGTAAACAATTATATAAGTATACCCTGTAATCAATTATGTAAGTGTACCCTGTAAACTATTATGTAAGTGTACCCTGTAACCAATTAAGTAAGATTACCCTGCAACCAATTATGTAAGTGTACCCTGTAACCAATTATGTAAGTGTACCCTGTAACCAATTATGTATGTGTACAGTGTAACCAGTTATGTAAGTGTACCGTGTAACCAATTATGTAAGTGTACCATGTAACCAATTATGTAAGTGTACCCTGTAATCAATTATGTAAGTGTACCCTGTAATCAATTATATAAGTGTACCCTGTAATCAATTATGTAAGTGTACCCTGTAATCAATTATGTAAGTGAACCCTGTAACCAATTATGTAAGTGTACCCTGTAATCAATTATGTAAGTGTACCCTGTAATCAATTATGTAAGTGTACCCTGTAATCAATTATGTAAGTGTACCCTGTAACCAATTATGTAAGTGTACCCTGTAATCAATTATGTAAGTGTACCCTGTAATCAATTATGTAAGTGTACCCTGTAATCAATTATGTAAGTGTACCCTGTAACCAATTATGTAAGTGTACCCTGTAATCAATTATGTAAGTGTACCCTGTAACCAATTATGTAAGTGTACCCTGTAACCAATTAAGTAAGTGTACCCTGCAACCAATTATGTAAGTGTACCCTGTAACCAATTATGTAAGTGTACCCTGTAACCAATTATGTAAGTGTACAGTGTAACCAGTTATGTAAGTGTACCGTGTAACCAATTATGTAAGTGTACCCTGTAAACAATTATGTAAGTGTACCCTGTAACCAATTATGTAAGTTTACCCTGTAATCAATTATGTAAGTGTACCCTGTAATCAATTATATAAGTGTACCCTGTAATCAATTATGTAAGTGTACCCTGTAATCAATTATGTAAGTGTACCCTGTAATCAATTATGTAAGTACCCTGTAATCAATTATGTAAGTGTACTCTGTAATCAATTAAGTAAGTGTACCCTGCAACCAATTATGTAAGTGTACCCTGTAACCAATTATGTAAGAGTACCCTGCAACCAATTATGTAAGTGTACCCTGTAACCAATTATGTAAGTGTACCCTGTAACCAATTATGTAAGTGTACCCTGTAACCAATTATGTAAGTGTACCCTGTAATCAATTATGTAAGTGTACCGTGTAACCAATTATGTAAGTGTACCCTGTAAACAATTATGTAAGTGTACCCTGTAATCAATTATGTAAGTGTACCCTGTAATCAATTATGTAAGTGTACCCTGTAATCAATTATGTAAGTGTACCCTGTAATCAATTATGTAAGTGTACCCTGTAATCAATTATGTAAGTGTACCCTGTAACCAATTATGTAAGTGTACCCTGTAAACAATTATGTAAGTGTACCCTGTAACCAATTATGTAAGTGTACCCTGTAATCAATTATGTAAGTGTACCCTGTAATCAATTATGTAAGTGTACCCTGTAATCAATTATGTAAGTGTACCCTGTAATCAATTATGTAAGTGTACCCTGTAATCAATTATGTAAGTGTACCCTGTAACCAATTATGTAAGTGTACCCTGTAACCAATTATGTAAGTGTACCCTGTAATCAATTATGTAAGTGTACCCTGTAATCAATTATGTAAGTGTACCCTGTAATCAATTATGTAAGTGTACCCTGTAACCAATTATGTAAGTGTACCCTGTAATCAATTATGTAAGTGTACCCTGTAACCAATTATGTAAGTGTACCCTGTAACCAATTATGTAAGTGTACCCTGTAACCAATTATGTAAGTGTACCCTGTAACCAATTATGTAAGTGTACCCTGTAACCAATTATGTAAGTGTACAGTGTAACCAGTTATGTAAGTGTACCGTGTAACCAATTATGTAAGTGTACCCTGTAAACAATTATGTAAGTGTACCCTGTAACCAATTATGTAAGTTTACCCTGTAATCAATTATGTAAGTGTACCCTGTAATCAATTATATAAGTGTACCCTGTAATCAATTATGTAAGTGTACCCTGTAATCAATTATGTAAGTGTACCCTGTAATCAATTATGTAAGTACCCTGTAATCAATTATGTAAGTGTACTCTGTAATCAATTAAGTAAGTGTACCCTGCAACCAATTATGTAAGTGTACCCTGTAACCAATTATGTAAGAGTACCCTGCAACCAATTATGTAAGTGTACCCTGTAACCAATTATGTAAGTGTACCCTGTAACCAATTATGTAAGTGTACCCTGTAACCAATTATGTAAGTGTACCCTGTAATCAATTATGTAAGTGTACCCTGTAACCAATTATGTAAGTGTACCCTGTAAACAATTATGTAAGTGTACCCTGTAACCAATTATGTAAGTGTACCCTGTAATCAATTATGTAAGTGTACCCTGTAATCAATTATGTAAGTGTACCCTGTAATCAATTATGTAAGTGTACCCTGTAATCAATTATGTAAGTGTACCCTGTAATCAATTATGTAAGTGTACCCTGTAACCAATTATGTAAGTGTACCCTGTAATCAATTATGTAAGTGTACCCTGTAATCAATTATGTAAGTGTACCCTGTAATCAATTATGTAAGTGTACCCTGTAATCAATTATGTAAGTGTACCCTGTAACCAATTATGTAAGTGTACCCTGTAACCAATTATGTAAGTGTACCCTGTAATCAATTATGTAAGTGTACCCTGTAACCAATTATGTAAGTGTACCCTGTAACCAATTATGTAAGTGTACCCTGTAACCAATTATGTAAGTGTACCCTGTAACCAATTATGTAAGTGTACCCTGTAACCAATTATGTAAGTGTACCCTGTAACCAATTATGTAAGTGTACCCTGTAACCAATTATGTAAGTGTACCCTGTAATCAATTATGTAAGTGTACCCTGTAACCAATTATGTAAGTGTACCCTGTAATCAATTATGTAAGTGTACCCTGTAATCAATTATGTAAGTGTACCCTGTAATCAATTATGTAAGTGTACCCTGTAATCAATTATGTAAGTGTACCCTGTAACCAATTATGTAAGTGTACCCTGTAAACAATTATGTAAGTGTACCCTGTAACCAATTATGTAAGTGTACCCTGTAACCAATTATGTAAGTGTACCCTGTAATCAATTATGTAAGTGTACCCTGTAATCAATTATGTAAGTGTACCCTGTAATCAATTATGTAAGTGTACCCTGTAATCAATTATGTAAGTGTACCCTGTAACCAATTATGTAAGTGTACCCTGTAACCAATTATGTAAGTGTACCCTGTAATCAATTATGTAAGTGTACCCTGTAATCAATTATGTAAGTGTACCCTGTAATCAATTATGTAAGTGTACCCTGTAATCAATTATGTAAGTGTACCCTGTAATCAATTATGTAAGTGTACCCTGTAATCAATTATGTAAGTGTACCCTGTAATCAATTATGTAAGTGTACCCTGTAACCAATTATGTAAGTGTACCCTGTAACCAATTATGTAAGTGTACCCTGTAACCAATTATGTAAGTGTACCCTGTAATCAATTATGTAAGTGTACCCTGTAACCAATTATGTAAGTGTACCCTGTAACCAATTATGTAAGTGTACCCTGTAATCAATTATGTAAGTGTACCCTGTAATCAATTATGTAAGTGTACCCTGTAAACAATTATGTAAGTGTACCCTGTAATCAATTATGTAAGTGTACCCTGTAACCAATTATGTAAGTGTACCCTGTAACCAATTAAGTAAGTGTACCCTGCAACCAATTATGTAAGTGTACCCTGTAACCAATTATGTAAGTGTACCCTGTAACCAATTATGTAAGTGTACCCTGTAACCAATTATGTAAGTGTACCCTGTAAACAATTATGTAAGTGTACCCTGTAATCAATTATGTAAGTGTACCCTGTAAACAATTATGTAAGTGTACCCTGTAATCAATTATGTAAGTGTACCCTGTAATCAATTATGTAAGTGTACCCTGTAATCAATTATGTAAGTGTACCCTGTAATCAATTATGTAAGTGTACCCTGTAATCAATTAAGTAAGTGTACCCTGTAATCAATTATGTAAGTGTACCCTGTAAACAATTATGTAAGTGTACCCTGTAATCAATTATGTAAGTGTACCCTGTAATCAATTAAGTAAGTGTACCCTGTAATCAATTATGTAAGTGTACCCTGTAATCAATTATGTAAGTGTACCCTGTAACCAATTACGTAAGTGTACCCTGCAACCAATTATATAAGTGTACCCTGTAATCAATTATGTAAGTGTACCGTGTAATCAATTATGTAAGTGTACCCTGTAATCAATTATGTAAGTGTACCCTGTAACCAATTACGTAAGTGTACCGTGTAACCAATTATGTAAGTGTACCCTGTAAACAATTATGTAAGTGTACCCTGTAATCAATTATGTAAGTGTACCCTGTAATCAATTATGTAAGTGTACCCTGTAATCAATTATGTAAGTGTACCCTGTAATCAATTATGTAAGTGTACCCTGTAATCAATTAAGTAAGTGTACCCTGCAACCAATTATGTAAGTGTACCCTGTAATCAATTATGTAAGTGTACCCTGTAATCAATTATGTAAGTGTACCGTGTAACCAATTATGTAAGTGTACCCTGTAACCAATTATGTAAGTGTACCCTGTAACCAATTATGTGTAAGTGTACAGTGTAACCAATTATGTAAGTGTACCGTGTAACCAATTATGTAAGTGTACCATGTAACCAATTATGTAAGTGTACCCTGTAAACAATTATGTAAGTGTACCCTGTAACCAATTATGTAAGTGTACCCTGTAATCAATTATGTAAGTGTACCCTGTAATCAATTATATAAGTGTACCCTGTAATCAATTATGTAAGTGTACCCTGTAATCAATTATGTAAGTGTACCTTGTAACCAATTATGTAAGTGTACCCTGCAACCAATTATGTAAGTGTACCCTGTAACCAATTATGTAAGTGTACCCTGTAAACAATTATGTAATTGTACCCTGTAATCAATTATGTAAGTGTACCCTGTAAACAATTATGTAAGTGTACCCTGCAACCAATTATGTGTGTACCCTGTAACCAATTAAGTAAGTGTACCCTGTAACCAATTATGTAAGTGTACCCTGTAACCAATTATGTAAGTGTACCCTGTAACCAATTATGTAAGTGTGCCGTGTAACCAATTATGTAAGTGTACCCTATAACCAATTACGTAAGTGTACCCTATAACCAATTATGTAAGTGTACCCTGCAACCAATTATGTGTGTACCCTGTAACCAATTATGTAAGTGTACCCTGCAACCAATTATGTGTGTACCCTGCAACCAATTATGTAAGTGTACCGTGTAACAAATTATGTAAGTGTACCCTGTAACCAATTATGTAAGTGTGTAAGTGTAGCCAATTACGTAACATTAACCACTGTAACGAATGGAAAAAGTGAATTTGAATTTGAATGTGATTTTGAATTTGGATATTATCCTGGTGATGTTAATAATGATAATGATAGTAATACCAGTAATCTTATTTATATTAATGATTTTGGTAATAATAGAAATGATAATAATAATGGCACTGATAATGATGATAATGATAACGATAAATAATAATGGTAGTAATAATTATGGTAACAATAATGAAAATTATTATAAATAGGAATAACCACAACGACAGCAGTAATCATTATGATAAGAATAACCACAATAAATATGATGATAATGGAAATGATATTACTTATCATTATTATCTTTATTGCTTATTAATATCGTTATCAATATGATCGCATTTATTGATATTGCCACTATCAATACCACTGTTATTATCCATACCTTTATTATCTCTATTATGATCATTATCTATGATAATAATAAAAATAAATGATAATAATGATATTGACAGTGATCATACTATTAGTAGTATTAGAGCTAGCACTATTACTAGTATTAATATTGGTACTGGTATTAGTGTTAGTAGCGGTACTAGCAGTAGTTTTAGTACTATTTTTATTATTATTACCATTATGGTAATAGAAACAATAATGAAGATAAGAATTATATTGCTGCCATTATTTTATTATCATTGTTGTTACTATTCTGTTTTTATGTACGTTAATATTTCAACAACTGATATGATTTTGATTATTATTATTGTTGTTATCGCCACAGTCAGTACTATTATCACTGTTAATTAGATTCTGAGAATAACACTTAATTAAATGCCAAAGAAAAAACAGTATTGGCAACAGCGTCTGTACCGAGAGTTGCCTAATACCATTTTTTGCAACATATTCCGATAATCCCTTCAATATACCTCCTCTTGTGCCATTATATATAAAAAAGGGAATATAATTTTCCTCCATTGTTTATTCTGTAAGACAGAAAATGGACAAGAAAAATGGCTTTTACTTTGCACATCCTTTCGGAGCCAAGAAAGTTGTTTTCCCGGTCAAAATAACAGACTTAGGGGAAGGGGCTACGGACTCAAAGGATTTTCTTTATTATCAAATAGACCACAGGTTTTCACAGGGATCTATAAGGATAAATTTAAGGAGCCAAGGAGCTAAGACGAAAATTTCAATGATCAAAGCTAATAGAAGTATATGTTCAAAATTATTATCGAATGATGTTGATAGGCATTTGGGTGTATGTTCGATGACGTCATCTCCAAAACTAACCAAAGACAAAGAGAAATTATATATTTGTTTATCTATACACATATTTTTTTTTCTTTTCGTTTTTTTTTTCTTCTTTTTACATATGTAATTACATATACATGGACACACACACAAGTACGTACACACATTACTATTATTATTAT
>NC_091570.1:38980570-38985570 GCF_042767895.1 Penaeus vannamei
GGAATACATCTTTGTGAAGGAATATATATATATATATATGTGAACATATTCATTCTTACTCATATGATGATGATAATGATAGTAGTAGTAATAGTAGGAGTAATAGGGATAATAGTAATGTTGATAATTATTGTGATTATTGTAATGATAATGATAATGATTATTTTAATGATAATGATAATGATTATTGTAATGATAATGATAATGATTATTGTAATGATAATGATAATGATTATTGTAATGATAATGATAATGATTATTGTAATGATAATGATTATTGTAATGATAATGATAATGATTATCATAGAGATAATGATAATGATTATTGTAATGATAATGATAATGATTATTAAAATGATAATAATAATGATTATTGTAATGATAATGATAATTCTGATAATGATAATAGTAATGATTACTATAATGAGGATAATGATAATGATGAAAGTAAACTAAGAGAGAAAAAACAGAATAGAGAGAGAGGGAAAAAATAAAGACTATAAAGTGAAACAGAGAAAAAAGAAAGAAAAATAAACGAGAATAAAAAAAAAACACAAAACGACCCCCCCTCCAAAAAATAAATAAATAAATAAATAAATAAGTAAATATTATAATGATAATAATAATGATAATAATGATAATAATAATGATAATGATAATAATAATGATAATAATAATAATAATGATAATAATAATGATAATAATAATGATAATAATAATAATGATAATAATGATAATAGTAATAATAATAATAATAATAATAATAATAATGATAATAACAATAATAATAATAACAATAATGATAATAATAATAATAACAATAATAATAACAACAACAATAATAATAATAACAACAATAATAAACGAATAAACAAACAAACAAACACAGAAAAATATTAAAGGGATAAAATGGGTGGAAAAAAAAATAACCTCACAAATTCTACTTTCACGCCCAAGTGCCCTCGACCGCCCATAAAAGAGTGAGTCATGCCTGGAGACTCGTGAGTGTAATAGGCCAGTTTCAAATGCCAATTCCCCGGGCAAATGGACATCGTCGCGCATCTGGCAGACAAGGAGGTGAAACATCGACTTCGTTTGTCCATGTCGATGGGTTGACAGGGCCGCAAGAGGGGGGGGAGGGGAGGGGAGGGAGGGAGGGAGGGAGGAGAGGGGTTGACAGGTCCGCAAGAGGGGGAGGGGAGGTAGGGAGGGGCTTGGCAGGTCTCCGAAGTGAGAGGGGAGGGTGGTGACAGGGCCAAGTGGGTGGGAGGGGGTTGACAGGGCCACAGTAAGAAGGGGGTGGGGGGAGGTGGAGGGAGGGGTTGACAGGGGCCACAAGAAGGGGTGGGGAAGGTAGGGTTGACAGGGCCACAAGAAGGTGGGAGGGAGGGGGGAGGGTTGACAGGTCCACAAGTGGGGTGGGAGGTGAGGGGGGGAGGGGTTGACAGGTCCGGGGCTACAAGAGAGGGGGGAGGGGAGGGAGGGGAGGGGTTGACAGGGCCACAAGAAGGGGGTGGGAGGGAGGGGAGGGGTTGACAGGGCGACAAGAGAGGGGGGGGGAGGGGAGGGGTTGACAGGAGTCCGCAAGAGGGGGGGGGGAGGGGGGGAGGGGTTATGACAGGGCGACAAGAAGGGGGGGAGAGGAGGGAGGTGAGGGAGGGGGTTGACAGACAGGGCCACAAGAGAGGGGGGGGGGGGGGGGGAGGGGTTGACAGGGCCACAAGAGAGGGGGGGAGGGGTTGAGCAGGGCCACAAGAAGGGGGTGGGGGGAGGGGTTGGCTGAGACAGGGCCACAAGGGGGAGAAGGGGGGAGGGGTTAACAGGGCCACAAGAAAGGGGGGAGGGGAGGGGTTTGATCAGGGCCACAAGAAAGGGGGAGGAGGGAGAGGGAGGGGTTGACAGGGCCACAAGAAGGTGGGGGAGGGTTTGACAGGGCCATCAAGGAGGGGAGGGGGTGATGAGGTGGGGGGATGGTGGGATGAATGAGGGAGAGAGAGAAAGAGAGGGAAAGGGAAAGAGAGAGATGGTGATGAAAAGGTGAGAGAAAAGGGAAGAGAAAGATGAGGGTGGGATGGTGGATGAGTGAGGGAGAGAAGAGAGAAGAAAGGAAAGTGGAGAGGTGGTGATGAAAATGAGAGAAAAAAAAGGGAAGAGAAAGATGAGGATGGGATGTAAGTGGATGAATGAGGGAGAGAGAAAGAGAGAAAAAGGGAAAGAGAGAGATGGTGATAAAAATGAGAGAAAAATGAGAATGGGATGGTGGATGAATGAGGGAGAGATAGAAAAAGGGAAAGAGAGAGATGATGATAAAAATGAGAGAAAAAAAGGAAAAGAAAAATGAGAAAGGGAGACGAAAAGGAATTGTGATGTCAGCAGAAAGAGGGAGAGACGATAAAAAACAAAGGAGAGAGAAAAGGGAAAAGAAAAAATGAGAAAAAATGAGGAAAAGGAGGGGTGGATGGGTGTCGTGACGTCACCCAGATGGAAGAGAAAATCCCCACCTTAACTTAGGATCTCTTCCCTCTAATATTTCCCCCTACCTTGGGGATTTCAGAACCGCATATTTCCCCAAGACATAAATCAGGTGATGTGGTCGAGCCAGAGAGAGCTAGAATGAGAGACCGGTTTATGAGTCTTTCTTGTGAGGAGGGATGTGAAAGCGGCGCTGGCAGTTGGTGAGTAAATGGTGTTAGTGTATGAGGACTCAGATTCACACATACATACGTACGCACACACACGCATGCATGCAGGCTTACACGAACGTTCAGCTATCCTCTATGATGATTGGTATTGTGTTAGGACTCGTACACACACACACACACTTACACACACGCTTACACACACACACACACACACACACACACACACACACACACACACACACACACACACACACACACACACACACACACACAGCAGTAACCTCTGAAGATACCTCCCCCTCCCCCTCCCTCCCCCTCCCCCTCACTGCAATATTCGCTGAGTAGATAGAGGTGATATTAGCATTATTTCTGACCGTAGTATCGCGCTTAATAACCCATGATTTGAAGAGAATGATTACAGTGTTACAGTAACCTTAAGCAGACTCATGTTTTATGGTAAAGTTGTTCATTTCATGTCGAGTGAGAGAGAGAGAAATAAGAGAGTGAGAGAGAGAGAGAGAGAGAGAGAGAGAGAGAGAGAGAGAGAGAGAGAGAGTGAGAGAGAAATAAGAGAGTGAGAGAGAAAAATAAAAGAGAGAGAGAGAGAGAGAAATAAGAGAGAGGGAGAGAGAGAGAGAAATGAGAGAGAGAGAAAGAGAGAGAGAGAGAGAGTGAGAGAAATGAGAGAGAGAGAGAGAGAGAGAGAGAGAGAGAGAGAGAGAGAGAGAGAGAGAGAAATAAGAAAGAGAGAGAGAGTGAGAAAGAGTGAGAGAGAAAAATAAGAGAGAGAGAGAGAGAGAGAGAGAGAGAGAGAAATAAGAGAGAGAGAGAGAGAGAGAGAGAAATAAGAACCCATCTGAAGACCATTCGTTATCGCTATCATCTTTCCTTCATTAAAACCAAAAAAACACCATCAATAACTGTAATTTCTAACAGAATAATCTTAACAGATAAAATCCTAACACTGATAGATATGATAAGGCCTAACACTGATAAATACATAAGATAGATAGCTGACTAGTTGCATATACTTATACCGTACGTATAACTGAAAGATTATCCAGAATACATATAAGTGATTTTTTTTCATTACTGTTGATGTAATTTCAAAAGGCTAAGATATCTTAACAAAAGGTTTATATAATCTATTCCTTGATATCAAATTCTGGAATATTTCAACGAAAGAATAACACAAACTATCATGATTAATATCATCGTCATCATATAATAACGATAATAATGATAAGAAGAAGAATGATAATGATAATGATAATAATAATAATGATGATAATAGTAATGATAATAACAACAATAATAATAATAATAATAATAATAATAATAATAATAATAATAATAATAATAATGATAATAATAATAATAATAATAATAATAATAATGATAATAATAATAATAACAATAATAATAATGATAATAATAATAACAATAACAACAATAATAATAACAGTTCTCTACGTTTATAGTAAAATATAAATTTGTCAGCTATAACTCTTTTAAACATGTTTTGAACTATCCACTTAAATATCTCAATTTTGATACTTATATTATGTCGTCTCTATTCATTCTTCTATGTGGTATCATGTGGTATGTGTCAAGCATTGCGCCCGATATGAAGGTTGGCTCAATAGACCACATAGTTATGAGTTATGTAATCATTTGCGTCACATATGTGGTTGTGAAGCTTCAGTCTTGGAATAGTATTATTAATATTACTCTTTATTATTATCGTCATTGTCATTATCATTGTTATTGCTGTTGTTGTTAGTGATATCATTATGCTTATTGCTGTTATTGTCATTATTTTTATGATTTTCATTATCTATATTATTATGTCTTTATCATTACCATTGTCTTGATTATTGTTGTTGCTGTTATTATTATTGTTGTTATTGTTATTATTATTATTATTATTATTATTATTATTATTATTATTACCATTATCATTATTATTATTATTATCATTATCATTATTATCATTATTATTATTATTATCATTATCATGATCATCATGAACATTACTACTATCATTGCTATCCTTATCACTGTTACTATTATCATTATCATCATCATCATTATCATCATTATTATTACCACCGTTATTGCTAACGTTGTTACTCTCCTCATCATTCTCATTATCATCATTATTCATCATTATATCTTTCACAACTCTCTTTTATTGCCATTATCATTATCAGATTCCGACAATCACCATCGCATCTCCTATCACCTTCATCACCAATGCTACCATTAATCAGTATCACCATTATCAAAGCCATTTAATTATAGGCGACAGACATGATGTGTGATGTCTGACTCGCTCTCACGACCCAGCTGTCTAAG
>NC_091570.1:38990372-39000372 GCF_042767895.1 Penaeus vannamei
GAGAGAGAGAGAGACAGACAGACAGACAGACAGACAGAGAGAGAGAGACAGAGACAGACAGACAGAAAGAGAAAGCAAGCGAGAAAGAGACACAGAAAGAGAAAGCCAGAGACACAGAACGAAACAAGCAAACACACAAACAGACCCACGGACTCGCTGAAAGAAAAAAAGAAAAAAAAGAACAGAAAGACAGAAAGATAAAAATGTAGGAAGGGCGAGCGCGATCCGGCAGCAAATAACCGTCCTCTCTCCCCAAGACAATCATTGTCTCAAAGAACTCAATCTAAGAACACTATCGCATTTCTTCCAAAAGCGCGGGAAACGGACGTATTTTCTCTCTCTCTCCCGCTCCTCTGTTATTTGCAGAATAAATGAAAACCCGATAAAAGGAAAACAAAATATTGCGCCACACACGCGAGTCTAAATTCTTTTCTCTTTTTTTTTTTTTGAGAGCGAATTCCACATTGTCTCCATGCTTAGAATTTCGTACAAAAAAGGATAAAAATAAACTTCAAAGGTGGTCGATAAGAGTTGGAACGTCTCCAGACCCGAATTCCTTCCGTGGAGACTATCTGCTTCTGAAACGTTATTATTGTTTTAAAATCATCCACATTCTTTTACATATCGTTATAATCATTATAATTTCTCCATTTTCTTTCAATTGAAACTCCCTGTAAAAATGTTTGGTTATGATATTAAGCAAGGCGTTCCTGTTGTCTCATAAAATTAAAATATATCCTGTACATAAAAATACAGATGCTTATCTTTCGATTGGTATTATCATTTCTATTTTATTCCTATTATTCACCAATTGGAGGGATTCCCTTTTATACCCGCAGCCATTACGCTCCAGAGCCTTCCTCTGTCCTCGCTAAAACGTATTCAGATTTCCGCGTTTGGCCAAGGACCCCGCCGCCAAAGAAAAAAAAAATCTCTTAAGAATAATACGAAATTAACCGACTTATACTCTCAATCTTTTCTAAATTAAGGAAACAATAAATACAGAGTACCAAAATCTACCACTGACGCTTTAAACAACAAACAAATAAACTAATAATCAAGCAAATAAATAAAAACAAACAAAAAGAATGCAGGCGACCCTCCTCCTCCGACTCTTCCTCTCGACGGAACGCATATGTCAATTGTCAACATAAAAGCACTTACAGAGAGCGAGTGTTATTCAACCGTTGTGTGCAATGTAAACAAAAATTTCCCCGCACGCGCAGTAGGGTCTTTAGCTCCAAACCTCGTAGCATCAGACTTCTATAAACGGACTTTATTTAAGCAGACTTTATAAAGCGAGACATTATTAAGTGCGCGGGTTTTATCTCAGCGGCAGAGAGCGCCTCGCCCGCCCGCTGAAAGGGGCCTTTTGTGTTTGTCTGAACCCTGTTAAATTTGCAGAAGATACGGAGGAGGAGAGGAAGAGGGGGAGAAGGAGGAGGAGGAGGAGGAGAAGAAAAAGGAGGAGGAGGAGGAGAAGGAGAAGGAGAAGAAATAAAAGAAGGAGGAGGAGAAGAAGTAAAAGGAGGAGGAGGAGAAGAAGAAGAAAGGAGGAGGAGGGAGGAATATGAAGAGGAGGTGGGGAAGGGGAAAAGGAGAAGGAGGAGGAGGAGGAGGAGGAGAAGAAGAAAAAGGAGGAGGAGGAGTATGAAGAGGAAGTGGGAGAAGGGGAAAAGGAGGAGGAGGAGGAGGAAGAGGAGGAGGACGACGACGACGACAAGGACGAGGAAGAAAAAGGGGGAGGGATGGAGGAGGAAGAGAAGGAAGAGGAGGAGGGATGGTGCAGGAAGGAGAAAAAGGAGAAGGAAATGGGAAGAAAGAAGAAAAAGAGAGGAAGAGAGGGGAATTGGAGAGACGGCAGGAAAGCGAGAGAGAGAGAAAGAGGGAGAGGGAAAGAGGCAGGGCGGAAATGTGGGTCATCCCGAAAAGCCGCGGAATGACAAACAACAAATAACAAACAACCTAAATAACGAACAACAAAAAATTAACAATTAACAACTCGAATAAAAACGAGGTTGGCGCAAATCCAGGTCAAATAAACGCGTACTCAATTGCAGACTGTAAAATGAGGTGGAATAATAATATCAATTATAATAACAATAATAATGATGATAATCATCATTATGATTATCATACTGCTACTACTATTAATAATAACAACAATAAAAACAATACTAATAATAATAACATTAATAATAATGATAATAACAAATATAATAATAATAACAAAAATAAAACGACAACAATAACAGCAATGAAGAGGAAGAAGAAGCAGAGGAGAAAGAGAAAGCAGAAACAAACAAACAAGCGAGAAGATGGCGAAGATCCTCCTCCTCCTCCTCCTCACAAAGAAACAGAAAACAAACAAACAAACAAACAAACAAAAATAATAACAATACGGATAGAGAACAAAACCAAACCCGAACCGGAAGTGACAGAGAAAGCCATAATAATAATAATGACCGTTAGCGTGAAAGAGGAAAGAGGAAAGAGGAGAGAATCGACCTTTTCGCTCACGGCCTTGAGACCAAACCGAAAAACAGCGCGACATAAAACCCCAGGGACGAACTGCGAGCTAAAAGGTTTTCCGTTAATGCGAGAACAAACGGAACGTGACAATAGCCGCTATGATGCGAGGGGTAATGATGATGATGATGATGATGATGATAGAGATAGGGTAATAATAACAACAAAAACGTCAGTAGTAATAATCATCATTATTATTATCATTATCACTTCAATATAATAATAATAATAATAAATTAATAATAATAATAATAATAATAATGATAATAATAATAATATTATTATCATTATTATCATTATTACTTCAATATAATAATAATAATAATAATAAATAATAATAATAATAATAATAATAATGATAATAATAATAATAATAATAGTAATTTTAATAATAATAATGATAAATAATAATAATAAAGATAATAATAATAATGATAAATAATAATAATAATAATAATAATAATAATAATAATAATAATAATAATAATAATAATAATAATAATGATAATGATAATAATAATAATAATAATAATAATAATAATAATAATAACAACAACAATGATGATGATGAATATAATAATAATAATGATAATGATGATGAATATAATAATAATAACAATAATAATAATAATAATAACAATAACAATAATAATAATAAAATAATAATGATGATGATGATGATAATAATAATAATAATTATTATTATTATTAGTATTAGTATTATAAATAATAATAATAATAACAATAACAACGATGATGAATATAATAATAATAATAATAATAATAATAATAATAATATCAATAATAAAATCATCATCATCATCATCATCATCATAATATAACCCCCCCCCCCCCCAACACACACACGACCGCCTTCTGACCGATATCCACTGAAAACCCGAGCACTGCATCAGCTGGAAAACCCAAAACTATGAACCGTGCAGAGGGAAATTACCGCTGCACTTCGCCAGCGTTTCAAAATACTTCGATTGTCCCGAATTGGAAAAATGGAATTAGATTTTTGTTTAAAAGATGTGCGTCTGTGGGAGACATTCCTTCGTGGGAATGCGGGGTGTGGGCGGAAGAGAGAGAGAGAGAGAGAGAGCAAGAGAGAGAGAGAGAGAGAGAGAGAGAGAGAAAAAAGAGAGAGAGAGAGAGAGAGAGAATGAGAATGAGAATGAGAGAGAGAGAATGAGAGAGAGAGAATGAGAGAAAGAGAGAGAGAGAGAGAGAGAGAGAGATAATGAGAGAATGAGAGAATGAGAGAAAGAGAGAGAGAGAGAGAGAGAGAGAGAGAGAGAGAGAGAGAGAGAGAGAGAGAGAGAGAGAGAGAGACAGAGACAGAGACAGAGACAGAGACAGAGACAGAGAGAGAGAGAGAGACAGAGACAGAGACAGAGACAGAGACAGAGACAGAGACAGAGGCAGAGGCAGAGACAGAGAGAGAGAGGGAGAGAGGGACAGAAAAGGAAAGGCAGAAAGGAACAGAAATGGAGAGGAAGAACCGTCCACCAATGCATTTTCACCTTGGTCTATTTTAGGGGATCCTGGGAAATCTTCATTTAGATTTTGGTGAATGAAGATTTGTGCAAATCATTTACAGCAATTTCGTCTATATATCTTTGTCTATAAAACTCAGAGATGTGCGTATATAAATGTATGTATCTGCATATATATACATATATTACACACACACACACACACACACACACACACACACACACACACACACACACACACACACACACACAGACACATATATATATATATATATATATATATATATATATATATATATATATATATATATATATATATATATATATATATACACATAAATATATAAATATATAAATATATAAATATATATATATATATATATATATATATATATATATATATATATATATATATATATATATATATATATATATATAGAGAGAGAGAGGAAGAGGAAGTGAGAGAGACAGAGAGAGAGAGAGAGAAAGAGAGAGAGAGAAACACATACACACATACTGATTCATTTTGGCTTCTTCATCTGCACTCAAACGTAACGCCATACCGGCACACCTCGCGAACGCCCGCCGCGGCCGCCCACCCTCTCGCCCTCGCCCACGCCCACCAGCCCACCAGAGCCGCCCTCCCGATGTGAGCCTCAGTCGGGCGTCGGGCGTCGGGGAGAAGCCGATATCCCTCCGCCGACTACTGAGACCCCGACAGACACACGGCTCGTCCTCCTATCTTATCGTGTCTCTCTCTCTCTTATCTCGGCCTATCGCTCGGTCAGCCCTGAATGCCGGGCTTCCTCGCCTGACTGAACGGCTGGGCGGGGCGGGCAGATGGGCGGCCGCTGGGGGGGGGGGGGGGGGGTGAAGGAAAACAAGATGGAAAGGGAGGAGGGGGAAGGGGTGTATATGTGCATGTGCTTCTGCATTCGCGGGTGGAGCCTCCTTCCCATCCTCTCTGTCTGTCTGTCTGTCTGTCTGCTTGTCTGTCTGTCTATCAGTCTGTCTGTTTGTCTCTCCCTCTCTGTCTTTGTCTGTCTGTCTGTCTCTCCCTCTCTGTCTTTGTCTGTCTGTCTGTCTCTCCCTCTCTGTCTTTGTCTGTCTGTCTGTCTCTCCCTCTCTGTCTTTGTCTGTCTGTCTGTCTCTCCCTCTCTGTCTTTGTCTGTCTGTCTGTCTGTCTCTGTCTGTATGTCTGTCTCTGTCTGTATGTCTGTCTCTGTCTGTATGTCTGTCTCTGTCTGTATGTCTGTCAGTCTGTCTCCCCCCCCTCTCTGTCTGTCTGTCTGTCTTTCGGCCTTTATCTGCACGTTTATCAATCGGTCCGTTTGTCAGTCTGCCTTACATACACAAATGCGTGCATACACACATACATACATGCGTACATAAAAAAAAAAACATAATCACACCCACCCACGCCCGTATACGCCCATCGCCATCGAAAAAAAAAGCGAAAGAAATCAAACCCTCCCCCCCCCCCACCAACCACCCACTCCCACCGCCCTCCGACTCCGAAACCAGCCTCCCACCTACGCCTCCCGCCCACGCCCATGCCCACGCCCACGCCGCAAGAGGAAACGCCGCCGTCAAGTACGCCGTTTCCGTCGCTAAGTACTACCCCGTCCGTCGCTGATTGCGGGGGGAGGGGGGGAGGGAGGGGAGGGGAGGGGAAAGGAAGCTGGATAATGGAGAGAGAGAGAGAGAGAGAGAGAGAGAGAGAGAGAGAGAGAGAGAGAGAGAGAGAGAGAGAGAGAGAGAGAGAAAGAGAGAGAGAGAGAGGGGGGGGGGAAGAGAAAGAGAGAGAGAGGGGGAGAGAGAGAGGAAGAGAGAGGGGGAGGAGAGAGAGAGAGGGGGGGAGAGAGAGAGGAGGAGAGAGAGAGAGAGAGGGGAGAGAGAGAGAGAGAGAGAGAGAGAGAGAGAGAGAGAGAGAGAGAGAGAGAGAGAGAGAGAGAGAGAGAGAGAGAGAGAGAGAGAGAGGAGAGAGAGAGAGAGAGAGAGAGAGAGAGAGAGAGAGAGAGAGAGAGAGAGGAAGGGAGAGGGAGAGAGAGGAGAGAGGAGAGAGGGAGGAGAGAGAGGAGAGAGAGAGAGAGAGAGAGAGAGAGGAGAGAGAGAGAGAGAGAGAGAGAGAGAGAAGAGAGAAGAGAGAGAGAGAGGAGTGAGAGAGAGAGAGAGAGAGAGAGAGAGAGAGAGAGAGAGAGGAGAGAGAGAGAGAGAAGAGAGAGAGAGAGAGAGAGAGAGAGAGAGAGAGAGAGAGAGAGAGAGAGAGAGGCGAAGTCAGCGTAGGGCGTGAACGGGCCAGAGACAGGCGGCCGAGGAGGAGGAAAAGGGAAGGAGGAGGAGGAGGAAGGATAGGAAGGAGGGAGGGGGAGGGGGAGGAGGGAGGAGGAGGAGGAGGAGGAGGAGGAGGAGGAGGAGGAGAAAGAAGAAGAAGAAGAAGAAGAAGAAGAAGAAGAAGAAGAAGAAGAAGAAGAAAAAGAAAAAGAAGAAGAAGAAGAGGAGGAGAGGAGCGAGCGACGCTGGCAGGGCGCGAGGCAGGAGCGGCCGGGCGAGGGAGGGAGGGGGAGGAAGCCCCCACGCGACCGAGGCGAGGAGCGCAGTCTGGAAAGCTGAGCGAAGGGCGCGGGGCCAAAGGGCAAGGCCGGCCCCGCCAGGTCACGTCTGTGTCGTCACGGGGCGTTCGGGCGGCGAGGCAGACGGCGCGACCTGACCTGATCTGCTGAGGAGCGACGTCTCTGGCTGCCCGCGGGGAGTCCTTCGGAAATCGGTCGCCTGAACCGCGACGGAACCTCGGGGTATCCTTCCTCCTCCCGCGGCACACGCCCGAATGCCAATCACGGTTCGCCCCATCCCCTTATCTCGCTATCTCGGCCGCCGCTCTTATCGCAGCATCGCACCTGTTGGCATTCCCTTGCCGGAGGTCATCCCGGGGCCAGGGGACGCCCTTTAAGCCGCAGCCACGCCCGGGAGCAGCCCTCAGCCCCTCAGCCCTCAGCCCTCAGCCCTCAGCCCTCAGCCCCTCAGCCCTCAGCCCTCAGCCCCTCAACCCTCAGCCCTCAGCCCCTCAACCCTCAGCCCTCAGCCCCTCAGCCCCTCAGCCCTCAGCCCTCAGCCTCCCCGTGGACGCTAACCCGCAGCATCGCTCACCGACGTCAGGCAGTCTGCGAAGCGCTGCGGCCGCCAGAAGCCACTCATCACGCACCCGCAAGCTGGTCTGGCCGTTTGTTACACACGTAAGCCTCTCCTTAATAACGCACATGTACATGCTCAATGAATGCTCGCAGCCTGCCCGCGGATGACAACCCCGCATCAAAGCATCCCATTCATCCTACACCGGCGCGCGCCTTCCACATGCCACATCCGCAGGCATCCCGCAGACGCTCCAACTGGACGCACCTGTTCGAGCTCCACCTGCAGGCGCCGCACTCACGCTGCCTTGGCACGCACCCCGCCAAGGTGCACTCGCGAGAACCCATTAACGATGAACCCAAAAGCAGTCCGATAATGCCGCGGCCACACGGACCCTCGCAGCCGCACCTGTCAGCCTCTCCCTGGCGATAAGTCCACAGGCGGCCTATTAGCGCTGTATCCACGCCCCCCCCCCACCATTACCGCTTCCACGCACGCCACGCTCTCCCCTCAGGATGCGACTCGCTGCCTCCCCGTCCACGCCCGCACGCCCGCACGCCCGTACGCCTTCAACGCGACATCCGCAGCTCCTCATTAGACATAATCCTTCGCCACGGAATCCCGCTCCTTCTCCACGCACTCGCAAGCAGCCCGAGGGAGGGCGGGGCGAGGTGGCACTTCGCAGGCGGCGAGAGGCACTGTGCCTAGCAACACCACGCGCCTAGTTTCGGAGGGAGGGGGCGTGGACGGCACTCTCTCGCTCGCTCTGTCTCTGTCTGTCTTTCTTTTCTTCTTTCTGTTTCTCTTTCTCTCTCTCACACGCACACTTCCTTTCTCGCCCCTTCCCTCTTAACCGCAGTCTTTCTCTTTCTTTCTTCCTCTCCCTCACTGTCACTATATCCCTCACTCCTCCCTTTCTCCTTCTCTCCCATCCCCTCCTTCCCTCCCTTTCTCCCTCCACCTCCCACTCTTCCTTCCCCTCAAGTTCCCATCCCCCTTACCCCCTCTCCTCTCTTTATTCCCCTTCCCCCTCTCTCCCTCCCCTTCCCCTTCCCTCCCTCCCTCCCATCACCTTCCCCCTCTCTCCTCCCCTTCCCCTACCCCTCTCTCCTCCCCCATCCCCTTCCCCCTCTCCCTCCCTTCCCCTTCCCTACTCCTCTCTCCCTCCCCTTCCCCTTCCCCTACCCTCTCCCTCCCATCCCCTTCCACCTCTCCCTTTCTTTATTCCCCTTCCCCTTCCCCCCTTCTCTCCCTCCCATCCCCTTCCACCTCTCCCTCTATTTATTCCCCAACCTCCCTCTCTCCCTCCCCTTCCCTACCCCTCTCTCCCTCCCCTCCCCTTTTCCCTCTCCCTCTCTTTATTCCCCTTTCCCTCCTCTTCCTCTTCCTCTGACCCCCTCTTTAGCGCCCCATTATCAGCGCAAATGCCACGCCTGCCCCCCCCGCCCCGTTATCACGAGGGCGTCCGAGTCATCAGTCCTCCAGGGAATTCCTTCGGGAGACCCACGCCCTTCCAGAAATACACGCGCACTTACCCTCCCTCGTCCCTCCTTCCTCGACCCTTCCCTCCCTCCCTCCCTCGTCCTCTTCTTTGTCCCTTCCCTCGACCCCCTCTCCCTCCTTCGTCCTCTTCTGTCCCTCCCTCTCTCCCTTTCCAGACCCTCCTTCCTCCCCCCACCTCTTCTCCTCCCTCTCCCCCTTCTTCCAGCCCCCTTCCTCCTCCCTGTCCCTTCCTCGTCCCTCTCCTCGTGTCCCTCTCTCCCTCCCCCTTTCCTCGTCCTCCTCCCTCTCCATTCCCCTTTCCAGACTTCCCCTGCCCTCTCCCCTTCCCTCTCCCCCTTCCTCGTCCCCCTCCCTCCTCCCCCTTCCTCGTCCCCCTTCCTTCTCCCCCTTCCTCCTCCCCCTCCCTCCCCCCCTCCCTTCCATCCCGACGAGCGCGTGCTGGGCCCTCGGACGTCGCCCTCTCCCTGGTACTCCTGCGCGTCCATGCACTGCGCACGACGAGAGGGAGAGAGCCATGCATAACGGCGAAGGAGGGAGGAAGGGAGAGGGAGAGAGCCATGCATAACGGCGAGGGAGGAAGGAAGGGACAGGGAGGAAGGGAGGGAGGAAGGGAGAGGGAGGGAGGGAGGGAGATAGGGAGAGGGAAGAAGAGGAAGGGAGGGAAGGAGATGAGGGAGGAGAGAGGGAGGGAGGGAGGGAGGGAGGGAAGGAGGGAGGGAGGGGAGAGGCCGACCCCTCCAGAGGTCAGGTTAAAAGTAGAAGCGCGAATCACAGGGCCAGGAATGGGTGGGGGGGGGGCGGGGGTATGTGAGCAGAGGGCCACGAACATGCAAAGAAATATGGGGTTGGCAGGGGGTGGGGGCAGAAAAGTGGTGGGAGAGAAGGAGGAAGAAGGAGGGGGAAGGGGGAGGGATGGGAGAGGAGGTAGAAGTAAGGGAGGGGCAGAGGGGAGGAGGAGGAAGCGAGGGGGAGGGGCAGGAACAGGTGATCGGAGGAGGGAGGGTGTTGCAAAGGGGGAGGTGGAGGGGGAGGAAGGGAGGAGCTGTGGAACGAGGAAGGGTCAGAGGAGGGTAAGGAAGGAAGGGGCGGGGACGATGCCGCAAGCAGGCGTCCGAGGGGGCGATGGGGAGGAGGGGGAGGAGAGCAATGGGGAAGGGCAATGGAGAGAGAGAGAGAGAGAGGCAGAGAGAGAGAGAGAGAGAGAGAGAGAGAGAGAGAGAGAGAGAGAGAGAGAGAGAGAGAGAGAGAGACAGACAGACAGACAGAGACAGAAAGAGCCAGAGAGAGAGAAAAGGCAATGGGGAAGGGAAACACAACAATGGGGAAGAGGAACAGGGTGA
>NC_091570.1:39012872-39022872 GCF_042767895.1 Penaeus vannamei
AAAAAAGAAGGAAACTGATGAGAGAAAACGCATTCGGGGAAAGTACGTAAAAAAAATAAGAAGAAAGAAAGAAAAAAAGAAAGAAAAAAGTAAGAAAGAAAGAAAAAGAAAAAGAAATGAAAAGAAAAAAGAAAAGAAAGAAAGAAAGAAAAAGAAAGAAAGGAAAAAAAGAAACAAAAAGAAAGAAAGAAAGAAAAAAAAGAAAAAAAAACATTCATAAACATTTGAATAAATGAAACACCCACCCCTTCATAAAAAAAAAAAAAAAAAAAAAAAAAAAGTTAAAACTCGAGTGTCAGCGAATAAAAAGACAGAAAGAAAGAAAGAAAAGAAAAAAAAAGAAAAAAAAGAAAAAACATTCATAAACATTTGAACAAGTGAAACACCCGCCCCTTCCTAAAAAAAAAGAAAAAAAGTTAAAACTCGAGTGTCAGCGAATAAAAAGGAAAAAAAAATCCTTAAAAAAAAAAAAAAAAGTTAAAGCTCGAGTGTCAGCGAATAACAATAAATAAATAAATAAATAAGTAAATAAAAAAAAAAATCCCTCACAAGCCACAAGGAAAACCTCATTTTACTCCAGACAAAAACAGTTAATTTTTCTCCGCACAAATGAAGACGCACAATAACCCCAAACATAAAAAAATAGCAATAAGAAAGAAGAAATATCTCAAATATTCACAGGCCGGAAACAAAAAACATAATAATCTGAATAAAACAGAATAAAACGCATAAATATAAAATCAAACACAAGTAAAACATAGTATATATATTTTTAAATACAATACTAATTTTAAAAAATTAATGATTACAGACACATATAAATATAACAAACAAACACACAAAATAAAACCATTTCATACATTCCTCTTCGACAACTACAACCCAAAAAAAAAAAAAAAAAGAAAAAAAAAGAAAATCAACAATACAACAACCTCACGAAAACAGTCCCACCAAACAAAACACAAAACAATTAAAAAAAAAATAAATAAAAAACTTTGCCGAACACTGGACCCCCCTCAACACAAAACACCCGTACCACGTTTAATAAATTCCTCACCACCACGATCTCTACACCAAGGGAAACATGAGGTGATGCCTGTTTCACACTCGGTAAATTTGACACCAAAACAGTCAACATCTGTGACGTGTGTTTACGCCGCCACACGAGGGCAAGCGGCCACGTGATCTCACAGCGGTAATCAGTTTAATATGCGGACACAATCATGGCATGTTGAAGGGGGGGGGGAGGAGGGGGAGAGAGGGAGAGAGGGAGAGAGGGAGAGAGGAGAAGAGGGAGAGAGGGAGAGAGGAGAGAGGGAGGAGGGAGAGGAAAAAAGCAGACAGGAGATTAGGAGGGTGAGGGGTGAGTGAGGGAGTGAATTAGGGGGGGTGAGGGAGAGAGGAGGGAGGAAAGGAGATAAGGAGGGTGGGAGGGAGTGAGGGAGTGAGGAAATTAGGGAGGGAGGGAGAGAGGGGAGAAGGGGAGAGAGAGAGAGAGCGAGAGAGAGAGAGAGAGAGAGAGAGAGAGAGAGAAAGAGAGAAAGAGAAAGAGAAAGAAAAAGAGAAAGAAATAGAAAGAGAAAGAGAGAGAGAAAGAGAGAGAGTCAGCAACTGAAAAAAATGGCGCAGTTTTTAGCCGTCACTCAAAACAATACACATTCCTTTACTAATAACACATCGCAGCGAAATTGTACGAAATGAAAATCGGGTTCAATCAAATAAACATATATGATAAAAAGAGAGAGAGAAAAAAATCCATTGGAGGCCACGGAAATGTTTTAAGAGTTGAAAATAAAAAAGCGTTTTCTGCAACTAAAAGTTTTCGACTTTTGTATCTCAAAATGTTTTAAAAGTTACAATTTCTGCTTTTACATGCAAGAGTTGCTCCAAAATTATATATAAACTTAAGTGCCGCCGAGCCATTCTATACAAAGCATATTATTCTCACTCTCTGTCTGTCTGTCTGTCTGTCTGTCTGTCTGTCTGTCTGTCTGTCTGTCTGTCTGTCTGTCTCTCTCTCTCTCTCTCTCTCTCTTTCACTCACTCACTCAATCACACTCTCTCTCTCTTCCTCTTTCTTTCTCTCTTCCTCTTTCTCTCTCTCTCTCTCTCTCTCTCTCTCTTCCTCTTTCTCTCTCTCATTTTCCCCTTTCTTCCTCTTTTTCTCCTAACCTTCCTACCCCCCCTAAAAAAAAAAATAATAATAATAATAATTATTAGAAAAAAAAAATACCTACCCACCCAATCGCCAACAACGGCCTAATCTTCCAAAGGAGCGACCACCAGATTTGCAGGTGAGACGGCGGCCGAATCCCCACCAGTTCTCGCTACAACAATCCATCGCCGCCAATTCATCCCCAACAATTCACCAGCAACCCATCGCCACCAGCGCACCACCACCAATATTTCGCCAACAATTCGCCAGCAACGTATCCCCACCAGCGCATCACCACCAATTCATCCCCAACAATTCGCCACTAACGCATCGCCACCAATTTATCACCACCAATTCATCCCCAACAATTCGCCACAAACTTATCGCCAACAATCCATCACCACCAATTTTTCGCCAACAATTCACCAGCAACGCATCACCACCAACTTATCGCCACCAATTTTTCGCCACCAATTCATCACCACCAACTCATCACCACCAATTTTTCACCAACAATCCATCACCACCAATTCATCCCCAACAATCCATCACCACCAACTCATCACCACCAATTTTTCGCCAACAATCCATCACCACCAACTCATCACCACCAATTTTTCGCCAACAATCCATCACCACCAACTTACCGCCAGTTGCTCCGCCCATTTCTTCCGATCGATTCATTTTAACTACAAATTATTGGCTCTACTATCCCCGGGGGGGGGAAGGGGGGGGCGACTGGGTACACCTGATCAGCTAATCAACTAATCAATCCAGTCCCTTCATAAAGGTAATTTCGCTTTTCAAAATAACAAAATAAACAAATGCAAAAATAAATAACAAATAAACAAATAATAAAAAAATAACACAATAGGTAATTGAATAAATATATAAATAATAAAATAAACAAATAATAAAATAAATAACAAAATAAACAAATACATAAATAAATAACAAAATAAACAAATAATAAAATAAATAACAAAATAAACAAATGCATAAATAAATAACAAAATAAACAATAAATAAAATAAATAACCAAATAAACAAATAATAAAATAAATAACAAAATAAACAAATATATAAATAAATAACAAAATAAACAAATGCATAAATAAATAACAAAATAAACAAATCCATAAATAAATAACAAAATAAACAAATGCATAAATAAATAACAAAATAAACAAATAATAAAATAAATAACAAAATAAACAAATACATAAATAAATAACAAAATAAACAAATAATAAAATAAATAACAAAATAAACAAATAATAAAATAAATAACACAATAGGTAATTGAATTAATAAATAAATAACAAAATAAACAAACACATAAAAAGATAACAAAACAAACAAATAAATAAATAACAAATAAACAAATAAATAACAAAATAGGTAATTGAATAAATATATAAATAACAAAATAAACAAACAAATAAAGAGATAACAAAACAAACAAATAAATAAATAACAAAGCTAACAAATGAAAAAAATATCTAAAAAATTACATACATAAACAAATAACAAAATAAAAAATAAAAAAATAAATATACAAACAGATAAAACATTTAAATCCCAAATCAATTAACGCACCGCATCTCTTCCTCAATTTCTTAATAAACAAACAAGTAAACAAAATCCTCCATTCAATCACTAAATCATTCATTAATCATATTAATCTTATTCCACTTTCCCAAATATTTGTCTAAGTCAACAAATAGACGAATATGTAAAGAAATTGACTCATGAAAAAATTGACCAATATTCCAATCCATTTAATAGTCTCGCTTTTAGATTATAAGTAGATGAATGGATAGATAAATAGATAGACAGATAGACAAATGCATAGATAAATAGATAGACAGATAGACAAATGGATAGATAAATAGATAGACAGATAGACAAATGGACAAATGGATAGATAAACAGATAGACAGATAGACAAATGGATAGATAAATAGATAGACAGATAGACAAATGGATAGATAAATAGATAGACAGATAGACAAATGGATAGATAAATAGATAAATAGATAGACAGATGGACAAATGGATAGATAAATAGATAAATAGATAGACAGATGGACAAATGGATAGATAAATAGATAGATAGACAAATGGACAAAGGGATAGATAAATAGATAGATGGATAGACAAATGGATAGATAAATAGATAGACAGATAGACAAATGGATATATAAATAGATAGATAGACAAATGGATAGATAAATAGATAGACAGATAGACAAATGGATAGATAAATAGATAGATGGATAGACAAATGGATTGATAAATAGACAGATAGACAAATTGATAGATAAATAGACAGATAGACAAATGGATAGATAAATAGATAGACAGATAGACAAATGGATATATAAATAGATAGATAGATAGACAAATGGATAGATAAATAGATAAACAGATAGACAAATGGATAGATAAATAGATAGATGGATAGACAAATGGATTGATAAATAGACAGATAGACAAATTGATAGATAAATAGACAGATAGACAAATGGATAGATAAATAGATAGGCAGATAGACAAATGGATAGATAAATAGATAAACAGATAGACAAATGGATAGATAAATAAAGAAATCCAAATGTAATTAAACGATGATAAACTCTCTTTGCTTTTCTCAATTTCACTTTGCTAATCAACCAATAAATAAACCAATAAATATACATTAAATGATAATAATAGATAAACATTTAAAGCAAATAAGTGCTTGAAAATAAATAAACATTTCAAGCAAATAAGTGGCTGAAAATAAATAAACATTTAAAGCAAGTAAGTTCTTGAAAATAAATAAACATTTAAAGCAAATAAGTGCTTGAAAATAAACAAACATTTAAAACAAACAAGTGCTTGAAAATAAATAAACATTTCAAGCAAATAAGTGCTTGAAAATAAATAAACATTTCAAGCAAATAAGTGCTTGAAAATAAATAAACATTTCAAGCAAACAAGTGCTTGAAAATAAATAAACATTTCAAGCAAACAAGTGGCTAAAAATGAATAAACATTTCAAGCAAATAAGTGCTTGGAAATAAATAAACATTTCAAGCAAACAAGTGCTTGAAAATAAACAAACATTTAAAGCAAATAAATTCAGAAATAAATAAACATCTAAAGCAAATAAATTCAGAAAATAAACAAACATTTAAAAGAAATACACGAATAAACAAAAATTCCAAAAGCCGCCCTCTACCTGGGTGCGACGAAGGGCACCGCCCGCGGGGACACAGACGCCGAGCTTACCTGGAAGAGAAGAAAAATTTAATTAGTTCAAAATCGAAAAGAATAAACTTTATTACATGCAAGAAATGATGGTGATGATGATGATTGAATAATAATGATGATGATGATGATGATGATGGTGATGATGATGGTGATGATGATGATGATGATGATGATGATGATGATGATGATGATAGTGATGACGATGATGATGATGATGATGATGATGATGATGATGATGATGATGATGATGATGATGATGATGATGATGATAATAATAATAATAATAATAATAATAATAATAGTAATACTAGTAATATCAATGATAACAGCAATAATAATAGCATAGAAGATGATAATAATAATAATAATAATAATAATAATAATAATAATAATAATAGTAATACTAGTAATATCAATGATAACAGCAATAATAATAGCATAGAAGATGATAATAATAATAATAATAATAATAACAACAATAACAATAATAATAACAATAACAATAACTATAATAATAATAATAACAATAATAATAATGATAATGATAATGATAATAATAACAATAACAAAACAACAATAATAATAATAAGTTATACAATAATTATCATCATTATCATTACAGTAACAATAATCTGCCGAGTCACGAAGATGTAATCGTGACGGCATTTCCATGACGTCATCCAGGAATTCGTGACGTCACACAGGGGGGTCACGACACCAATAGAAAATGTCCGGCAATCCACCCTCTGTAATTCTGCGCCTTTCATGGATAATCGAAGATACAATCTCGGTTGTAATAACAATCAAAAAGAGTGATATCGAGCTGGTAATTTGCATAGAGCGACGATGTATATACCAAGCCATTCCTGCGAAATACGAGATGGCGTTTCCCGTTTTCTGTGCGTGTCTTGGGCGTTCCCCGTTTTCTGTGCGTGTCTTTCTTTGGCGTTCCCCGTTTTCTATGCGTGTCTTTGGCATTCCCCGTTTTCTGTGCGTGTCTTGGCCGTTCTCCGTTTTCTATGCGTGTCTTTGGCGTTCTCCGTTTTCTATGCGTGTCTTGGGCGTTCCCCGTTTTCTGTGCGTGTCTTTCTTTGGCGTTCCCCGTTTTCTGTGCGTGTCTTTCTTTGGCGTTCTCCGTTTTCTGTGCGTGTCTTTGGCATTCCCCGTTTTCTATGCGTGTCTTTCTTGGACGTTCTCCGTTTTCTATGCGTGACAGAGATGACGCTGCGACCGCCAAAAGTAATTTTTCCTTGATATCCCATATTTCGCTTTGGCCGCCCATCAAGTCATCTAGGCAGGCGTGACTAATACGTTATCATCAGTAGACATGTCACTGACACGAGGCAGAGAGAGAAAAAAAAAATGATAATGTTTATGAGAGACAAGCATCGAAAATTCTATATATCAAGGTCTTTTTTTTCCTTCTTTATGTAAAATAGACGACTACAAAGAATGTGCTGTTGCTGAAAGACCACCGGGAGTACTCCGTTTCCTAAAACATCATCGGGAATCAATCCTTCTCTCTCTCTTTCTCTTCCTCCCTTCCTTCCTACCTATCCTTTCTCTTTCCCTTCTTTTTTTTCCTCCCTCTGTCCCTTCCTTCCTTCTCATCCCCTCGCTCCTTCCTTTCTTTCATTCTATCCTTCCCATCCCCCCTCCCTCTATCCCTCACTTCCTTCCTTCTTTACTTCCTTTCTCTCCTTCTTTCCTTCTTCCCTCCCTCCCTCCCTCCCTCCCTCCCTCCCTCCCCTTCATTACCACCCAACCAAACACATCGCTCTCTGCTCCTCGAGATATGGATCCGGAAGGAGGAGGAGGAGGAGGAGGAGGAGGAGGAGGAGGAGGAGGAGGAGGAGGAGGAGGAGGAGGAGGAGGAGGAGGAGGGGAGGAGGAGGAGGAGGAGGAGGGGGAGGATAGGGGAGGGGAGGAGGAGGAGGAAGAAGAGGAGGAGGAAGGAGTCGCCCTTGAAGGATGGGGTCGGTAGGGAGGCAGCAAAAGAGGGGGAGGAATGAGGAGGAGGAAGAGGAAGAAGAAGAGGAGGAGGAGGAGGAGGAGGAGGAGGAGGAGGAGGAGGAGGAGAAGAAGAAGAAGAAGAAGAAGAAGAAGAAGAAGAAGAAGAAGGAGGAGGAGGAAGAAGAAGAAATGGAGGCTCAAGAAAAAGAGGAGGATGGAATAAGGAGGAGGAAGGGCTGACGGGAGCAGAGGAAAGAAGGAACCGAAAGAAAGAAAAGAAAAAGATAAAGAGAGAGTAAAATAAAAAGTTATAAACAGAAATAATATGGCATCCCTTACATACATTTTCTTTACCGAACTTGCACTACAGTTTGCGGAAGAAAAACGGCCAAACACACGAATAAACCGAGACAGAGAAGACAGACAGACAGACAAACTGACCGAGAGACTGAACGTGCAAAAGACACCCAGAATATATGTCCATTTTCAAAGAGATGCTGAAGAAAAGACAAAGAAAATGAAGACAAAAAGAAGAAAAAATAAGAAGAAATTCTAGAAGAAGAAGAAAAGGAAGACTGAAGAAGAAGAAAGACGAAGGAAATGAAGACAAGAAGAAGATGAAAAATAAGAAGAAATTATAGAAGAAGAAGAAAAAGAAAATTAAAGAATATGCAGAAGAAACTGAAGAAAAAGAAGAAAAAGAAGCATGAAGAAGAAGCAGAAGATGAAGAAGAAACAGAAGGAAAAGGAAAAAAGAAAGAAGGGATGAAAGAAAGAAAACGACAAAACATCCCTTCCTTCTTTTAACACGCGGCGAGGGAGCAGCGTCTCGTGCACACGGCCCATACGTAATCCGGATTATAGGTATTGGGAAAAGAAGAAAAAGAAGAAAAAAAGAAAAGGAAAATACACGGAAGATCATAAAAAAAAGGTATGTGGACTCGAGTGTGTCCAGGAGCCACGCCCACTCAGCCCTGCCTTCGCTCTCCGCCCTTCTCTCTGCGTCCTTCGAGTTGCGGAGGGAGACTGAGAGAGGGAGAGAGAGAAGGAGGAAGAGAGGGAGGGAGGGAGGGGGAGAGAGAGAGAGGGAGGGAGGGAGGGAGGGAGGGAGGGAGGGAAGAGAGAGAGGGAGGGAGGGAACGAGAGAGAGAGAGAAAGAGAGAGAGGGAACGAGAAAGAGAGAGAGAGAGAGGGAACGAAAAAGAGAGAGAGAGAGAGAGGGAAGGAGAAGGAGAGATGGAACGAGAGAGAGAGAGAGAGAGAGAGAGAGAGAGAGAGAGAGAGAGAGAGAGAGAGAGAGAGAGAGAGAGAGAGAGAGAGAGAGAGAGAGCGCAAGTCACACCATGCGTGGAGATGTGCTCGAGTTGATGCTGTGATGACTGTCGTATCATACCGGAACTCCCCCCCCCCCTTCCCCCTCCTCTCTTCCTCCCCCTCCCCCCTGTCGCCCTGTTCCCCTCCCTTTCCACCTTCCCAACACCCTCTTCCTCCCCCTTTCCTCCCTCACTTCCCTTCCATTTCTCTCTTCCTCTTCCTCCCTCCCTAACCTCTCTCTTCCTCTTTCTTTCTCATCCGCCTTCTCCACACTCTCTTCCTCTCCTTCCTCCCTCCCCCTTCCCCCCCCGCCTTCCCTTTCCTTAATGATCCACGACCAGCACGCCCCCCCCCTCCACCACCCCCCTTCGGTCGACGTTGCAACCGCACAACGAACGCACAAGACGGCCATCACTCACTGTTACAAGCAGAAAAAATGCGCTCAAATAACCAGTGTGTGTGTATATATATATATATATATATATATATATATATATATATATATATATATATATATATATATATATATATATATACACACACACTCACACACACACTCACACACACGTACGTGCAAATGCATATACATATACATCCTCATACACATACACACACACACACCATACACGTACACGCCCACGCACACACAAACATTCACATACAGCTGTCCGACGCCCCGCCGGACGACGGCCGACGAGGGACGCCCCTCGCCCGCAGCGAAGGCTTTCCCGACGACCTTTGCGGCGACGAGGACGACCAAGACCCTCGACGACGACGAGGACTTCGAGGACCTGGAGCTCCGGCGACGAGGACGACCTAGAACCCCGACGACAAGGACGACCTAGAACCCCGACGACGACGACGAGGACGACCAAGAACCCCGACGACGAGGACGAGGACGACCTAGAACACCGACGACGACGACGAGGACGACCAAGACCCTCGACGACGACGACGACGAGGACGACCTAGAACCCCGACGACGAGGACGAGGACCTGGAGCTCCGGCGACGAAGGATCTCTGCGCGTGTCGGCAACGGCGCTGTTGCCACGGGGGCGCCGGCCGGGGACTCCCATGGCGACGACTGGAATGGGCAGGGTGTGTGTGTGTGTGTGTGTGTGTGAGTGTGTGAGTGTGTGTGTGTGTGTGTGTGTGTGTGTGTGTGTGTGTGTGTGTGTGTGTGTGTGTGTGTGTGTGTGTGTGTGTGTGTGTGTGTGTGTGTGTGTGTGTGTGCGTGTGTGCGTGTGCGTGTGCGTGTTTTTAGCCTCTCTGTCTCTGTCTTTCTCCCCCTTTCTCCCTAACCTCTTCCTCTCTCTCCC
>NC_091570.1:39027872-39032872 GCF_042767895.1 Penaeus vannamei
CTTTCCCCTCACAGAACAAGAAATCCTTCTATCCTCACTTTAACGCAGATCTTCCTTTTCTTTCCCCTCACAGAAAAAGAAATCCTTCTATCCTCACTTTAATGCAGATCTTCCTTTTCTTTCCCCTCGCAGAACAAGAAATCCTTCTATCCTCACTTTAATGCAGATCTTCCTTTTCTTTCCCCTCGCAGAAAAAGAAATCCTTCTATCCTCACTTTAATGCAAATCTTCCTTTTCTTTCCCCTCACAGAACGAGAAATCCTTCTATTCTCACTTTAATGCAGATCTTCCTTTTCTTTCCCCTCGCAGAAAAAGAAATCCTTCTATCCTCACTTTAATGCAGATCTTCCTTTTCTTTCCCCTCACAGAACAAGAAATCCTTCTATCCTCACTTTAATGCAGATCTTCCTTTTCTTTCCCCTCACAGAACGAGAAATCCTTCTATCCTCACTTTAATGCAGATCTTCCTTTTCTTTCCCCTCACAGAACGAGAAATCCTTCTATCCTCACTTTAATGCAGATCTTCCTTTTCTTTCCCCTCACAGAACAAGAAATCCTTCTCTCCTCACTTTAAAGCAGATCTTCCTTTTCTTTCCCCTCGCAGAAAAAGAAATCCTTCTATCCTCACTTTAATGCAAATCTTCCTTTTCTTTCCCCTCGCAGAACGAGAAATCCTTCTATCCTCACTTTAATGCAGATCTTCCTTTTCTTTCCCCTCACAGAACAAGAAATCCTTCTATCCTCACTTTAATGCAGATCTTCCTTTTCTTTCCCCTCACAGAAAAAAGAAATCCTTCTATCCTCACTTTAATGCAGATCTTCCTTTTCTTTCCCCTCACAGAAAAAAGAAATCCTTCTATCCTCACTTTAATGCAGATCTTCCTTTTCTTTCCCCTCACAGAACAAGAAATCCTTCTATCCTCACTTTAACGCCCGTCCTTTAAGCCTGCGACGTCTCCGGACCTTGGCTCGGAGGAGGACGCAGCAGGTGAGGGGAGACGGGGTGGAGCGAGGGAGGGGTCTAATGTCAAGGGGAGGGAGAAGGGGTTTGGGGAGGGGGAAGGGAAATAGGACGAGGGTAAATGTGTCTTTGCTCCTTTATCGAAGTCCTTGCGAATTGTGTTTCGAAGAATTTAGTCTTTACATCTCAGCACATTTCGTACGAGTTTTGATCGTGGTCAGTGATCCTACTTGAAACGAGAGGAAATACAAGCATAAATAGACAACAATTCTAGCCAATTTCCATTAAATACCGCACCCAATATTCAAAGTCTTTTTCGGAAGATTTTCAGCAGTCTCTGAGCAAACAAATATTAAACGGAAGAAAGGGGACGCGAAGGGACGTCCGCTGATTAGCTGGCACTGGCACGTGGACGAAGAAGGCCCTCACGCCCACCACGCCTGTTATGAGGCAGAGGGCGGGCTAGCGTGCGTGGCAGAGGGCGAGGATGGGCGGGAAAAGCAGGAAGATCCCATGGGAAGCAGAGAATGAGAAGCAGGAGGAAAAGTGCTGGGGAAGCAGCGGGAGACGGACGTAAACAGGAAAAGGTCTCGAAGCAGGAAAGACCCATGGGAAGCAGAAAATGAGAAGCAGGAGAAAGAATCCAAGGGGGAGGGACAAGGAACCAGCAGGCGACGGACGAAAAATAGGAGGAGGGCGACATGGAGGGCAGGAGGAGGCGTCCAGTCGTCGCGTCCGGCTGGCCTGCAGTTGCCTCCGGCGAATCGGTCCCCGAGGCCTCTTCGCTGGGGGGTTGCCACAGGGGGACCTGTTGCCTGCCCTAGAGGAGACCTATTGCCTGGTCTGGACTAAGCCTCGCAAGATGGGGGTATTAGTGAAGGAGTAGACTGGCCAGCGGTATTCAGGTGCCTCGTATATTCCCAGGAAGCTGTGCGGGAAGAGACGGTCGCCCGAGGCACAGGATGAGCTTCGGGCAAATCGTGTTGTGTGCGGCGCGAACTCACAGCTTTGGTTTGCACCTTATCTTGGGCAATCTAGTGTTAGGTTTATGGCTTGAGGTGCACGCATTTCCCTCAAACTATACTGCGTCACTGGATCGGTTCGAATCACATGCTGGTCCCATCATCGCCCCCCAATTGCAATGCAGTTCTATCCCATTGCTTGGCGAATCGGGCCAGCCTGATCTCAGCCGCTTCCGTGTCTATTCCGCAGCGCTCCTTCCCTCGCAGCAGGAGTTCCCCGCCTCGTGGCACTGCCTGATCACGGCCAGGCATCACCGGAGTGAACTCTTTGATGGGCCGCCCTGGTAAGCCGTCTAAATGCACACACATCCGGCGACAGAAGGATAGCCGCGTTGACAGGTATCTCTACATCACACTGCACTGATGTTGTCCTGATTCCGCTGGGTCCTGTCCAGTTCGTGGTTAATAACAGCGGCCTCAGCTCTGCAACCGGCGTGGGCGAGAGCCGCTGACGAGACGCCGAGAAACATGGGCAGTGCATCCAGAAGTGCATCTGAATGCCGACTCACTGGGGATGCCCTGGGTGCCAATGGCGGGACGCTGGCTGAGATCGGGTCCTTTTGGGCCCCCAGGGTCCTTCCCTCGACGATGGGCCAGGAGGATCCCCGTCCACCGCCACCGACAGAAACGTGGCTGGAGAAGCTGACGACTCTGAGGAGCATTAAGGAGCGCAGGTGCGATTCGGAAGGAGTCCTCGATTCTTTGTCCTATCATTCATTAGCGGAAAGTTTGCTGTTGTATCTCGACACGTTTCACGCGCGTCTGATTCACGACAAACTGAAACAGGTTAATCAAATTTAATTCTTTGGGTCGCTAAAGTATTTTCTAAAGAGGGAGGAAGAAGACGAGGAGGAAGACGAGTGGAAAAGGGAACAAGGGAGGAGACCCGGATGGGGAAGAGGAAGAGGAGAAGGAAAAAGAGGGGTGAAGACGGGCCCGGAGGAGGGCAAGTCCCCCGGGTGGAGTTAGTCCCCCGACGGACCCCGGAAGGCCCCCACAAGGACCCCCAGAGGCCCCGGGGTCAGCGGCAGCGCCTCCGCACGCCCTCGGGGCCGCCCTCCCTCGGCCGTTCCCCGGGCGGCAATCAGCGCCCAACAAGATCGCTCTTTCGGAAAAATAAGGGACGGCGTTTCCCACACTCAATTGCGCGAGGGCGAGCGCGCGCGCACGTAAGGAGGCGGCGGGGGAAGCGGCGGCTTCATTGGGCTGATGGATCACCCCACCTGGGCGGGCGGGCGGCTGTCCCTCTTTGCGCCTCTTTCTGTTACTTACCTCTCTTCTCTTTCCTATCACCCTCCCTTCTCTACCTCTCTCTCTTCTCTCCTGCTCTCCCCTTCTCTCTTTCCTCCTCTTCCATTCTCTTTCTACTTTGCTCTCTCTTTCCTTATTCCTCTCCCGCTGTCTTTCTTCCTTCCTTTCCATCCTCCCTCCTCCCCCCTCTCTCTCTCCCTCCTCCCCTCTCTCTCTCTTCCTCCTTCCTCCCCTCTCTCTCTCTCTCTCTCTTCCTCTCTTTCCTCTCTCTCTCTCTTTCCTCTCTCTTTTTCTCTCCCCCTCCCCCTCCTTGTTTACTTCCATCCGGGCACCAGTGTTTCCGACTCGCGTTCCGTCAATAAACTTCTCCCTCGCAGCCCCTTCCTTCGTATCCCTTTTAGAGAAGCAACAAAAGTCACGAGAATCAACGACGACCAAATATTAGACGTAAACTTTCTAATTCCGTTTTCCGTCTTTTTTTTTTTTTTTTTTTTTTTTCTTTTTTTTACTTCTGCGTTGGCTTTCGTCGAGTGAAGAAAGTTTTGCGACGGGGAAATTAGGAGAGAAAGAGAGGCAGAGGGAGAGAGAGAGAGAGAGGGAGAGGGAGAGGGAGGGAGAGAGGGTGAGGGAGGGAGAGAGGGAGAGGGAGAGAAGGAAAGAGGGAGAGAGGGAGAGAGAAAGAGAGAAAGAGAGAGAGTGAGAGAGTGAGAGAGAAATAGGGAGGGAGAGAGAGTGAGAGAGAGAGAGAGAGAGAGAGAGAGAGAGAGAGAGAGAGAGAGAGAGAGAGAGAGAGAGAGAGAGACCGAGCGAGAGAGAGCGAGACCGAGCGAGAGAGAGCGAGACCGAGCGAGAGCGAGCGAGCAAAAAAGCAAGAGAGAGAGCGAGAAAGCAAGCAAGAAAGAGAGAGAGAAAGCAAGAAAGAAAGAGAGCGAGAGCAAGAAAGAAAGAGAGAGAGAAAGCAAGAAAGAGAGAAAGAGAGAATGCCAGTGTTGTACCCTAGTAAACAGAGACAGATCGATAAACATGCTTACACAGCGGACAGGATGACAGATAGACAGACAGGTAGACAGACAGGTGCATCCTAATTAGTGATAAGGGCGAAAATTGATTAAAACAGACTGTCTTACTGTCTTGACGAGTTCATTGGCAGTTTACACATAAAACGACAAAGCTACGACCAAGCATTCACACGCATGGATTTAATACCGAAAGTAATAAAACCTAAAAAAAAATAAAAATAAAATAATAATAATAATAATAATAATAATAATAAGAAGAAGAAGAAGAAGAAGAAGAAAAAATAATAATAATAAGAATAACAATAATAATAATATTGATAACTATAATAATAATAATAATAATAATAATAATAATAATAACAATAATAATAATAATAATAATAAGAAGAAGAAGAAGAAGAACAAGAACAAGAACAAGAAGAAGAACAACAGCAACAACAACAACAACAATAATCCTCAAAGCTGAACATCACAAGATGCCACACTGCACACGAACACAAACCAAACAAACCAACCAACAAACAAACAAACAACCAAATCGAGTATTCAAGGCTAAACAAGCGACGAATCACAACCCCCCCAACCCATTATAACTTCTGGACACAAAAGCAGTCACGCTGGGAGGCAGACGCTACAGTGGGCATGGTGGCACAGGGGGGAGAGGGAGGGAGGGAGAGGGAGAGAGAGAGGGAGAGAGGGGGAAGGGGGAGGGGGAAGGGGAGAGAGGGGAGGGGAGGGGGAAGGAGA
>NC_091570.1:39042872-39045372 GCF_042767895.1 Penaeus vannamei
TTCCTATCCTTCCACCCTTACGGTCTTACTCTCCTTATTCTCTATCCTCATCCCCAACTTCCTCCCCTTCTATTCCTTCCTGTCTCCCCTTTCTCCCCTCCCCATTCTCATCCCATCTCAATCTATTTTCTGCTCCTTTCTGCTTCTGCTCTGCTTTAGTCCTCTTTCTCTCGTCTGTCTCTTTCGCTTGTTCTGCCCTTTCATATCTCTCTTCTCCTTTTTCTTCTCTCTTTTCAAATAATTTTCCTCTCTCTCTCTCTCTCTCTCTCTTTTCTCTCTCTCTCTCTCTCTCTCTCTCTCTCTCTCTCTCTCTCTCTCTCTCTCTCTCTCTCTCTCTCTCTCTCTTTCTCTCTTTCTCTCTCTCTCTTACTCTTCTCTCTCTCTTACTCTTCTCTCTCTCTTACTCTTCTCTCTCTTACTCTTCTCTCTCTCTTACTCTTCTCTCTCTCTCTCTCTCTCTCTCTCTCTCTCTCTCTCTCTCTCTCTCTCTCTCTCTCTCTCTCTCTCTCTCTCTCTCTCTCTCTCTCTCTCTCTCTCTCTCTCTCTCTCTCTCTCTCCATCTTGTTTTCTTGCGTGTTTTTTTACGTAGAATTTTAAAATTAAAAAAGTAATGTTCATTCTCTCTCTCTCTCTTCTCTCTCCCTCATCCTCTCACCCCCTCCCTCCCCTCTCTTCCGTTAAACCAATTCCCTCTCCCCTCTCCCCCTCCCCCTTTCGCACCAATGACCTACACAATTAAATTGAACGAACTTTCCCACACGACTGGAGGAGAGGGAGAGAAAAACAGAAACAACTAAAGAGGGAGAGAAAAACAGAAACAACCAGAGGAGAGGGAGAGAAAAACAGAAACAACTAAAGAGGGAGAGAAAAACAGAAACAACCAGAGGAGAGGGAGAGAAAAACAGAAACAACCAAAGGAGAGGGAGAGAAAAACAGAAACAACTAGAGGAGAGGGAGAGAAAAACAGAAAAAAAAAACAGAAAGCATTTCCTCACAAGCGAATTACCTCAAGGACCACACAATTACTGTTCCCACGTGATCAAGATCTTAATAATGATAATAACAACCATAACAATAATCATATCGATAATGATAATGACGATAGATACATAGATGGATGGATAAATAGACAGACAGATAGAGATAGATGGATGGATAAATAGACAGACAGATAGAGATAGATGGATGGATAAATAGACAGACAGATAGAGATAGATGGATGGATAAATAGACAGACAGATAGAGATAGATGGATGGATAAATAGACAGATAGAGATAGATGGATGGATAAATAGACAGACAGATAGAGATAGATGGATGGATAAATAGACAGACAGATAGAGATAGATGGATGGATAAATAGACAGACAGATAGAGATAGATGGATGGATAAATAGACAGACAGATAGAGATAAATGGATATATATAGAATATTGTTTAAATGTTTAAGTGTTCTAGATATTCTTGGTATTAGAGAAAAGAAACCAAAAGTGTGTTGTTCAAGTGTTCAACCATATGTCCCTCTGACGTCGTTTTTTTTTTTATTTTACTGTGAAATATATATCTTTTATTGCAATGGCTGTCTCACATATATTTTCCTATCTCTTTTTTTTGTCGGATTTTATGGTTATTCCATTACTGAGGCTGATCTACTTTTATCTATTATATATATATCGTTATCTTTGTTGTGCTAGTTTTTGACAGACCTATTTTATTCTGTACTTATTGTTGTTATCATTGTTATCGCTGTAAGATAGTTTATTCAGTGCTGTTGCTGTTATTGTTGTTATTATTGTTCATGCTGTACGTCTTAATTTTAATTATGTATTTTTTTTTCGTTATTATTATAGTTATAGGCCTATTTCATCTTAATTATGTTTTGTTTTGTTATTATTATAGTTATAGGCCTATTTCATCATGTACGATCGCGCTTAATGGGGTTGTAATAACCGTTCTCGCTATTGTGACTATTTCATTCCATTCTATCGTTCTGAAAGCCATTTGCTCCATCTTTTATTCTCTCTCTGTTACACCCCTTTTCTTCTTCTTCTTTTTCTCTTCACCCTTCCTCGTGCCATCTTTTATTCTCTCTCTGTTACACCCCTTTTCTTCTTTTCTCTTCACCTTTCCTGCGTGGGGGGAACGTGCCATCTTTTACTCTCTCTCTGTTACACCCCTTTTCTTCTTCTTCTTTTCTCTTCACCCTTCCTCCGTGGGGGGATCGTGCCATCTTTTACTCTCTCTGTTACACCCCTTTTCTTCTTCTTTTCTCTTCACCCTTCCTCCGTGGGGGGGATCGTTTCGGAGGTGAGTTACGTCACGCGCTCTCACTTTTACGGCTTCGGAATCCCACCCACCCCCTTCCCCCACCCCCACCCCCCTTGACAGGCTTCGCGGCGGGGCCCTGGCGCGGCTGTGCCTGTTTGACTGACTTGGCACCCGCGTTCTGTATGCAACACCGGAAGGCATGCCGTTGGGGGTGGTGTGGGGGAAGGGGGGT
>NC_091570.1:39050372-39052872 GCF_042767895.1 Penaeus vannamei
AAATCAATAACGAAAGAAGGGAGAGGGGAAATAACAGAGGCAAGGAAGGGGAAAGGACAAGGAGAATGACAATGGAAGGGGAAGGGGAAGGGGTAGGGGAGAGGCAGGGGAGGGGAAGGGCGAGAGTCCAAACCGAGAACAAAAATAAGGAGAAGAGGAAGAGGGAGAAGGTGGAAGAAGCAGAAGGGGGAATGAGAGAAACAGGGAAGAAGAAGAAGATGAAGATGAAGAAGAAGAAGAAGAAGAAGAAGAAGAAGAAGAAGGAGAAGAAGAAGAAGAAGAAGAAGAAGAAGGAGAAGAAGAAGAAGGAAAAGAAGAACAAGAACAAGAAGATGAAGAAAAAGAAGAAGAACAAGAACAAGAAGATGAAGAAAAAGAAGAGAAGAAGAAGAAGAACAAGAACAAGAACAAGAAGACAAAGAAAAAGATGAACCACAACAAGAACAACAGCAAGAAGAAGAAGACAAGTAGGAAACATAAATCAAGAAGATATTCATCGCGGGAAAATTAAAAGACTTCTCACAAAAGGCCAAACAAAACGGGAGAGAAAATGTTCTCGAAGATAAACATTTACGGAGAATTTCCTAATCTTTTCTCTTCTAATTCCTCTCTTTATCTAATGTTCTTTTTATTCTCCCACGGACTCTGAAAGTTAAATGTGTTTGCTGGATGTCTGGGAAATAAATTGAGGAAGAGAACGGGAAAAAAGGATATGAATTATACGTGTAAGTGGAATATACAGACATGCACGCTGAGGCAGGCATGTCATCCATCCTAATGTGCATACAACTAACAATCTAACCATGTATCTATCTATCTATGTACCTATCTATCTATGTATCTATCTATGCATGCATGTATGTATGTATGAATCTATCTATCTATACATCTATCTATCTATCTATCTATCTATCTATCTATCTATCTATCTATGTAGCTATCCATCTATGTAGCTATCTATCTATGTATCTATGTATCTATCTACCTATCTATTTATTCATTTATCTATCTATCTATCGATGTATCTATGTATCTATCTATGTACCTATATATCTATCGATGCATCTATGTATGTATCCACCTATCTATCTATCTATCAATCTATCTATGTATCTATCCATCCATCCATCCATCTACCTACCTATCTATCGATCGATCAATGTATCTACCTATCTATCCATCTACCTACCTATCAACCGGTGACGTTCCCTCCCTAAACTATCTTCCTATCCCGCCCACCCATCCCGCCCGCCCATCCCGCCCATCCATCCCGCCTTCACCTCCCATAAGTATTGCAAATGAAATCCCTTTGAAAAAGCCTTTGACATCACTGAGAATCGAATGAATAACGAAAAGCCGACAAGCGAGCCAAACTACGGTAGCCTCTGTCTGTCTGTCTGTGTCTCTCTATGTTCCAAAACTTATAGCGAACACGGCACAAAGACAACAAACAAACACAAACCACGATTCAAACTTCAGACGAAACGCAATCAAACAAACTCCCGAGCACAGCAAGAACACGAAACCAAGACAACGTAAACAAAACAAAAACAAAAACAAACAAACAAACCAGAGCACAGCAAGAACAAGACAAACCAAACCAAACAAAAACAAAAATAAACAAACCATAACACAGCAAGAACAAAACAAGCACAACAAAAACAAACTGACCATAGCACAGCAAGAACAACCCAAACGCAACAAAAACAAACAAAAACCCAGCAAGAACAACCCAAACAAAACGCAACAAAAACAAACAAACAAACAAACCATAGAACAGCCAGAACAGGACCCAGAGGCAGCCGACCCTGCCCCAGCGGCCACGGAAGACAGCAGCCAAAGGTGCCCGGGGCCGCCAGAGAGCCAGCCAGAGAGCCAGCCAGAGAGCCAGCCAGAGAGCCAGCCAGAGAGCCAGCCAGAGAGCCAGCCAGAGAGCCAGAGAGCCAGAGAGCCAGCCAGCGCGACAGGAGACGGCGACAGCGGACGGAGGCAGCTGTCCCTGTCCCCGGGGCGTGTGACAGGCGCTGGCCGCTGGAGACACTCGCCAGACAGCCGCGGCCGAGGAGGAACGAAGCGTGGGAATCCTGCGGCAGGAGGAAGGGGTGGGGGGGGAGGGAAAAGGATGCGGGGGGGAGAGGAAGGGAAAAGGATGGGGGGGGAGAGGAAGGGAAAAGGATGGGGGGAGAGAGAGAAGGCGAGAGGGAGGGTGGAAAGGGAAGGGAGAAGGAGGGAAGGAGAGGGGGAAGGGAAGAGGGAGGGTGGAAAGGGATGGGAGAAGGAGGGAAGGGAAGAGCGAGGGTGCAAAGGGAAGGGAGAAGGAAGGAAGGAGAGGAGGAAGGGAAGAGGGGGAGAGAAGGTGCGAGGCAGGGGAGGGAGAGAGAGGAATAGGGCGGGATGGGGTGGGGGGAGAGAAGTCGCGAAGGTGAATGAGGGAAGAGGAGGGGAGGGGGAAGCACGAATGAGAAGGGGAAGGAAAAGGAATAAAGGCAGAAGGCGCGAG
>NC_091570.1:39072872-39077872 GCF_042767895.1 Penaeus vannamei
GGGTAGGGGATAGCGAGGCAGAGGGGTGGGGGGGAGGGAGGGAGGGTGGGTAGGGGGATAGCGAGGCAGAGGGGCAAAGGGGTAAGGGGGAGGGGAGGGAGGGAAGAAAATGGCGCTTGGGCACACAAATCGGGGCACAGAGATGTCTAAATGGGCTTGGGTAAGGGAGGTAGGGGTGAGGGGTAGGAGGGAGGGGTATGGATGGCGTGAGAGGTAGGGGGTGGGGTAAGGGCGATGGGCGATGGGGGTAGCGGGGGTGAGGAGGACCAGGGTGACGAGGGGAGATGAGGAAAGACCAGGGGAATGAGTAGGAATGAGGGGAAGGGAAGGAAATGATGAAGTCATGAGCGGGGTATGGTAAAGATGGGACCCTCTCGTGCTCTTTGCCCATTTCTCTCTCTCTCTCTCCTCTTTCTCTCTCTCTCTCTCTCTCTCTCTCTCCTCTTTCTCTCTCTCTCTCTCCTCTTTCTCTCTCTCTCTCTCCTCTTTCTCTCTCTCTCTCTCTAGTCACCAAACTTAACTCGATCCTAACGTGACCAATCTATCTAATCCTACCCTATCTTATTTTATCCTATTCTACCCTAACCTATCCTATTCAGTCTTATCCCGCCCTATCCTCTGCCATTCCACCCCGTCCCGACCTTAACCAGCCCGTCATGAAAGGGTTAATCCGTCACTCCAGTGTCGTGGTCTTGCTCGGGAGGCGACTGACGGAGGCATTTGGTAGCTGTCCCGACTGCAGCGCCACTGCGGGAAGGGGCGAAAGAAGACGTGTGTATACATATATGTATGCATGTGTGTATGTGTATATCTACATATCTATACATATATGTATGTATATATATATATATATATATATATATATATATAAATATACAAATATATGTATATATGTGTATATATATGTATATATATGCATGTTTAAATGTATGTATGTATTATGTATGTATATGCATATATTTACATATTTACATATTTACACATACATAGATACATACAAGTGTGTCTGTGTTTGTTTGTGTGTGTGTGTGTGTGTGTGTGTGTGTGTGTGTGTGTGTGTGTGTGTGTGTGTGTGTGTGTGTGTGTGTGTGTGTGTGTGTGTGTGTGTGTGTGTGTACACAAATACATATACATACATACATACATTACTATATATATATATATATATATATATATATATATATATATATATATATATATGCATGTGTACACAGCTATACACATACAAAGACATACACATACATACACACACACACACACACAGAAAAGACCCCAAGACGCAGCCTGCCAGGCCCTCTCTCCCGCGGCCATAACCCGAGCACGGAGACTCTCCCTCCCTCCACGCGCGCTCGGTCCGACGCACTGAAACATTCACGCCTCGGCCGCCAGATGTCGTGACACAGAAAGCCTCTCGTGACAAAAGAGCGGAGCGAAGCGAAAGGAACCCCGCAGCTCGCGCCTCAACGGCATCAATAAATTAAAGAGATTAGAACTCGCTCACAAAAAAAAATATATAACAATGTTTTAAATGCATTTCTAAGACTTTAAAACAAAACTCAGTACAGTAGAAAACCAGCAAAAAAAAGATTTTACTTTGATGGCGGCCATTCGGTCCCGATACGAAGTTTAAGTCACGTGACAGGCCGCGCGCCGTCACGACACATCCGTTTCGCTCAATCAAATGAAAGTCAAGTTTATCTTAAAAGGAGGGAAATAATGCCTGGCTCTTCAGATCCAAAGGTTGCTGCTGTAGTGGATGGCTTTCGTGTGTCTACAGAGAATAATTATCCCCCCCCCCCCCTTTCACCTCTCCCTACCGGCACTGAATAAAGAAAGAAAGAAAGAAAAACTAAAAAAAGAAAAAAAAAAGAAAGAATGACATGAAAAACATCACCAGAAAAAGAAAGAAAGAAAAAAACACACGAAAAAAAACGAAAAAAAAGAAAACGAAAGAATGACATGAAAAAACATCACCGGAAAAAGAAAGAAAGAAAAACACACGAAAAAAAACGAAAAGAAAGAAAGAAAACGAAAGAATGACGACATGAAAAACATCACCGGAAAAAGAAAGAAAAAAACACACGAAAAAAAACGAAAAACAGAAAAGAAAGAATGACGACATGAAAAATATCACCGAAAAAGAAAGGAAAAAAACACGAACACACGAAAAAAAGAAAGAAAACGAAAGAATGACGACATGAAAAACATCACTGAAGAAAAGAAAGAAAGAAAAAAACACACGAAAAAAAACGAAAAAAGAAAGAAAAAGAAAGATTGACGACATGAAAAACATCACTGAAGAAAAGAAAGAAAGAAAAAACACGAAAAAAAACGAAAAAAAGAAAGAAAAAGAAAGATTGACATGAAAAACATCACCGGAAAAAGAAAGAACGAAAAACACACACGAAAAAAAAACGAAAAAAAGAAAAAAAACGAAAGAATGACGACATGAAAAACATCACCGGAAAAAAGAAAGAAAGAAAAAAAACACGAAAATAACGAAAAAAAAAGAAAGAAAAAGAAAGATTTACGACATGAAAAAACATCACGGGAAAAATTAAGAAAGAACGAAAAAACACACGAAAAAAAACGAAAAAAAAAAGAAAAAGAAAGATTGACGACATGAAAAACATCAATGAAAAAAAGAAAGAAAGAACAAACACGCAAAAAAAAACAAAATAAAAACGAGACATGAAAAACAATTCACGTGGCGCAGGTCCGGTCACGTTAAGGTATGTAGATAACGATAGGAAAAAGTAATAAACAAATACCTCCGGAACTTCTAGGTATGTAGAACAAACTACAAGTCCCTCACTAAAAACAAATACACACACACGCGAGTAACAGATAAACACGAAACAAACTCTGCCGACATGCGAAGACAACAACAACAGCAACACTCGCAACAAAATAAAATAATACAACTACAAAATCAGCAAAAACAACCATTACAAGCAAAATAACAGGACAAACAACCACTACAAGCAAAATAACAGCACAAACAACCACTACAAGCAAAATAACAGCACAAACAACCACTACAAGCAAAATAACAGCACAAACAACCACTACAAGCAAAATAACAGCACAAACAACCACTACAAGCAAAATAACAGCACAAACAACCACTACAAGCAAAATAACAGCACAAACAACCACTACAAGCAAAATAACAGCACAAACAACCACTACAAGCAAAATAACAGCACAAACAACCACTACAAGCAAAATATATGCACAAACAACCACTCCAAGCAAAATAACAACACAAACAACCACTACAAGCAAACAAAGAGCACGAACAACCACTACAAGAAAAAGAACAGCACAAACAACCACTACAAACAAAATAACAGCACAAGAAACAAGTACAGACAAAATAACCACACAAACAACCAATACAAGCAAAATAACAACGCAAACATCCACTACAAGCAAAATAGCAACACATATAACCACTACAAGCCAGATAATAGGACAAACAACCACTACAAGCAAAATAACAGCACAAACAACCACTACATGCAGAATAACAGCGCAAACAACCACTACAAGCAAAATAACAGCACAAACAACCACTACAAGCAAAACAACAGCACAAACAACCACTACAAGCAAAATAACAGCACAAACAACCACCACAACAAAACAACAACAACCACCAGAAGAACAACAAGAACACCACCACCAGGCCCAGAGACACGTTCCATCGGCGCTCTTGAGGAACACGCCACATTGTCCAGAAAATTAAGCCCTGCCCTCTTTAACTCTAACGAGAAAACTTTTAAACGTCATAATAACTCATGAAGAAAAGATTGCCGGCTTTTTTCCCCCTCCCTCTTTCTCAAATCGTCACAGAAGTAGTAGCTGCAGTTTCCAAAAAAGAATTCTTGGGAAAATGAGGGAGAGTTTTACCCACGTGGGGTCGATCCGGGATATATACTTTGCTCTTTAAATACTCAACATTTCCTATATAACGAGCAAATAAACGAATGAATAAAGAGTTTTCAACAACGAAAGACAAGAGAAGAGAGAGAAAAGGGAACAAGGGAGGAGGAAAAAATAGCGACCGACCGAACAGCTGCATCCGATTTCCTTCACGACTGACTTCGACAGCGTACAGCACATTACTTTCAATTCGGTCGATTCCTCGTCGCTTGGCTTAAATACTTAACAACTCTCTTCATACACTCCCTTTGTAACGAGTAAATATAGAAAATAGTAAAACACGAATATAAAAAAAAAGAGAACGACAGGTGAAAGAAGAGAGAGGAAAATGGGAAAAAGGCGGGAAAAATAACAATCGAGTAGCTGCGTCCGATTTCCTTCGCGACTGACTTCGACGACGACACGTGCAACGTATTAGCTTCAACTCAATCGATTCCTCGGTCGCCGATTGGAACACTAACCCAGTCTCTGCTTTTGACGATCATTCTGCATTCATTCTATCGCGGTTTTATACATTTTTTCCCCCTTAACGTGTGTGAAAGTTTGTGCGTTCGTGTGGCTGTGTGAACGTGTGATTTTGGGCGATTTTGTGACTCCTCGTGTGTGTGTGTGTGTGTGTGTGTGTGTGTGTGTGTGTGTGTGTGTGTGTGTGTGTGTGTGTGTGTGTGTGTGTGTGTGTGTGTGTGTGTGTGTGAATGCGTGCGTATGTGTGTATGAATGCGTGTGTTCGTGTGAATGCGTGCATGTACGTGTGAATACGTGCGTGTGCGTATGAATGCTTGCTTATGCGTGTGAATGCGTGCGTATGTGCGTATGAATATGTGTTCGTGTGAATGCGTGCGTGTCCGCATGTACCTGCGGCCTTCGTACGAACGAGTGCGTGCACACAATACGAGCGTGTGTGCGTGCGTGCGTGGCTCCGCTCCCCCGCCGCCGAACCAGCGCCCCGGCGAGCGACACGACCCCGAGGCCGGAAAGGCGGCGCGGGCGGGGGGGGGGGGGGGGCGTCCGTGATGGGGCGAGCGGGAAGGACGGACGCGGGATGTGGCCGT
>NC_091570.1:39085372-39092872 GCF_042767895.1 Penaeus vannamei
TCAACCTCAACCTCAACCTCAACCTCAACCTCAACCTTCTCCTTCTCTACCTCCACCTCTACCTCCACCCACCTCTACCTCCACCTCCACCTCCTCTTCCACTTCCACTTCCACCTCCACCTCCACCTCCTCCTCCTCCTTCTCCACAACCTCCTCAACCTCCACTTTCACCTCCACCTCCTCCCCCACCACCTCCACCCCTCCACCTCCCCCACCTCCTCCACCTCCTCCTTTCACCCTAAAATTATCCCCTCTATACGTTAGGCCAATTATCCCTTTGGAGAACGAAAAAAAATATACACAAATAAAACAACAAGCGCGATAATTAACGGCGGGATTAGCATACAATCATTTATACGTCGTCGTTGTTGTTGTTGTTGTTGTTTAAAAAAAATAGCATACAATCATTTATACGTCGTCGTTGTTGTTGTTGTTGTTGTTTAAAAAAAATAGCATACAATCATTTATACGTCGTCGTTGTTGTTGTTGTTGTTGTTTAAAAAAAATAGCATACAATCATTTATACGTCGTTGTTGTTGTTGTTTAAAAAAAAAACGGGTTCTATTGCCTCATAATAACAGTAATGGGATCATATTGAAAATGAGAATCAAAATAGTTTTAGATTCTAATTTTCCTTATAATTGCATGCCTGGAGGAAGAAAAGGAAGGGACGTTTCATTTTGTGATCATCCTTTTTTTTCTCTCTTATTGGATTTTATGGTTCATTTATTATTGTTCATTCCTTGCCTGTCGTCATGAAAGTTACCAAGATGATAATGATGATGATGATTGATAGTGATAATGATAATAATAATAGTGATGATGATCTTGGCAACTGTGAGCACAACTTTTTTCCTTATTTACTACTTACTCTCTTCCTTCCTTCTTCTCCCTCCCTCCCTTCCTCTGCCCGCCCTTCCTCCCTCACTCCCCCTACCGCTCCATCCCTCCGGCAGTCCCTTCCTCCCTCTCTCTCTCTTTTCCTCCCTTCCCCCTCATCCCTCCCTCCCTCTCTCTCCCTCCCCTTCCTCCCTCTCTCTCCCTCCTTCCCTCTCTCTCCCTCCCTTCCTCTCTCTCTCTCTTCCTCCCTTCCTCCCTCTCTCTCCCTCCCTCCCTTCCTCCCCCTCTCACCCTCCCTTCCTCTCTCCCTCCCTTCCTCCCTCTCCCTCCCTCTCTCTCCCTCCCTCTCCCTTCCTTCCTTCCTCTCTCTCTCTCCTTCCCTTCCTCCCTCTCCCTCCCTTCCTCCCTCTCCCTCCCTCCCTCCCTCTTCGTCCCTCCCTCCCTCCCTCCTTCCCCCTCGCAGTACCGACATAATGGAGTGACCGCCCCTATTTATGACAGCCTCCCACGCCCTGTAAACAAACAGATTTTGCGATAGTCTGCAACAGCAACATACTTGCAACACTCGGCTGAATTTTTGGAATAGTTCGGGATGAAAGAGAAAGTGAAAGCAAGGGATATATGGTTTGGGCGAAAGTGTGTATGTGCACCGTCAAATATACGTACATACACACATACTTAAACATGTGTACGTATGTGCAGATAGATAAATAAATGTATAGAGATACATAAATACATACACACATATGTATGTATGCAGAGATAGATAAATAAAAATATAGATAAAGATACATAAATACACACACAAATAGATCCAAGAAATAGGCAGTTCTACAAACAAAAAAAGGATATATAGAGAGATAGATAAATAGACAAGACAGACAAGCCGATAACAACAGGTGGACATCACCCCCTCCCCCCCTGTCCCCCCACCCACTCCCCCTTCCCCTCCCACCCCTCTCCCGCCACGACTAAAATCTGCTTTCGTCGCGCACTTTCGCGGAGTCTCCCCACCCCCCTTCCCCACCTCTTCCCTCCCCTACCCCCTACCCATCAGCCAGCATCTCGCCGTCTGCAAATACCTCGCTTCGGCCATTCCTTCGCTGTCTCGGAATCCTCTCTCATAAAAAAAGAGGAGGAGGAGGAGGAGGAGGAGGAGGAGGAGGAGGAGGAGGAGGAGGAGGAGGAGGAGGAGGAGGAGGAGGAGGAGGAGAAGAAGAAGAAAAGGAAGAAGAAGAAGAAGAAGAGGAAAAAGAAGAAAAGGAGAAGAAGAAGAAGAAGAAGAAGAAGAAGAAGAAGAAGAAGGAGAAGAAGAAGAAGAAGAAGAAGAAGAAGAAGAAGAAGAAGAAGAAGAAGAAGGAGAAGAAGAATACCGGGATGAAGAAAACGCGTAAATGAAAAGAAAAAAAAAGAAGGAAGAAACACAAACGGTTTAATCGCACATAATAAGAGAAGGCAAATAGCACTCCATGGGATCCTGTTGGTGTAATTAGAAATTTTGAATTTGAAGAGGGAGAGGAAGGAGAGGGGGGAGGAAGAGAAGGAAAGGGAAGGAGGGAGAGAGGAGGAATGAGGAAGGAAGGAGGGAGGGAGGGAGGGAGGGAGGGAGAGGAAGGAAGGAGGGAGGTAGGGAGAGAGAGAGAGGAAGGAAGGAGGGAGGGGGAGAGAGAGGAAGGAAGGAGGGAGAGAGAGAGGGAGGGAGGGGGAGAGAGAGAGAGGAAGGAGGGAGGGAGGGAGAGAGAGAGAGAGAGAGAGGAAGGAAGGAGAGAGGAAGGAGGGATGGAGGAAGGGAGAGAGAAAGAGGGAGGGAAGGAGGGAGAGAGAGAGGGAGGGAGGGAGGGAGGATAAGAGAGAGGGAGGAAGGAGGGAGGGAGGGGGAGGGAGAGAGAGAGAGGAGGGAGGGAGGGAGGGAGGGAGGAAGGGAGGGAGAGAGAGAGAGAGAGAGAGAGAGAGTGGAAGGAAGGGAGGGAGGGAGGGAAGGAGGATAGGAGGGAGGGAGCGGGAGAGAGAGAGTGATGAAGGAGGGAGGGAGGGAGAGAGGAAGGAGGGAGGGAGAGAGGAAGGAAGGAGGGAGGGAGGGAGGGAGGGAGGGAGGGAGGGAGGGAGAGAGGAAGGAGGGAGGAAGAGAGAGAGGGAGAGAGAGAGAGGAAAGAGGGAGGAAGAGAGAGAGGGAGAGAGATAGGAAGGAGGGAGGAAGAGAGAGAGGGAGAGAGAGAGGAAGAAAGGGAGGGAGGGAGGGAGGGAGAGGAAGGAGGGAGGGAGGGAGGGAGGGAGAGGAAGGAGGGAGGGAGGGAGGGGAGAGAGAGAGAGAGAGAGAGAGGGAGAGAGAGGAGAGAGAGAGAGAGAGAGAGAGAGAGAGAGAGAGAGAGAGATAGAGAGAGAGAGAGAGAGAGAGAGAGAGAGAGAGAGAGAGAGAGAGAGAGAGACCGAGGGGCCGATCAGCCTCTCCGCCCACCCACACGCCCAGACTCACTCCCGACGACGCCCATTCCAGCGCTCTCCACTCCACCCCCGCGCCCGTTTCTGCACCCACGCCCGCCCACGCCCCCCTGACAGGATCTATCCTAACCCACGCCCACCCTCTACTTTCCTCCCCCCCACACGCCCATCATACCTCCCTCCGACACGCCCTTCCACCTCCCGCCCCTCTACCCAAGCCCCCCCACCCACCCCTCTACCCACGCAATCTCCCCCCCCCCCCGCCCAGCCGCCCCACCGTCGGCAAGACAACATATTCCAGCTGTCGATAAACTCCGACACCCTCCTCCCTTCGAGGTCGACCTCCACCCCCCCCTCCTCCTCGTCCCCCTCCCGCTCCAGCCAAGGCGGATCGATGTCCGTCGCGCTCGAAGTCTGCGCTTGAGCAGGAGCCGCGGGCGTGACGGTGGGCGGCGGCTCGGCCTCTCGAGGTGGACCTTGGGATGGCGGGAGGCCGATCTGCGCACGTGCCAGAGGTGTGGACGTGATTTATAGGCGCACGCACGCGCGCACACACACACACACACACACACACACACACACACACACACACACACACACACACACACACACACACACACACACACACACACACACTCACACACACACACACACACACACACACACACACCTATATCTATATCTTTCTTTCTTTCTTTCTTCCTTTCTTCCTTTCTTTCTCTCTTTCTCTCTATCTCTCTCTCTATATATATATATATATATATATATATATATATATATATATATATATATATATATATATATATATATATATATATATATAACCTCGTCTCGTCCCCTTCCCTTAATCTCTCCACATCACCCCAAACGCCCATCCACCCCGTCCTCCACCTCAACCCACCCCCACCCCCCTCCTCCCAAGCCCACCCCAATCCACCCGCCACTGTTCAATTCCCCGACCTTCCCAACCCTTCCGTGACCTGACCCCCTCGCCGTGACCCAGTCCGCGAGGCCGTGACCCTGGCAGCTGGGTCGGCCCTTTCTCCCTCCGCCCACTCAGCGGGTTTTCCGCCGCCCTCAGCTCAGCGCCGCTCACTCAGACAACATGTTTGCTGACCACCATGGCGCCTGTGATGGGGTGTTGACTGACAACCGTCATAACATGCTTACTGCCTACCATGGCGCTTCAAAAGGTGTTTTTACTGCCTACCATGGCGCTTCAAAAGGTATTTTTACTGCCTACCATGGCGCTTCAGGAGACATGTTTAAGTACTACCATGGCGCTTCAAAAAACATGTTTAAGTACTACCATGGCGCATCAAAAACATGTTTAAGTACTACCATAGCACTTCAAAAAACATGTTTAATTACTACCATAGCACTTCAAAAAACATGTTTATGTACTACCATAGCACCAAAAAAACATGTTTAATTACAACCATAGCGCATCAAAAAATCATGTTTAATTACTACCATAGAACTTCAAAAATACATGTTTAATTACTACCACAGCACTTCAAAAACATGTTTAATTACTACCATGGCGCATCAAAAACTCATGTTAACTGACTTCCATGGCGCCTGTGATAACATGTTTACTCACTACCATGTCGCATCAGAAAATATGTTAACTACCATGGAAACTGCCTACCATGGCGCCTCTGAAACACCGAGTCTCGCATTTAAAAAAAACATTCCTCTACTTACTTTACTCTACGTTCCTCTCCACGTCGTCTATAATAATAACGAGACATGAGGGATGATGACGATTCTTCAAAGGAGAAGAAGAAGGAAAAGAAAAAAAAAGAGAGAGATTCGCTCCCTTATAGCACCCTCTTCGTCCCAACATAGCACCCTCTTGGCCCATATACGTCACCCTCTCCGCCCTATTATGGCACTTTCTTCGCCCTCTGCGTCACCCTCGCACCTCCGACCGCACACCTGCCTCGCGCCCTCGCTCCCTCGCGCCCGCACTCACGCACCTTCTCTCTTCCACTCTTTCTCCTCCTCTCTTCCGTCGTTTCAATTAGCGGATCTCGACGCGGGTGCAGAACGGGGGAAGGGGAGGAGAGGAGGGGGGGAAGGGGAAGGAGGGGGAGGAAGGGAGAGTAGAAGTGAGGATGTGAGTAAGGGGAAGAAGGAGGGGGAGGGAGGGAGGGAGGAGGGAGGGGGAAGAGGAGGAGAGAGGGAGAGAGAGAGAGAGAGAGAGAGGGATGAGGAGGATGAGAAAGACATAAGAGTAAGAAAAGAAAATGGAAAAGACCGGGAGAAAGAGAGACAGACAAACAGACAGACAAATATGAAGAAAGAAAAACGAGAAAAAGAGTAAATCCTTCTGCCACTGGACCCCCGACAGGAGGCTCCTCTCTCGCGCACCTCCCCCCCTCCCCCCCCACGAGTCACATCCTCCGGAGGCCGCGATACCTGAGCGCATGGCAACCCTAGGGCGTGCGGGGCGGGCGTGAAGGGCGGGCGTGCGGGCGCTGGCACTGCCTCTACATCCCAAGGGCGTCTTGATCCCTCCGTCCGTCGAGAACCAGCGACGTGGGGCGAGTGGGCGGCGCATGCGTGGCAGAGGCCGTGGACAACAAGGGCCGAGGCATAAGGACACGGTAGGGGCATAGAAAGGACATGATAGAAACACGATGGAGACACGGGAGAGAGAGAGAGAGAGAGAGAGAGAGAGAGAGAGAGAGAGAGAGAGAGAATGTGAGAGAGAGAGAGAGAGACAGACAGACAGACAGAGAGAAAGAGAGAAAGAGAAGAGGGGGAGAGAGAGGAATGGAAGGAAGGGAGTGAGAAAGGTGTAAGGAGAGGGAATGTGAAGGAGAGAACGTGATAAAGAGACGACGAAGACACGACGAAGGCCCGGCGGAGACACGACAGAGACACGGGCTGAGACGCAACAAACCCGTGTCACGTTCACCACAGGGACGAGATCACGGCGGCGGGACAAGGAGCACGAGAAGGCGTTCCCACGAGAGCGGCGAAGGAGGAGGATCTGCGGGGCTTCGGCGGAAGGAAGGGAAGGAGGGAGGAAGGAACGCACGAGTGGGCTGTGCACTTGGGCTTTCCCTTGGGAATTCTCTCTCTCTCGCTCTCTCTCGCTGTCGCTCTCGCTCTCTCTCTCTCTCTCTTTCTCTTTCTCTATCTCTTTCGCTTTCTCTTTCTCTCTCTCTTGCTCTCTCTCCACTTCCCCCTTCTCAATTTTCATTCCTACTCAGATTTACCTTCTCCTACGCTTTCCTCTTCACCATCTTCCAACCACCCTCTCCCCCACTCCTTCTATCCTCCCTCCCTCCTCCATCCTCCCTATCTCTCTCTCTCCCCTCCCCTCCTCCCTTCCACCCTCCCATTCTTTCTCTCCTTCTCCCCATTCCCTCACCCCCCTCACATCTTCCCCACATACCCTCCCCTTCCAATCCTCCCCCTCCCTCCCCTCTCCCTTCACCCATCACCCCTCCACCCCCTCCCCTCCCCTTCCCCTTCCCACCCATCACCTCTCCCCTCCCCCTGAGGAGGAGGAGGAGGAAGGGAGGAGGAGGAGGAGGAGAAGAAGAAGAAGAAGAAGAAGAAGAAGAAGAAGAAGAAGAAGAAGAAGAAGAAGAAGAAGAAGAAGAAGAAGAAGAAGAAGAAGAAGAAGAAGAAGAAGGAGAAGGAGGAGGAGGAGGAGGAGGAAGAGAAGAAGAAGAAGAAGAAGAAGGAGGAGACAGGGCAGACGGAGAAGGAGACAGGGCAGGTGCGCGACATTCGTTAACGACACCTGTTCCGTACACACCCCTCCCTCCCACCCCAGCCCCTCCCTCCCACCCCAGCCCCCCCTCCCACCCCAGCCCCTCCTCCGTCCCCCATCCAATCCCCGGGCGTGAAAAGGAGAGAGAAAGGAGAATGAGGGAGGTGTAAGAGGGAGGGAAAGCTGTGGAAGGGTTGATAAAGGGAAGGGAAAGAGAGGGAAAGGGAAGGGAGAGAGAGGAAAAGAGAGGGAAAGAGAAAGAGACGGAAAGAGAAGGGAAGGGAGAGAGAGGGAAAGAAAGGGAAAGGGAAGGGAAGGGAGAGAGAAGAAAAAAGAGGGAAAGTGAAGGGAGAGAAGGAAAAGAAAGGGAAAGGGAAAGAGAGGGGAGGGAAGGGAAAGGAAGGGAAAGAGCAAGCTAAAGTGAAGCGAAGGGGAAAGTGAAAGGTGAGGAGAGGGGAACGGAGAGAGAAGGGGAATAGGAAAGAGAG
>NC_091570.1:39123175-39125675 GCF_042767895.1 Penaeus vannamei
TGCCATTCCAAGGTAGGCCGACGCGATGCCCCTCCCTCTTCCGGTCCGAAGCACATGTCAAACCAAGTGACCCCTAATCAGTCCCCTCACCTCCCCTCATCTCCCCTTCGCCTCCACTCTCCTCCCCTTCGCCTCTCATCGCCTCTCATCGCCTCCCCTCTCCTACCCTCTCCTTCCCTCTCCTCCCCTTCGCCTCTCATCGCCCTTCCTCTCCCCTCCCCTCACCTCCCAGGGCTTCCCTCGCCTCCCCTCACCTCCCCTCCCCACGCCCTTCCCCTCTCCTCCCCTCACCTCCCCTCTCCCTACCCTCTCCCTCCCCACGCATCCCACATGACCCTCAGCTCTCCTTCCCCCACTTTCCCTCACTTCCCTTGCTTTCCCTTCAGGTTCCTTCACATCTCTTCGCCCTTCCTCTCTCCTTCTCTCAGCTCCCATTGCCCCCTAGCCTCCCCTTCTTATACCCTCGCTTCTCCCTCAGTTCCTCTCACATCTCCTCGCCTCTCCCTCACTTCCCCTCCCCCTCACCTCCCCTCCCTCCCTTCCGTTCCTCTCGCCTCTCCTCCCTCCCCTCCATCCCTCCCAACCTCCCTTCCCTCCCTTTCCCTCCCCATCCCTTCCCTTCCCTTCCCCTCCATCCCCCTCCCATCCCTTCCCTCCCCCTCGCCACTCCCTCCCTTCCCCTCATCCCCCCCCCCAACCTCCCTCCCCTCCCCCCTCGCAGCCTCGCCAAGCATCCTAAACCCTTGCCGATGCTTATCTCTTATTGCTCATTACCTCATCGTCCGTCTGCTTACTCCCTCACGTCTGCTTACTCCTGTCTGAGTCTCCGTCCGGTGGGTCGCTTTTCCGTGACGCCCAAAATCTCCTTTTGTTTGTATGTTCGAACATTTTTTTTCGTTCGTTTGTGTTTAAAGGGCTTTGAGTGTTTTTTTTTTAGCGGTGGAGTTGGTAGGAGAGAGAGAAAGGGGGAGATGGGAGGTAGGTAGATAGGTAGAGATAGGGGGGAGGGAGGGAGGGAGGAGGAGGAGAGGAAGGGGGAGACGGATTAAAATGAATGAGATAGGGAGATGGAGGTAAGTAGATAGGTAGGGGGAGGGGGAGAGGGAGGGAGAGGGAGGTAGTTAGATAGAGATAGGGGAGATGGGAGGTAGGTAGATAGATAGAGATAGGGGGAGGGGAGATGGGAGGTAGGTAGATGGGTAGAGATAGGAGGAGGAGAGAGGGGAGGTAGTTAGATACATAGAGACAGGGAAGATGGAGGTGGGTAGATAGGTAGGGGGTAGGTAGATAGGTAGAGATAGGGGGGAGGGGAGGGAGAGGTAGTTAGATAGATAGAGATAGGGAGATGGAGGTAGGGAGGAGGGAGAGGGAGAGGGAGGGAGGGGAGGGAGGGAGAGGGGGAGAGAGAGAGAGAGGGATGGAGGAAGCGATAGATAGATTGATAGATAGACAGATAGAAAATTAGAGAGCAAGAGAGGGAGAGAGAGAGTCAGATGGATAGATATATAAACAGATAGATTGATAGACAATTAAAGAGCCAGAGAGAGTAGGGAGGGGGTGGGGAGTAAGAAAGAGCAGATTCACAGATCACAGATGACGTAAAACTTTCCTTCACGCCCCCTCCCCCCTTTCCCCCCTCCCCCCTATAACACCCCCTCCCCCCTCTCTCCCCTCCCCCTCCCCTCCCCCTTTCCCCCTCCCTATAACACCCCCTCCCCTCCTCCTCCCCTCCCCCCTTTCCCCCTCCCTATAACACCCCTCCCCATCCCCATCCCCCCTTTCCCCCTCCCTTATAACACCCCCCCTCCCCCTCCTCCTCCCCTCCCCCCTTTCCTCCTTCTCCTCCTCCTCCCCTTCCCCCCTTTCCCCCCTCCCCTCCTCCACCCCTCCCTATAACACCCCCTCCCCCTCCTCCTCCCCTCCCCCTTTCCCCCCTTCCCTCCTCCTCCCCCTTCCCCCTTTCCCCCCCCCCCTCCTCCACCCCCTCCCCCCTTCCCCCCTCCCCTATAACACCCCTCCCCCTCCTCCCCTCCCCTCCTTTCCCCCTCCCCTATAACACCCCCTCCCCCTCCTCTCCTCCCCTTTCCCCCCCTCCCCTATAACACCCCCTCCCCCTCCCTCCTCCCCCTCCTCCTCCCCCTCTCCCCCTCCCCTCCTTCTCCCCTTCTCCCCTCCCCCCTTTCCCCCCCCCTCCCTATAACACCCCCTCCCTCCCTCTCCCCCTCCCCCTCCCCTCCCCTATAACCCCCTCCCCCTCCCCCTCCTCTCCCTCCCCTCCCCTCCCCCCTCTCCCCTATAACCCCCCTCTCTCCCCTTCCCCCTCCCCCTCCTCCCCGCCGAAATACGTACCTTTCAAGGCCATTACGGTCGACTCGCCATCCGCCCACCGCAGTATTGTGACCCCTAGAGACTATCGCCCCGCCAGAACCTCGACCATAATCAGGAAGGTCAATCCCACGAGGTCAGTCTCTCAGGGGGGGCGGGGGAGGTCAGGTCAGGC
>NC_091570.1:39195675-39205675 GCF_042767895.1 Penaeus vannamei
GTGGTTAAAATGATAAGGATTGTCATGATGCCGAGGCTCCGTGCGTGGAGGTCCGGACGGAGGCCCGAGGAGAAGCCTCGGATCACCCTCAGGAAAGACCTTCGAGACCCCCAGATACTCACGCAGCTGCTCCACTTGGGTCGGGTGGCCCTGTCGGTCCCAAGGCTGAGCGTACTCACTTGGTGGTCGCGGGTCGTGTGCAGGGCTGTTCCCGAGGCCGGGGCGGCCAGGGTCGCGACTGGAGGCGTAGCGGCGAAGCGGGCGAGGGTCCTGCTGGACTGGCAAGCTCCTCAGCGAATCGTGGCGTTTGGGGAAGTTGTCCGAGGGCGGCGCATCGGGGCGATATGAGGGGGCCCTCCGAGGACCTCTGAAGGGATCCCCGTCGTCAGAGAGGTAACCGCGTTCGACCTGCGCCAGGGCGCCCGCCTTCATACCGTCCACGTCGTGCGGGTGCGTGGGCCGGAAGCCCGGGTTGAGGTACGAGAAGGGGCGAAGCTCCGTCGGCACCTTCGGCAGCTCTCTCGGCGCGGGCGCAGGCCTGCACGACCACAGAAAGAAAGACGGAAAACTTCTTTAAACAAAACCGAAGGAAAAGAAAAATAGCAAGAACTGTTTCCAACGCCAAAGGCAGCCGCATCAAAACCCACAAGAAACCTACTGGTTGGGATACACCGGCGGATGGTCAGGGTCAAAGGCCGGGTTGACATGGCCATCGGCGACGTATGGCGGCGCATTTCCATGGTACTGGGTCACTCCTTGTTTAAGGACGTTGTTCCCGTAGGCCGAGTCGGTCACTGCTACTGCGCCACCTGCTCCTGCTCCTGCGACAGCTCTTCTTCCTGCTTGGGAGGCTTCCTGGTGAAACTGCTCAGCTCTTTCCTTCTTCTCTCGTTTCTGCGATACCAAATCATTGCTGTTATGTTTCCTGACATGACATGAGTGATTGAAGAAAAACATATACTTCGAATACACCCGTATACTCACGTAAGCATGCATATATTCAGGTATGTTTACATATATTGGCATCTATGAACTTCCTGAAAGAAGACTCTTTTCTATACCTTCTGCTGTCTCTCCTGCTTGGACCTCTTATGATAAGACTTGCAAAAGGCGTTCAAGACCGTCCCGAACTCCACAAGGTTCACGAGCCAGATGGCGAATCCTCGGAAGTACAAGCTCACTGCCAGCAACATTGGTCCCGAGTCGAACACCAACTGAATATCGACCTCCAAGTTCTAACGGTGAAGGAAGGGGAAAAAATAACAGCGTGAAAATGACAGATTTGATAGTTGTTGTTGTTGTATTTTTGTGCTCAGATGTGCTTGGTTTTACGGTTGTGATTAATTATGATATGGTTATAGATATTCCGCGGTCTGCTGAGGCATCCGATACCGAGGGTTTAGTTAGGTTAGGCGATTACAAAGTGATTATAAGAACGCGCACTGAAAATATCTGATATAGATAATGAAGTTCTTAGTCATTAATAACCAGTGATGAACTGGTGAGCATAATTTTACAAAATAAGATGTACAAATGCTCTTTCAGGAATTAGATTTACGATATTACATATTTTCAAATCAACTTCTTCAGCAATAGCCTTACAGCCGGTTTGTTAAAATTGTGCCAGGCCCGACCCAATTAATTTTCCTGGGTACAGATGCAGAAAAAAGGCATATCTGTCTATATATCTGATAGATATACATTTTACCATCTATTTACCGGGTTGATATTCATGTCTAGCCAGATAAATATGCATTTATTTCTTTATTTATGCACGCCAAGTATACGAATATTCTTTGGGTCGGGCCTCGCGCAATTCTAACAAACCGGCCGTTAAACTCACCAAAATGTCCTGGATGAGGAACGAGGATATTGTGACATCCATGATGAGCAGAGAGAGGGTTATGAGAAGCCAAGGCACGTAGTAACCCCATCGTTTCCTTGCGTTACCTGGTGACAAGAGAGACAGACAATGTGCGTGAGACTACGTAACAAATAGGGAAAGGCTAGATCAGTAGCAACAACTCGAGGAGGTGTCATGGCGTCTGATTCTATTTTTTGGAGAAAGAAAAACATGGGGTTTATTTTGATGACGTCACTAAAGTTACGGATGCTTTGTGAATATGGTCGATCATTTTGGTCTCTTCAATTTTCAAAAAAAGACGGAAAATAATTACTTTAATGGTTATATTTCCATCGAACAATCATCAAAAACGCCATGATTGCTACCGATCAAGCCGTTCCCAAACAACCCATAACAGACTCCCGTCAAGTTAAACATCAACAAACACCCGAATTGCTTGTTAACTCCACATGCCAACCGCCTAGACATCTTACCATAGATCATAATGAAGCAGGAGACGAACCACAGCACATGGAGAGCCAAGTATGCGATCTGATACTTGAAATTCTCCTCGGATGTAGTCTGTGAGAGACGGTCTGTGATCGGGTAGGGGTTCGCTGTGATGGACACGTTGCTACATGTTTCTGCTGCGTCGTCTGGGAGGGGAAGGGAAGGGAAAGACCGAGGGAGATGGAGAGAGAGAGAGGGAGAGTGGTGTAGAGAGAGGTGTAGAGAGAGGGAGAGTGGTGTAGAGAGGGGGAGAGTGGTGTAGAGAGAGGGAGAGGGGGACAGTGGTGTAGAGAGAGGGAGAGAGGGAGAGAGAGACAGACAGGCAGACAGAAAGATAAATAGATAGATAGATAGCGAGAGAGAGGGGGAGAGTGGTGTAGAGAGAGAGACAGACAGGCAGACAGAAAGATAAATAGATAGATAGCGAGAGAGTGAGAGAGAAGGGGGGGAGTGGTGTAGAGAGAGGGAGAGAGTGGTGTATAGAGAGAGAGGGGGAGAGTGATGTAGAGAGAGGGAGAGGGGGAGAGTGGTGTAGAGAGAGAGAGAGACAGACAGGCAGACAGAAAGATAAATAGATAGATAGCGAGAGAGAGGGGGAGAGTGGTGTAGAAAGAGAGACAGACAGGCAGACAGAAAGATAAATAGATAGATAGATAGCGAGAGAGTGAGAGAGAGGGGGGAGTGGTGTAGAGAGAGGGAGAGGGGGAGAGTGGTGTAGAGAGAGGGAGAGGGGGAGAGTGGTGTAGAGAGAGGGAGAGGGGGAGAGTGGTGTAGAGAGAGGGAGAGGGGGAGAGTGGTGTAGAGAGAGGGAGAGGGAAAGAGTGGTGTAGAGAGAGGGAGAGGGAAAGAGTGGTGTAGAGAGAGGGAGAGGGAAAGAGTGGTGTAGAGAGAGGGAGAGGGAAAGAGTGGTGTAGAGAGAGGGAGAGGGAAAGAGTGGTGTAGAGAGAGGGAGAGGGAAAGAGTGGTGTAGAGAGAGGGAGAGGGAAAGAGTGGTGTAGAGAGAGGGAGAGGGAAAGAGTGGTGTAGAGAGAGGGAGAGGGAAAGAGTGGTGTAGAGAGAGGGAGAGGGAAAGAGTGGTGTAGAGAGAGGGAGAGGGAAAGAGTGGTGTAGAGAGAGGGAGAGGGAAAGAGTGGTGTAGAGAGAGGGAGAGGGAAAGAGTGGTGTAGAGAGAGGGAGAGGGAAAGAGTGGTGTAGAGAGAGGGAGAGGGAAAGAGTGGTGTAGAGAGAGGGAGAGGGAAAGAGTGGTGTAGAGAGAGGGAGAGGGAAAGAGTGGTGTAGAGAGAGGGAGAGGGAAAGAGTGGTGTAGAGAGAGGGAGAGGGAAAGAGTGGTGTAGAGAGAGGGAGAGGGGGAGAGGGGTGTAGAGAGAGTAAAAGAGTGAGGGAGAGGGGGAGAGTGGTGTAGAGAGAGAGAGGGAGAGGGGGAGAGTGGTGGAGAGAGAGAGGGAGAGGGAAAGAGTGGTGTAGAGAGAGGGAGAGGGAAAGAGTGGTGTAGAGAGAGGGAGAGGGATAGAGTGGTGTAGAGAGAGTAAGAGAGAGAGAGACAGTCAGACAGAAAGAGAAAAAAAAAATAGATGAATAGATATATAGATAGCGAGGGAGTGAGAGGGAGAGTGGTATAGAGAGAAAGAGAAAGAAATAGGCGGAGAGAGTGAAAATAGTGAGAGAGAGAGAGAGACAGACGGAGAGAGAGAGTGAGAATAGTGAGAGAGAGAAAGAGAAATAACGAGAGAGTGAGAAAGAGAGATAGCGAGAAAGAGAAAGAGAATAAACCGACATTAAGAACTTGTTTTTTTTTTTTTTCTTTCCTTTTTGAATTCAAAAACAAACCCTATGAACTTCATTTACTAAGCGAATATTCACAAAAAAATATATACATTCTCCTTGTGCCGTATTTTCTGAACTTACCGTAGAAATACCAGGACCAAAAGTCACTTATTTGACCTGTTAATGCGTCTGGTGGTTTGATGATGCACTTGTTCATACATATTAGCACTGCATTTAGTACCGCGAAGGCCACCGCCTCTATCTGTATGGGAGTGCAAGTTGATGAGAAAGCAGAAAATTAGAAAGAAAAGAAAGAAAGAAAAAAAAAAAAAAAAAAAAAAATATATATATATATATATATATATATATATATATATATATATATATATATATATGTATAATATTGTCTTTTTCCATGTCCACTTGCCTTCCAATATATATATATATATGATTGTATGTGTAATTTCTTCTTTGTATGTATGTATCTATATCTATCTGTCTATATGTATATGTATACGCACACAGACACAAACACACACACACATACACACACATACTTTCTCTCAGATATATGTATATGTATATATATATATATATATATATATATATATATATATATATATATATATATATATATATATATATGTACATATATGTATATGTGTATATATGCATGTATGAGTGTGTGTGTATATGCATGTATGTGCGTGTGTGTGTGTGTGCGTGTGTGTGTGCGCGAAAAGAGAGAGGTAAATAGAGAGAGAGAGAAAGAGCGTAGAGAGACAGACATACATACATAACGTGTGCATCAGACGTCGGTACACACATATAGACAGGCAGGTCTTCACAGAAGAGAGATAACAGCTAAAACAATGTCGACGGTTGATAAGAACAATCAAGATAACAAACAAAAGCAAGCATAAAACATATACTTAATAAATAAATAAAAATTACAATTTCAACTTCGGAAAAAGAGTACAAGTTGCACATTCCTATGAACGAAATTTAACCGAAAGAAATATTATCCAGTCGAATTAGAAGGTAAAACACGCCAATAAAAAACAACAACAGGATTTCGAAATGAGTCACTGACTGATTCTTCTCTCTGATAAAACGTCTCCAGATAATTGGTTTTTCAAGATAACGTCTTCCATCTTCTCTTTGTTTTCTTGTTTCTTGGACAACCAATCACGTATGTAGTGTTTAAGAAAACAGAAATGCACAAACGAGCTTGAACATTATATGTACTTTCGCACTTACAAATGCTTTTACATACACGAGAGTTACGTGCAATTAAACATACACAAATCTACCTGTAAGCTTTGTTTATCACTTATCACACACACAAGTAAAAAAAGAAAAAAAAAATACGTGGTCAGCCTTATTGAGAAACTGTAAGATCTCTATCTATATTTAGTAATGGATATAATGTTCTTTCATAACAAAATGTCCTTTGATACAAAATAGTCATAAAGTTACACAAATTGTTTTTCTTTTTCGTATATGTTAGCGAATCTCAGTTGGAAAAAAAAAACGTAATTTTTCGACCCTGATTATTTCGTGAAAAGCTTTTTATTTGACTTAATATATACGTGGCACCAATTAATCTGAGATTAAATAAGAAAAATAAGCGATAGTGAATAAGATAGCAAAACCAAAGGAAATTCCATATGTTAGTTCCTTCTATATTTAGTGATTATTAAATGGAAAGAGAGAGAGAGAGAGAGAGAGAGAGAATGAGAGAAAGACATAGACAGAGACAGAGAGACAGTCAAAATGTGCTTGTGCTTGTGTGTGTATGCGCGTTTGTGTCTGTGCGTTTGTGTGTGCGTGTTTGTGCGTGTGTGTGTGTGCGTGTGTCTGTGTGTTTGTTCGTGTGTTTGTGTGTTTGTGTACGTGTGTGTGTGTGTGTTTGTGCGTGTGTGTGTGTGTGCGTGTGTCTGTGTGCGAGTGTCTGTGTATTTGTTCGTGTGTTTGTTCGTGCGTGTTTATGCGTGCGTGCGTGTGTGTGTGTTTGTATCTGTGTGTTTGTTCGTGCGTGTTTATGCGTGCGTGTGTGTGTGTGTACGTGTGCGTGTGTGTGTGTCCGCCAAACAACCCACGAAATACTTACCGCAGTTATAATGCCGGAAATATAGGCCAACTTATGCGGATCACAACAACAGCAAAGACACACCATCTTGCCTGTTCTTCTGGCCCCTTATCCCTTGTCTCTTCTCTCCTTCCCTCTTCTTCTCTTCCTTCTTCTTCTCTTCCTTCTTCTTCTCTTCCTTCTTCTTCTCTTCTTCTCTTCCTTCTTCTCTCTTCTTCTCTTCCTTCTTCTCCTCTTCTTCTACTTTTTCCCTCTTCTTCTCCTTCTTCTCTTCCTTCTTCTCTCTCTTCTTCTCTTCTTCTTCTCTTCCTTCTTCTCCTCTTCTTCTTCTTCCTCTCTCTACTCCTTCTCCTTCTTCTTCCCTCTCTCCTTCCCTCTTCTTCTCTTCTTCTTTTCTTCCCTCTTCTCCTTTTCTTCTCCTCCTTCTTCTCCTCCTTCTTCCCTCTTCTCCTCCTCTTCCTTCTTCTCCTCCTTCTCCTCTTCTGCTTTTCGTGTTAGCTCTTGTCTCAAAGTCCTCTCCTTATATGGCAGTCTCCTGTAACTTTCGATAATAATAATAATAATAATAATAATAATAATAATAATGATAATAATAATAATAATAATAATAATGATGATAATGGACAATATTAATGGTATTAGAAACAATAATGATGAGGATGAGGATGACTACTACTACTAATGATAATAATAATAATGATAATGATAATAATAAAGTTTCATTATTATTATCATTGTTATTATTGTTAGTCATTTCTATGGTTATTGTTAATATTATTTCAATTACTTTCTTTATTTTTATTATTATTACTATTACTATAATCGTTATCACTATCATCATTATGAAAATAACTAATAATAGCATAATTATATAAATGTAAATCAAATGATAATGATAATTATGATAATGATATTGGCGATGATGATTAAGACGATAATAATAATGATAGTGATAATGAAGATGATGATACTAATACTATCACTAATACCAATACTACTAATTATAGTACTATTACTACTACTAATGAGGATAATAATAATGATAATAATAACGACAAACGCAAAAATACAAAAAATGATATTGATGGCAATAATGATTATAATAATGATAATAACAAAATAACAACAACAATAGTAATATTGGTAATAACAATGATGAAAATAATAACAACAATAATAAAAATAATAACAACAATAACCAGAACCACCCAGACAGCGCATACCTCCGCCAAGGCTATAAGACCACTGATGAAAAAAATATATATTCACACTTAAAAAATTACAATAAAATCACCTTTCCCAAATACACAGGTAAATTTCGGAGGCTAGGTAATAGAGGTAATGATGCAACAATTAATAAAAAAAAATACCTGGATCCGGCTCACGATTAACACCAAAATTTAATATATTAGAAGTTAGGGTTAGACGCACCTCTGGTAAAAATTTCATAAAAATCTGTTCATAATATTTTGATTTATCCCGCCAACAAGCGAACAAATAAGCATAAATAATAAATAAATAAATAAATAAATAAATAAATAAGTAACAAATAAGAACAAATAAGGATCGCCTCTGGTACAAAAATCAGAAAAATCTATTTATAACTTTTTGAGTTATTCTACTAACAACAAACAAACAAACTAACTAACCAACGCGACCAAAAACACAACTTCCTTGGCGGAGGTAATAATAATTATGACGGTAATAGTAATAATAATAATAATACAAATAAAGATAATAATGATAAGGCTAATGAAAATAATAACATTAATGATAATAATGATAATGATAATAACATTAATGATATTAATAATAATAATAACACAAAGGTAATAATAATAAGGATAACGATAATGATAATAACAATAATGATAATAATAATAATGATAATTAAAGAATGATAATAATAATAAGAAGAACAATAATAATAATAGTAATAATAAACAGGAAATTGCCGACAATGGATGGTGTACATCAACAAGAAGCAGAAGAGAATAAGTATATGAAAAGAGCGAGAAGAGGGAGGGAAAAGGAACAAAGACAGGGAAGAGAAAGAAGAATAACGATTGCCATAATGATAATATTATTGATAATTATAAGACAGAGTGAAGACATCCAGAGAGAAAGTTTTACAAGACGTAGAAAAGGAAACTGAATTGCATGAGAATGAAGGTAAAGGGAAAAGCAAAGAGGAAAAAAAAAAAAAAAGTAGAAGTGAGAGCTGATCGACGTCAGAACTGAAAAGGACAATTCAGGAAAACAACAAATGAAATCGGGAGAAGTCACGGAATTGCTTGAAAAAGGGGATACCTCAAAAAAGAGATTGAAAGCACCATCCAAGAAGTGCAGGACAAGGCATTCCGCCCAAATAACATTAGAAAGGTAGTTTTTTAGGATATATATCACCTCTATGTCGAATGTGTGCATAAAGTCATGAAACAGTGCCACATTTTCTTAAATAACATTAGAAAGGTAGTTTTTTGGGAGGATATGTACCACGTCTATGTCGAATGTGTGGATAAAGTCATGAAACAGTGCCACATTTTCTTAAATAACATTAGAAAGGTAGTTTTTTGGGAGGAAATGTACCACCTCCATGTCGAATGTGTGGATAAAGTCATGAAACAGTGCCACATTTTCTTAAATAACATCAGAAAGGTAGTTTTTTGGGAGGAAATGTACCACCTCCATGTCGGATGTGTGCATAAAGTCATGAAACAGTGCCACATTTTCTTAAATAACATCAGAAAGGTAGTTTTTTGGGAGGATATGTACCACCTCCATGTCGAATGTGTGGATAAAGTCATGAAACAGTGCCACGAATGTGTGCATAAAGTCATGAAACAGTGCCACATTTTCTTAAATAACATTAGAAAGGTAGTTTTTTGGGAGGAAATGTACCACCTCCATGTCGGATGTGTGCATAAAGTCATGAAACAGTGCCACATTTTCTTAAATAACATTAGAAAGGTAGTTTTTTGGGAGGAAATGTACCACCTCCATGTCGAATGTGTGCATAAAGTCATGAAACAGTGCCACATTTTCTTAAATAATATTAGAAAGGTAGTTTTTTGGGAGGAAATGTACCACCTCCATGTCGGATGTGTGCATAAAGTCATGAAACAGTGCCACATTTCCTTAAATAACATTAGAAAGGTAGTTTTTTGGGAGGAAATGTATCACCTCCATGTCGAATGTGTGCATAAAGTCATGAAACAGTGCCACATTTTCTTAAATAACATTAGAAAGGTAGTTTTTTGGGAGGAAATGTACCACCTCCATGTCGGATGTGTGCATAAAGTCATGAAACAGTGCCACATTTTCTTAAAATACCAAAAAACTAGTTCAGAGATTATAAAATCACGAGATATGACAACCTGGCGAAAGTTAATCACTTGATATTGTCGCGAAAAGGAGGTTAAACAGAGCAGACAAGTGGTATTTACACCAACCAAAAAAAAAAAAAAAATTACTCGAATCGAATCAATACAAAATATTGTGGGATTTCTTTAAACAAACTGATCACCAATAGAACACGACAGACCAAAAATCGCGATGATGGAAAAGAGAAAAACAAAAGACGCCAATCAATTGATCCGTCGCGCCAAGGAAGAAGAAAAGGACACAAATCACGACTGAAATAAGAAATGGAGAGAATGTGGAAGATGGAAGAAGTGGAAGTTATACCAGAGGCGGTTGCTGAACAAGAGCTAAAGACTTTGAAAAATGAACAGAAAAATGGAATTAAAACAATTGAAATAATATCTAGATGAACAGAAAAAAGGGAACAT
>NC_091570.1:39218175-39228175 GCF_042767895.1 Penaeus vannamei
CTGCTGTCGTTATTGACATTACTATCATAATTACCGCCTTTAATGAAAATATCTTGGTCATTTTATCATAATTGATACTAGAATCATGATGACTTTTAGGGCTGTTGTATCTACTAACAATACAATGGTTGTTACGTCACTATTGAAGTTGTTATTTTTCTCGTCTGTGTTCATTCTGATCTTAATACCACCGTGAAATTATTATCATAGACGAATATTGCTCTTCGTGGTGTGTTTAATGTCTCCCTTGCAACAGATATACATAAGATAACAGTGATGGTCGTATTGCGTCATAGTTGTGAAAGCAAAACATGGTGACGTCACGCTTTTAGGTTGAGCTGAAATGTTTTTGGAAAGGCTGACTTTTCCGTTCTATTTGTCTGAAGTTTTCTTCTATTATTCTTATTTTTTTCTGATATTGCAATTCCTATCATTATCCTCATAATCCCTATCATCTCATTGTCATCTCTGATATTGTTATCATTATTGTTATCATTATCTAATACCGAACTTCATTGTCTTTTATCGTTATTATAATCATAGTTTAACCTAATTTAAAAGTGATGATGTTATTATTACCATTATTATATCACCATCGATTTAATTGGCAATGTCTCCATTATCATTATAATCATTATCGGGATCAAGATCATTTTTACTATTATTTTCTTATTTTCATCAGTATCATTATTAATAACATTTTCACAGGTGTTAATAGCCTTTATTGATATAATCGTTCTTGTCATCATTAGCTTAATTAGCATCATAACTAATTGCTCTGGCTTATTAACGTTTTTTGCGCTGTAATAGTACTAATAGTATGTGTTGAATTCATTATCATTATCATCGCTTTAACAATAATTATTCTTATTTCAATATTATTATCAATAATTATTATTATCTAACAATAATTATTACTCTTCTATGACACCATCGTTATTAATATTTTTTCTTTCTTCCTGTTTGTTATTATCATCATTATTACTATCCTCGTCATCATTACTATAGCCATAATTATAAACATGGAATTACGAAGGTAAACATATGAAGAGATAAACAAATAAATAAAAAGACTGAAAGAAAATGTCTTATCAGATTATACGCAATGAATATTTTCTCTGATTTGTCACTAACTTGAGAAACGACGTCGATTTATTTATAGTTAATTACGCTTTAAAACACCTTTCTTTACACCAACACTACCAAAGAAATCTGGAAAGGATTTAGTACAACAGAACAGACACAAACGCTCATGAAGATAACAGACACAAACGCACATAAAGGTAACAGACATAAACGCACATGAAGATAACAGACACACAAACGGACATAAAGGTAACAGACACAAACACTTTTTTTATTTATTTATTTGTGAAGGAAAGAACATATGAGTCAACTTAACAAACGTATTTTAAATGAAGTCAACAAGATACAGACACAAGGGGATTTAGCGAAGACAAAGAAACACGTATACGAAGTTAACAGACATGAACACATGTGAATGAAGTTAACAGACACTAAACCCGTCTGGATTAATTAAGGAATTACACATAGACACAAGTGATTCATGTTAACAGACACACGACAAGGATTAAACGAACAGAGGGACATACACGTGAATGCAGCTGTTAAACATACATACATATGTGCATATGAAGTGAACAGACACACACGTACACATGGGACATACAGACATACACGCACATAACTAGTATACAGAACATACATGTGAATGGAGTGAAAAGACAGGCATACGCACGCATACGTGAGTTCAAAAGACACACAGACATAAACGTACACGAGGTGAATAATGTGTACATGAGTTAGTCATCTTTATGTACGCATTTTCAGTGTTGCAAAATATGAACATGCATTAGCGTTTCTCTTCCAGTGACAGTCTCTTAACGGGATAGCAGCAGATTCAGGCCACCAGACGGAATACATCTCCGCCACTGCTATCAATTACAGTTAATATGGCATAACCCTTTCAGTAATATCAAAATAAAATAAAAATTTCTATTGCGATTTTAGGTGCATGGGTGACGTGTGAGCCACGGCCAGGAACCCCATGACGTATGGGATCGAGTAGTCTATAAGCTCCGAACACCGTCTGGCCGAAGGACATCGAACCCTCCTCGATCCCCTCACAGCGATGCTCTTTTGTCACCCACCAGGTTTCCCGGCTCAGGGTTTCCCCCACCTATTCGCTATCATGGTTCCCGACATGGTCCTTCGGGAAGAAACATTCGAACGGAAGAAGAGTTGAAATTCAGTCAATTTACTCAAGTACCAGTCAACTCCGCGGATTTCCCACGAGGTCGAGGACGAGATGAGCGTGGACGCGTACGGCCCGAGCTCTCAGAGTCTGACCTTCTACGACACCGAAGAGGCTGACCTGCTCGGGGCTGACACTCAGGGCTCCGAGTACGAGTTCAACCTCACCCTCGGCAGCCAGACCCAGACCCAGACTCAGACCCAGACCCAGACGCACACGCAGGCGGATCTGGACAAGACTCAGGCTTCGCAGAGTCAGGTAATGCCAGCTGGGTGGAGGAGGTGGTTTTCAATTTTCTTTTTCTTTTTTTTTAATTCTTTATCTCTTCATCTCTCTCTCTCTCTCTCTCTCTCTCTTTCTCTTCTTCTTCTGTGTCGTCTCCTGGGGGTCGCGTCGTGGAGATCTCTGTCTCGGTTTTCTCGTGAGCTCCATATTAGGGTTGTATCTCCGAAATGTGTCTCAGAATTCACATGGACTCAAAACATCGCCAACACAGGAAAATAAACAAAGTCGAAACGACACTCGCTGCTCTCCTCTTATTAACCTGGACGCGTGGAGAATGACGACACGGATAGAACTCGCAAGAGACTGTCGGCATTGCTGCGCTCCGGCGAAGACCATCAAACCGCCGCCACATTTACTCCGGCAAGAGAGGAAGAGGGAGCCTGTGACCGCCGTGGCAGTTTATCGTCGGCCAAGAAAGTAGTTTGATGCCTTCATCGTGCCAGAATATTAGGAGGGCGGCGGTCGCTCTGTTAGTCATCGGTGGAGCACGGAAATGGTCTCACTCTGGAGGTTAATGATCCTGAGGGGAACGCGTAGAGAGAGAGAGGGAAATGGATGCTGTCATCTTAGAGAGCATAAGAAATAGTCTTATACTACGCAAGAACAGTTGCTGCGACCTCATGTTTATTGCGTAATTACGAGACTATCCACTGCACATTACCGTTCAGAGGCAGTCCACAACATCCTCACACAGCCAGAGTTCTCAATATTGCATTTTCTATAAGTCTGTTTTTATAAGTTGGTTTGAAGTGCAAATAAAAGGGGTATAGGGGGCTCTCCTCCCCTGTTTCGGGAATAATTTTGAGCTAAAAGGAGTTCGGTGTCGATTTCTGGCTCCATATACCCCACTGTGTAGAGGGAATGTATTGTCTCTGAAGGGTGTGTTGCTCTCGTCAATGAAGATCTTTTTGTCATTTCGCGGTAATTGTGTGGCAGTAGCAGGTGTACCTGTGGTGTTTGTTTATTTCTTAAGCTTAATAAGATGGTGTCTATTTCCCCTATGTCTGTCTGTGTGTTGCCTTGGTAACATTTACCACTGAATAGTTTTATACGTTTGGAAACTAATTCAATCTGATTTGTGGCAAAAATCTATACTGTTTATGTGAGAAGCTTATTTGACCACAGACAGCCTTCGGTAACTTGTCATGCTCCTTTTACCTTAACTATGCCTGAAAATTGACTAAGAGGTGACATTCATGGACAGTTAATAGCGAGAACTCGTTCAGGTCGAGAAATTTAGTGTTGGTATGAAATCATGTAGGGTGAAGGTTTGGAATTTGAACCACACCCTGTCTCAGACTTTAAGATCTATTTGAGAAAATCTTGGGAAAGCATTGTAGAAAAATAGCTGATAATTAAAAGATGCAAAAGCAAGTTCCATTTTTGACTTGATAGTATTATTTCCCAGCCAAGGGGAATTTTTGCTTTGTCTGTTTTAAAGCCATTGTAGAGGTTTCCAGTGATGTGACTCAGTGTTCTTAATTATTATAACAAGAATAATGATTACAAAGATATATCCTTATCTTAATTTGCACTGTAAGGTGTATCAGGACAGAAAAATCTCATGGTTTACAAGGTTTAGAGGGTAGTTACAGAAATTATTTGATTTACAATAGAACGAATTGGATGCAGATTGTTTCATGCTGGACAGCAATCATTCTGAATTGTTTCACAACTTTACACACAAAAGTTATTTCACCATTAGACAATCTTCACCAACTCTAATTTACCACACACCAATGAGCATGTTATACATTTGACTATAAACAGTGAGTGAATACTTGGAATCCATGTCGAGGACAGCACTTTTTGAAGAATTGGAATCCTTGTTGAGGAGGATACTTTTTCAAGAGCTGCAAATATTGCATATAATCTCATGTGAAGTGTGATGTGCAGAAACAACAATTGTGTGAAGTATGATGTGCAGAAACTACAGTTGTGTGAACAGATGATTGGCAACTTTTCCTCTATAGTGGATCACTGGAACATGGCCACTGGAGGTTTATAGGGACTTAGCTGTGTGAACATTGATTCATGGACTTGTATGATTTGATTGTGGGTTATCCTTTCTGCAATTCTCTCCCCCTCCCCCATTCTGTTATTATTTTGTAGTGCGTGTCAGCTTCTTGGCTCAATGTTCCGGAATGGGCATGGCAAAAACAGAATTGAAAATTTGTATTCTGTAGTTTAAGGTAAAACTGATGCATATATAATTTATAAAGAAAACAACATGAAGAAAGCTATGCTGATTCATTGATTTTACCAAACTTTTTTAGTTTAAATTTAGTTATTTTGTGTTTGGCTTTACATTAAGATTGAAGTTAAGGTTAGTTTAGTTTATTTTGGTTTAATCTAGTTTGTTAAAAAAAGATCTAGTCTTTTGTCTCCTTTAGAAAGGCATTATTACTTGTAAATAGCTTGGATCTTTTACTGGCAGCTAATGGGATTTCCGTTTCCCCATAGCAACAGTTTTGATCTAGATAGGAAGGCGTGAAGTATGTGCTGTTAGGAAGGTGCCAGATAAGAGGGAAAGTAGAGATTCTCAGCTCGTCTGCTGTCATATAAAAGCATATGGTTTCTCTCTTTCTTTTGTTGTGTTTGTTAGTTTTTTGTGTCTATGTTTTTCCTTTTGTTTTTCCTCTGTAAAGTATTACTATCGTAAAAATGGTTGTTACCAAAGGCAGGAAAGAAAGTGACAGTTGAAAGTTTTAAGAATGTTTTGAGTTTACTAGAAGACTTACTCAGAATTACCAAAGTTGTTGTTATTATTTTTTTTATGATGTTGATTTGAGGGGGCTGTAAGTTTTGTTTCTATTGTTGTTTAGTGACCTTTGCTTTTGATTCTGGTATCATATTCTTTTAAATTTTGAGAATATCAAAAAAGAACAGGGAAGTCCTATGATCCTTGTTCTTATCTTTTTCACCAGATGGAAACTGCTATTTCAGAGAACCTTTTTCTTCTTTGTTTATTTTTATGTCACATGTTTTGTAAACACAGAAAACTTTTAAGTTGTTTGAGACACATTCGTATAATTTTGTTCTAGATCTGATTTTAGCCTTGATACCTATTGATGAGAAATTTTAGTAGAGTATATAATGGTTTTTATAATCTAGAAAGATTAACTGGGGTTCTTTATAGTGATACTGTACTGTATACTATAATTACACTATACAAAGGAAGGGAGCAATGATGACATTCATTTCTCTATACTGCGCAATAAGGAGTGGTAGAGGTGTAATGATAGATGTACCATTTCAAGCAAATCTTGGGCTGAAGTTGCTACCCTAGGAGAAGTACATTTGCGTTGTCAAGGATTACCCAGTGGCACAACCAAGCTATTCTTGCGTATTTTTGAAAAAGAGCCAATTCTCTCCTCTTTATTATACCCATGATTTAGATGATTACTTCGTAATATTTAATTTGATTTTACCAAAGTATTCATAAAGGCATCACATTAGTATCTTTGTTAGATGATAGCATTAAGGGGACCGTCTCGGGAAATGACCACCTTTCCGTACGCATTTCATCATAAAAAAAAATTGGTTGAAGATAACTCATTAATATTTTCTGCATGATATAGAGCATAGAATTGCACTTCGTCTCATATATAATTTTGACCTCGCACTCCCAAAGGGGGGAGGGGGATGACCTCCAAAGAGTAAAAAAAAAAAATTCCCCCCCCCCCCCCCTCTTGTTTGGTACATAATGGGGATCACAGTTTTTTTCCTGAACAATACACAAAAAATTCATGTGTTAGATCTCTCCTAGCCTAAGGCTGTGTAAATAGCCGATTTTTGACATAGAGTACTATGTTTGGTGTTGTTTAGCATTAAAATATTTATATATTTTTTATTAAGGTAAAAATTTTAAAATCAGCTATTTACACGGCCTCAGGGCTCCGAGGCTCTAGTGAAAACAGACTGCATTTGAATCGCACGAAAATTACGATCCCCATAATGTACCGAAGGTAAAGTAAACAAAGACAGGAGATAGAGATACAGTCTATTATATTTTGGCACCTTGCCAAAGTTTGTTATCTCTGTTATTTTTCTCTTAAATAATAATGTTATATATATATATATATATATATATATATGAAAACTTATTTAGTGTACTTTGCGATGCAATGATTACCAAGTCAATCTTCTAAAAAGGTATATAATATATATATATATATATATATATATATATATATATATATATATATATATATATATATATATATATATATATATATATATATATATATATAAGTAGATATTTTTGTCCAAAAAGTTAAATAGATACATTTTACCTGAGAGACAATTAATCTAAACCAGATAAAAGAATATATATATATTTTTATTTTTATTTTTTTATTTTTTTCTATTTTTTTTTTATTATTATTTTTTTTTTACTTCAATTTGGAAGAAGTGGAGAACTGTGGATAGCAATATCAGTACAAAACATCCTAGTTATAAAGTCCTAGCATGAATACAACATGGTGGTTTAATTTTGAGAATTTTAGAAACATATGAATTTAGTACAAGGAATTCAAGAGCTTACTGAAGTCGTTGAATTTTTCCCATGCTCCACAGAGGGGGGGGAGGGGGAGATGGTCACTGGGTGCTTACAATTTTCGAGGAGGATCATACGTTCGTAAACACACACACATAAAGTTTAAAAAAAAATCATCCTCATTTAGTAAGCCTATATTTTTTGTTTATAAAGGAATAAAATATATTTGTTACCCTATAAACCGTTTTCTTCAACAATTGTCAATATGAACAGATTAATAGGTCTTTCAACTCTAGACGAAGACTGCGCACACAAACAAGCTCAAAATTCCTTATAGTTTTTATTTCAGAGCGGGTATTACTGAGTACTATCATCTTCAATATGAAATAATCAGTATCTCGCTTATACATCTGAAGTTCAAAAATCTGACATTTAGGTAACTTTCGTATTGAATTGGTATTTACAACGGTAACGACCAGTTTCAAATTGAATCAAATTTACCCATGCTGTGATGTACTGACTGTTGAACGAAATGTAAGGGAAATATTTCAATGCTTATTTATAAGGCTATTTTCAAACATTAGTGCTTTTTACGTGATATACACACAGATTAATTTGTAACCTACAACATATTACTTGGGAGTCTCAATGAAAGCATATTTTGTGTGTAAATGGACATAAAACTTACATTTATTTAAAGATACATTTCACAAAATATTTTGTCATAAATCACGGTGATATAATTTTTTTCTGATTTTGGTATAAAAGTGTTCCTTGAACATTCACAAACTTATATCTATGCGCAATGTCATAATCAAATGCCATATGCACGTTTACAACACGCAAAAAGTCAACATAAGTGTACCTGGGTGCTTATTAGCGATGCACCTGCCCAGGTGTCTAGTGGGTCTCGAGTCAGCTGCAAGGCAACGAGCCACAGCAGACCTTTAATAGTCATTTGGTAGTTTCCTCATCCATGTACTATACTATATGCTAGCTAACTCAATTTGACCCCCCCCCCCCCCAACATGCTGATGCTTGGAGGGCAAGTGTACATGCCATCTCAAGTGTGATTTTAGTTCATTAATTTTTACTGCTTCATGGCTTCCCACAAGCTTAGTCACAGAGGAGTACTATCTCTACCCGCTCTCACCTTTTAACCCTTTCCATTATTATTGTAAATATTTGTTTATTTACTTTTTGTTGGTATTTGTGTTATCAATAGCATTATAAATGCTATAATTTCAATAATAGAAATGTATATTTGCCCTTCCAGCATCACGTGTCACTGACTGAGGCATTGCTCCCTACTCTTGCAGTAACACAGTAGGGCAGACAGGGATAATCTGTATATCCTTGTCATATGCATCACTACAAGTGTAGCTAAATGGATCATATTTATTTACTTGTATCCCTAAGTATTTTGAGAAATTTTGATTTTAGTAAAAATATATTTATCTTTAATATTGAGGATTATTATAAGAGTTCGCAATTTGATAGATAGGCTAGTTACATTAAAAGTCTCCTCCAGTATGAAAGCTGCCATCCCCTGCCAGCGATCATCAGACAGCTCCTATCCTTTTGTGTAATTACATATTGCAGCATTTAATTTTATTTAATAGTTCCTTATATTTTTGATAGAGTACCAACAACCGCTCCACGTTTATGATACCCCCAATGATATTACGGCTAGTATTGCATTACGACTAGTATTACAGCTCCACTTGTGTAAAATTATTTTATTTTCAAGTAATTATAATTAAGAACTAGTCTCTGGTATGATTTACTGCAGTAAATGTTATTAAGGAGCATCCCCTAAAACTTTTCAATTAAAGCTTTCCTTCCCTCGTAAGATTAATGCTTGTAGATCGGGTGGCAAATGGCACTATTGTTACCCATTGGGCAAGATTATTTTTGACACGTGCTGCACCAGTGAGGGAAGCCAGAAGTGTGGGTGCCTCCTATTTACTCTGTTCTGGCTTTTATTTTGATTATGGCTTGGGGTATGTTGAAGATGAAGATTGGAGAAACCTTCTTCTTCTTCTTCTTCTTCTTCTTCTTCTTCTTCTTCTTCTTCTTCTTCTTCTTCTTCTTCTTCTTCTTCTTCTTCTTCTTCTTCTTCTTCTTCTTCTTCTTCTTCTTCTTCTTCTTCTTCTTCTTCTTCTTCTTCTTCTTCTTTCATATAATGACTAAGTCTTTAATTCCATGTTGTTAGATTAGTATGTGACCATTGCTTGTATATGTAATCAGGTCCCCTATTATTTTAAACAAGAAGAAAAAAACATGTTAGAATTTATTTACTTTTTCTAGCAAATTATTGTATTTAATTCTCAGTATTTATCTGTAGCGGGTTGCATTTTCCCGCAGTTGAAAATACTTAGTAATAGATTATTTAAAAAAAGAAATAAAATAGAATAAAAAATCTGGAAGCTTTAACAATAACTGACAAAAAGCAAATAATCTATTATTTGTATTATTTTTGATATTGTTATCGCAATTGTTGTTGTTGTTGTTATTATTATTATTATTATTATTATTATTATTATTATTATTATTGTTATTGTTATTGTTATTGTTATTGTTATTATTATTATTATTATTATTATTTTCATTATTATTATTACTATTTTTTTATTAATATTTTTTTTCTTTATTTCTTCCATGCAGGTGACAGTGAATGGAGATGTGGTCGAGTCACAGCTAGAGAAAGTTACAGAAGCAGTTGCTGACCTGCAGTTTGAGGAGGAGGAGGAGGAATCTGCTTTTTATACCAAGGTTTGTAATGGGATTATATATATTTTTTATTTTTGAGAAAACTTTTTTATTAACATTAGAACTATTTGTTTCTCCCTTTTTAAAATTATGCAGTTGTTATATTTCATCTGTAAAAAGGATGATAGTGTACTATTTGCTTTTGCAAGACAAAAGAAGCTCAGAATGTG
>NC_091570.1:39233175-39258175 GCF_042767895.1 Penaeus vannamei
TGAAAAGATGTAAAATGAATTTGGTCTTTGTTATTCTAGGCTTATTTGAATTATGAATTTTATGGTTAATATTAACTTCTGCAGGGATCCAGAGCAGTGGAAACCACTCATCAGCGACAGAGCTCTTCTGCCATGGCTAGTTCGCGTTCCTTCAGAAGCTGAACAGCTGCGTGCACGCCAGATCACAGCGCAGCAGATCAACAAACTAGAAGAGCTGTGGAAGGAGAATGCTTCAGCCACTTTTGATGACCTTGAGAGACCTGGTGTGGATGAAGAGCCCCAGCAAGTCTGCCTTAGGTACGTACTGTGTTTTATCTTTTCTCCCGTAGTTGTGTGGTATTTATTTCTGAAGTTGATGTGGTATAAGTAGAAAGATGCAAGTCGCACTAGGTTAAATGAATATGAATTATTATGGGGGGAAAATAATCCTCTTTTATTTTATTGATATCATTTTTTTATACATCAAATGCATTGTATTACACACATAATTTTGAATATGAGTATGTTATATTGTCTTGTGCTGATGCAAATTATTGTACAATATAGTATGATGAATTATTATATTTTATTAATATATATTTTTTATAGATCAAATGCATTGTATTATAATTATAATTTTGAGTATGAATGTTATATTGTCAAGTGTTGATGCAAATTATTGTACAATACAGTATGATGTATATTCAAGAAAAAAAATACACAATACGTTTATACAGTATGTAGGTTTCAGTGATAGTTATATAGTTATTTGAATTAAAGGAAACTTGATTTTGGATTTTACTGTAATATCTGTCAATTCTAAGTTTTATAATTGTGTTCCTTATCAGTATGAGGAGATAGGGGCAGGTCATTGCTAGCAAATTCTCAATACGACTGTGTTGGTCTTGTGGCACACACAATAAAATGTACATATGACTCTAATATCATATAGTAAATACATATAAAGTATAGAGGAGGATCCTTCCACTAATATTCATTGATTATAAATTTGGTGCCAAAAGATATCTTGTATTTTTAATAAGTCAAACTAGTTCTACAAGGTTCTAAAATTATATTTTTGCCATTTCTGGGAAACTAGACTTTGTGTAAACCATAGAATTGAAAATAGCTTCTATATATTAGGAAACTACTACATTGCAGTTCAGTTGAAAAGTTTCTAATTTATATATATGTTGCATAGGATATTTCCTAGAAGTCTGAAGCTGAGTTTTTAATTTGACTCAATAGGTATGAGGATGGATTTCAGTACCAGAACATTTTTGGGCCACTCGTGAAGTTAGAGGCCGACTATGACAAGAAGTTGAAGGAGTCTCAGACACAGGACAAGATCGAGGTGCGCTGGGACATTGGCCTTAACAAGAAGATCTGTGCATACTTCACCCTCGCGAAGACTGACGGAGGTGAGTTGAATTTGTGAAAAAATTACGTAAGGGAAAGAGAGTTTCTCCAGCAAAAAGAGAAGTTGGGGGGGGTGGGGGGGGTAAATGTGCTTCAGACTTTCTTTTCCTTGGAACTGATCCTATTTTCTTTAAAATTTTGGTTGAATTTAAACACTGATACACTTTCATAAATTGACATTTCATTTTTCTGAAACTCATTTTGCGTATGATTGCATCACACCCAGACATGCGCTTGATGCATGGAGATGAGCTGCGACTGAGATACCTGGGGGACCTTCACAAGCCTTGGTCAGGGGTGGGACATGTCATCAAGATCCCTGACAACTTTGGTGAAGAGGTTGGAATTGAGCTCAAGTCGAATGTCGGAGTGCCAACTGACTGCAGGGACAAATTTGTTGTTGACTTTGTTTGGAAGTCTACGAGCTTCGACAGGTAAATGAATTGGCTGTGATTGCACTGTAATGAACTGGATATTGCTTTCTCACTTCATACATATCACAAGTTCAATATTCATCTGTTTTGTTTGATTATTATTAGTATTATTATTATTTTGCTGTCACATAAATTCTCTTCTGATTTTTTTTCTTAATTTTTTACAGAATGCAAGCTGCTCTGCGCAAGTTTGCTGTTGATGATTCCTCAGTGTCTCCGTACATTTACCACCGTCTCTTGGGACACGTTGAAGTTGACGAACTCCTCTTCCGTCACATCTACCTTCCCAAGCAGCTCTCTGCTCCTAATCTGCCAACACTTAACAACTCGCAGGTAAATAGGTTTTTCTTTTTCCTCGAATCCTTCCTATATCTTTTTAGTCTTGTCCGATGTGAAGGGATTTTGGAGGGATTTCTGATTTTTCTATGCTGTAACTGTGAATCCTTAGCGTTGAAAAGATATGTAAGGAATGAAATAGTGTTTTAAGTAAGTCGTGTCATTTTTTTTATTTGATATAGAATGAGAAGTGTTTTACCTGATTATTTTGGGAATTGGGCTAGAAACAGGAGGCATATATTATTGTCCAGTAAGTGGCAAGTGTAAGAACAAAAAAAAATCATAGATTTGGATTTACATGTTTTCATAATTATTATGTTAGTGGGCAATTGTTTTGAATGAAGAAATAGATTGGAATATAGACATGATTGTAAAAGAAAATAGACTTCTTAAATATTAATTGTTCAGAGGAAGATATACTGTTTTGTGTATAGAATTAAATATTTGAAAGGAAATTGTTGGGAGAATTTTTAACTTCTGATGTAATTGGTGTAAAATGCTGGCACACCTGAAGCACTATTATACTTTGGGACATCACCTTAGTATTTGAAAAAAAACTATGATGACACTCTCTTTGTCTTTTGTTATTGTTTTTATTGTTGTTGTCGTCTTGTGTACTTGTTTGGTCATGTTTATATGAATTACATTACATTTTTATTGGTAATTATTTAGGTCTTTTTGTATAGAATTGTATAGGTGGCAACTAGAAAAGTCATGGGCCTCTGCATAACAGTTATATCCATGGAGGAAATATAAGTAGGATGGAGAATGCGTGATTCCGTAATGCACAAATTGTAACTGTGGGTTCAGTTTTAAAAGTTCAATTATATATCTTGTATTATCTAATTATTCATGTTCAGTCATACCCTTTTCATTTGTTGCATTTTTAATCTTTTAACATGAATGACACTTTATAAATAAGAAGTTTCACTATGTTATTAAATAGAAAGTGAGTATTGAGTTTTTGTATCTGGTATTACTAGGGTAGTAGGGTAACGATTATGGAAGCAAGGATAAAGTAAACTTGCGTGAATTCCCTCAGATCTTGCCTGTTGCTAACACACTCAAGAATTCCTTTAGATTTTGTCTATTACTAACATGCTCGAGCTTATGCAGACTTTAGTATTCCAATTTGAGGTTTATTATATATAATGAATGATATATGATGAAGGTTCCCTGTCTTGTAGAAACAGTGGCTACATCTAGGATTGTTTTTCTTCTGTATCTTATTTATTTATGTTTATGTTTCCTTGATCAGGGCTCCAGTTTTCACTTTACATTCCAGTCTGCGCTGATCTTTCGTGTAATTTTTTATTTCGGATACATTCCACCTTTTTCTTTAATTGATAGTGAAGTTAAAATCAGTCAGTAGGTTGAATATCAGTCTATTCTGGCTGTATGAATACATTCGTACTATGTTTCAATTGCTTTTAACCCATTTACGCCGGAAATGGGACACCCGGAAAAAAAAATTGCCGGGCATCCCGCCAGTGTGACGCTTGCGCTCCGACTCAGCAGTGGACAACGGTCGGGCAGAGTGTAGGCCAGCCCAATGTGCCAATTTTATAGGCGCCCGGAAGCTTTTATTTTCGGCTTCAAAATATACAAGCAGTAGTGGGTTAAGAGCAAAATACTGTTGAAATTACATTGTATTGGCTCCTCTGAAAATGTGTTTGATGATTCAATAATTTCTGTAAACTTTACATCATTCCTCTTGTCTAGTAGTTTGAGGGAGGGGGGGGTATATCTTGAACGATTATGTTATTTAGATAAAACACCAGTCATGGAGGTGTATGAGCAAATGATTATTATATGAACTTTGTTCTGAAGGGCACCTTTAGCATAGAAGCAGTATTCTTATATTATAAACGGATTTTTTCTGGGAATTGATTCTAATAATTTTCTTAGATTTCTCTCTGTAGAAAGAGATTAGAAAATTTTGTTTACACAATATTTTCTCATGATATGGTAAAGAAAACTTCCTTCGAAATTAAAGTAGCCAATGTTTGTCTCTTGATCTTTCCAGCAATATGCCCTGAAGCATGCCTTGCAGCGCCCTCTTTCCCTGATCCAAGGTCCACCAGGCACAGGGAAGACCGTTACCTCCGCAACCATCGTGTACCAGCTGGTGAAGCAGACTGGAGGCTCCGTCCTGGTGTGCGCCCCGTCCAACACCGCTGTAGACCAGCTCACGGAGAAGATCCATAAGACTGGGCTCAAGGTAAGGGATTCGGTCATTACTTTGAGATCATGGGCTCTGTTGGAATTTAAATTTAACTGATAAGGTAATTATTGTAAAAGGTTGTATTCGTATTGTATTTTCATTTTGTATTCCTCATATAAGAAGAAGAATGCCAGTTATCATTAGGTTCTAATGATATCAGTCTTCAGAAATTGTGTCATTCTTGGATGTAGACCAATATGTGTTCTTCTCCTGACAGGTTGTACGTCTATGTGCCAAGTCCCGCGAGGCCATTGATTCTCCTGTTTCTTTCTTGGCTTTGCACAACCAGATCCGGAACCTTGAAGAGTGAGTTACTTCTAATGCTGTTTGAGGATATGTATTTACAAACTTTAATCTTTACGTGTAGAATTAGGCAGTTTTTTCATAGGTTTATAATTGAGGTATTATTCTAACAGTAATGGAGAGCTTCAGAAGCTTCAGCAGTTGAAGGAAGAAACAGGTGAACTGTCATCAGCCGATGAAAAGCGATTCCGCATGTTGAAGAAGCAGGCTGAGAAAGTGAGTGTTATTTATGTTAACCTTTTGATTAACAATGTAATACTTCACTCTGGGTTACACTAAGATTTTGGCAGTATGTTTTTCAAACGCTTCATGTAGAATATATTGCATTAATTGTTAATTATCTTTTGTCATATTTTCAAAGAGAATGATTGGATTCATTTGAGCACCAGTGTTATTTAGCAGAGGAGACTGCACTGATGTGACATTCTCTTGAATTAGAAGCCTATAACTGATTTATTCTAGTTTTAAATTTGAAATAGGCCGGTACAAATAATGCTCTTCATGTTTATACAATTCGTGCAGCCCTTAGCTTACAGTAACTGATTTTTTCCAGACACTTTTAGAAGCAGCCGATGTGATATGTTGCACTTGTGTGGGAGCTGGAGATCCTCGTCTGGCACGTCTGAAGTTCCACTCCATTCTCATCGATGAGTCCATGCAGGCCACTGAGCCAGAGTGCATGGTTCCGGTATGTTTGGCTTAACATTTCTTAATCCTTAAAGAAAGTTTTTGTGGCTTTTCCTGTATGTGCCAGAAAAAAGGAAAAGGAGGGAGACAGAAAATGAATATATGATAAATAGAATATATATGATTATTGTGATATCTATGATATTTGTAATACATATGATAATATACACATATGATAAACTCTGTGACATATACTACATAATGATACAGAATACCTATACAGAGGTAGAGGAATTTAACTGCTAAGCTAAGTCTGTCATGCCTCAAGCCTTTCTTTTATGTGTGACTGTGAATATCTACCAAGAGGAAAGGATCCTGGAAAACACAGTTCCATGGCTGACTGCCTTTTAAAACTTTAGGAATGTATATATGTGCTCCCTTTAAAATTCTTGTGTGGTTAGTAATAACTTGTATGTATGGCTCCTATACTTTCTTTAATTGGGTTCCCTTTATTCCTACAGGTTGTGTTAGGAGCCAAGCAAGTCATTTTGGTAGGTGATCACTGCCAGCTTGGGCCTGTCGTCATGTGTAAGAAAGCCTCCCGTGCTGGTCTCTCGCAGTCACTGTTTGAGCGTTTGGTTGTCCTGGGCATCCGACCCTTCCGCCTCACCGTCCAATACCGCATGCACCCTCAGCTTGCTCAGTTCCCGTCTAACTTCTTTTATGAGGGATCTCTTCAGAATGGTGTTGTTGATGGTAAGATAAAAGAGAGAATGGTGTTGGTTTATATTGGGACTTATTTTGTGTCCATTGAAATTTTGTAGAAAAATTATGAGACAAAAGGTATTTATTAGAAAGTAAGTCAATGGCATTAAAATCTATGGTTAAAACTTGAGAATGAATGATATGAGAAGTAAAATGACAAAATATTATTAGATTGCGATAACTAAAACATATTCTTTCCACAGCTGACCGCACCATGAAAGGCGTGAGTTTCCCGTGGCCCCAACAAGACAAACCCCAATTCTTCTATGTGACCTCGGGCCAGGAGGAAATTGCAGGGTCAGGAACTTCCTACCTGAACAGAACCGAGGCCTCCAGCGTTGAGAAACTTGTCACACGCTTCCTCAATTCCGGTGTCAAGCCAGAACAGATTGGTGTCATCACTCCCTATGAAGGCCAGAGAGCTTACCTGGTTAGTTCTTTTTTGTTTGATTTGTATGTTTTATGGATTAACGACTAATTGACTTATGCTCTTCAGTTTCTGAGTATTTTTCCTAGTAGAAATATGTTACTTGGTATTTTATGAAAGTATTTTCTGTTAAGAACCAGCAACTTTCACTGGAGAAGTAAGTGTTAATATGCTTCCAATTGTTGTAAACAAGGTGAATATTAAATCCTCTATTCTGTGTTTGCAAATGTTTGTTATAAGTAACAAGGTTCCCAGACTTTTGTATTTATCACATTCTTATCTTATCTTGATCATTATAACTCCTAATCGGAATAAGGATGTTGTCATTACTCGCAAAAAGGAATTATTCTTTGATTTTAATTTCAGACAACAAAATGTACTTGGCATTCCAACCAATTGATCAGTATCTCGAGGAAGTTGCTAAATTTTTAACTAGGATATTCTACTAGATCAGTTGTTTTCAGACTTTGGGGTAATTGCCTATGTGGGAGTAATGAAAATTTCTAGGAGATAAGGCACTTTCTAAAAGTAATAGTTCTTTGTATTAAGGCGATGTGCTGTATCTTCTGTAGACCCATGCATTGGTATAAAGGGCAAATGGTACTGATTCCCATTAATGATACAACAATTATGTCTGTTTTAATTACCAAAGAAATTGGGTTTTAATTCCTACTTGTATGAAAAGATACAAAGCTTTAATTTGATTTTTTGTGAAAGTGATAATGTCTTCATTCTTTGTTTCTTGAATGATATTAATTTCATACAAATGGAATACATTAGAATTTAACCCATTACTGCTGGTATATTTTGAAGCCGAAAATAAAAGTTTCCAGGCCCACTGCTGGGTCGGAGTGTGAGCCCTGATACAGCGTCACGGGTGGGCCGCCTGGCAATGTTTATCTTTTCTGGTCTCTCATATGTGGGACACCCGTCGTTACTGGGTTAAGCATTCTAATATTTTTCATTCTTTTAAGTCTGGATAACCGAAGAGAAGTGGGAAGAGGGAATGATATCAAAAAGTCGGAGAACACTATACTAGATGAATGTATCGCTGCACTTCAGATGGTTTGGGGAGCCTTACAGATTGTTTTTCTTAATAACATTTCATAATGTTTGTCTGGATTCTGAGGCTAAAATTTATTCTTCTGTATCAGGTTCAGTACATGCAGTATCAGGGACCTCTCAACCAGAAGCTGTATCAGCGCCTGGAGGTCGCGAGTGTGGATGCTTTCCAGGGCCGAGAGAAGGACATCATTATCATGTCCTGTGTGCGATCCAACGAGCACCAAGGAATCGGGTTCTTGTCAGATCCGCGTCGTCTGAATGTGGCTCTGACTCGAGCACGTTACGGCATCATCATCGTTGGAAACCCGAAAGTACTCTCGAAGGTGAGTTACTTTTTAATGCAAGCTGTCTCTTTTCTGTCTCAGATCAAACAATTAGGTGCTAGAACTCTCATTTGCAACCTTCTCTCTTTTATAATCTGAATAGGTTTTGAAAAATAGGTTTTGAAAGGTAACTTTTCCCTCCAATTTCAGCAAGGACTATGGAACCACTTGTTGCATCACTTTAAGGAAAAGAAAGTTTTGGTGGAAGGGCCCCTCAACAACCTCAAGGAATCCATGATGCAGTTCAGTAAACCCAAGAGACTAATTAATGCAACTAACCCAGGCTCGCACTTCATGAATACAGCTATGTACGATGCGCGAGAGGCTATGGTTCCTGGCTCTATGTACGATAGGTCAGGTCAGCTCAATGGTTCTGCACCCCCGCCTTCCCAGTGCTTCAGAGGTGAGCTTACAAAAAATTCTATGTGCCTGATTGTCTCCTTGTCTGATGATTAAATTAAATTCTTGGCTCTTTTGTAATACATGAATATTTATCTCAACTCCATGATGTTGACTGACCACATTAGCAGAAAGTTGAAATCAAGTTCTTTCTATAAATGTTAATTTTCACAGGTATACAAATGAAGCCTATTATTAGAAGTAAAAAAGATTTTTATTACAAATCTAGGAGCATCATGTAACTAGACTCTTTATCTCCTACAGGACCACAGTATGATATGTACGGCCGAGCTCATGATTCTCTGGATTATATATCTGCTGACCACTCCCAGCCTGGGCTAAACAACTTACCAGTGCCAGTGGGAATGTTCATGAACATGGCTCATGTACCACCTCGCTTCTACCAGCAACACCAGCAGGCTCTGGCACAAGCACGTGGAGGAAGAGGTGGTGCTCGAGGTGGCAGAACTGGAGGCAGAAAGCCCAACAAAAACATGGGTGGTTCTAATGCTCTACAGTTATCTCAACCCTTCAGCCAAGACCCCACCACACAAAGTTACTCTCAGCCTGGTCTCACGCAAGGGCACCTCTCACAGGTAACGTCAACATTGCAGTTTTAAGGGTCTGGCCTTTTTAAGTATATAAGTGTGTGTGTGTGTGTGTGTGTGTGTGTGTGTGTGTGTGTGTGTGCGTGTTTTTGTGTGTGTATGTGTGCGTGTTTTCGTGTGTATGTGTGCGTGTTTTCGTGTGTGTATGTGTGCGTGTTTTCGTGTGTGTGTGTATGTGTGCGTGTTTTCGTGTGTGTGTGTGTGTTTTCGTGTGTGTTTTTGTGTGTGTGTGATTATTGTGGATATTTGATGAGAAAGTAAATGGAATAGAAAGGGTTAATTTTTCTTAATGGCACAACTTGGATAACATTTTCTTTTCCCCATGTGTACAGGGCATGTCTGGGCCTGGATTGAGTGGGCTCTCGCAGGGAGGACTGTCTCAGGCAGAACTTTCCCAGGACTCGTACATGGTAGACCAGTTCCAGAGCCAGACGGATGGACTCCTCTCCCAGGACTCCACCTACCAGGGTGACCGTGCGTTCTTCACTCCAGCATCACAAACGCACCACTTCTCACAGGTAGGCTCAAAATTTTTATATTGTCTTTGTTGAGTGTACGAATTATGGACACAGATTTTGGAAGAAGAATTACTGATGCTGTCTTATATTACTACCAGATAATATTATCATCATAACACATTCTCATTTGGTTAAATGATATAGATTCTCTGTGAGATTAAATATGTTCTTCCTGGATTTAGCATTAACAAAAAAAGAAGAAGAAAAAAAAGTAATTGTTGTTTTGGTATGTAACATTATTTATTCAGAAAAATGTAGACAAATCTGTAATTATACTTTTTGACCAATACTAAACATTCAATCACTTCTTTTTCCAGCCGTACTGATGGTGATTTGAGAGATCCCCTGGCGCATGAAAGGCGATGAAGCAGCGCACCAGAGCAGCAAGACATACGTGGAGCAACACAGGGGGACCCACAGCAGGCACAGCAGCAGTAGCAGCAGCGGCACAAGGAACAGCAGCCTAAGCAGTCCCCTCGTGTGGTCGAGTCACGTGCAGACCTCCCTGCCGTGGAAGCTGATGCAGGAGGCAACAGCAAACAGGACTGCTACGGCACTTATGAACATAGCCAAGGCAGGTGCTTACTCTCAAAGGTGTGAGACAAGACAGAAGGTGCCTTATATCCCAACATAGTTAATTCTCGGGTATGGACGATCCTTTGGCCACACCATGGATCTGGCCTGTCTATTAGTATAGATGATGGCTCCATAAAGAGTGGATATCAGCCCAGCCCTTGATCCTCTAACCCGAGACATGCTCATGTCAACAAGAAGGAAGTGTAGGCACCTGAGAAAGAAAGAGAGCGAGAGAGAGAGAGGAAAGAGAGAACAAGAGCACAATGATGAGCAGCTTCCAGCCAGCCCCAGCCCCTCCCCCCTCCCTGCGGGTGCAGGAGAAGTGACCTCAGTGCTACCACACAGGACTGCCACGCTGTCATGACCTGCCTGTGTCCTGAACAGTGGCGATGCCCACACACTCCTACATGTCCTCTTCATTCCACTGGCAAAACACCAAGTGGAGGAGGAACAGGAGACTCCCATGATATTACACAACGTTTGTCAGCACTGTTTCTTTGTTCTGTTTAAGTTTTCTTGTTTTTATATCATTCATGGATTCAGTATGTGATGGGTATTTGGTTTTAGTAATATGGTTTGCAAAAAATACACAAAAAAATTAGCAGCCATGATTACATGTATGTGTACTTAATATACTTTTTCATTTCTATAACTGGACTGTAATGATAGAGCACGCTTTGTGTTCACAGGTGGCAGTAAAGTGATGAGGACAACTTGCTCTTTTGTTAATTTTTGGTTGGTCTGCATATTACAGCAATCCTTTGTTCAATATAATAAGCATATGGTAATTTTCTGTACTTTTACACAAAAAACTTATAGAATTAGTACAAGTACAAATTTCTGAAAAAAATATAAAAAAATGCATACATGTACTGCCAAAATTGTATTTGTTAATACAGTTATCATGCCATCTTTCAATGTCAAGAGTACAAGCTTACAGGCCATGCACGACTAATTAAAACACCCTCTGTAGAAAGATGTATGGCATTTTTTATTTGTTGTTATGGCATAGAAATCAAGGTTCTCTTATTATTTGTTGGTATATTGCTACAAATAACATCACAAAAGATTTATGGAAAATTTCTCTTCCCATATTTCCAAGTTCTGAACACTCAATTTTATTTATTTTAAAATTTTTAGTATCAAAGACCTGTAGGTCTTTAAAGATCTATGTGATTGAAAACAAAGTTATTATTATCAATTATTATTATTTTTATTATTTTTTTCCTTCTTTCTTTTTTTTAATAAGGAATCAAAGTTATCTGCTCACAGATAACAGTGCATATAAAGGAAAATAGCTTCTAGTAAGGGTGCCATCAAGTCCTTAGACTTTGTTTTCCTCTTTATGTATTGTTTTTGTAAATGGGTTAACTGGCCCGCTAGTGTGTCCATCTCATTTCACAGAATTGGGGAGCAGTTTAATTTATAGTTTTATTTTGACAGTATTGACTATTCACCTTCTAAAAGAAACCATGCGTGGTGACCAACATTGGAACAGAACTGTCCTGTATTCACTGGTGATGAAATTCTGCTACAACTGTTATTGAATTGTTTAAATAGGCTTTCTTAAATGTATGCCCTATGAGAAAAAGTAAAAAAAAAAAAAAAAAAAAAAAAAAAAAGACAGGGTTATATATTAGTAGGCTTGCATAATTCTGTAGAATATTGGGAAGGTCATCATATATATTTTTATTTTATTTTTATTTTTTTCTCTGTCAATTTGAGTGGCTCTAAGGTATATTGGTTATACCCCCACCCCATTTGAAGCTTTTATTTTATGAAATGATTGGGCCTTAAGAAATGAACAACTTCCAAGGCAACATTGGTAATAACACCTAATAAATGAGTAAACAAGACTGATGTTTTTCAAGTTCCTTCCATTGTTTGGAAGTTAATCTGGTAAAATGTTCTCTATGTTAATCAGTAATATGGAGAAATTGACTAAATTACTCTTAAGAGGACCTGTTGGCTTTATGTATCAAAAATGGATATAGGATAACTGCTTTCAATCCGAGGCCTCCAGGCTGGCTAAAATGCTGATTTGTCCGACTGTGAGGCTGTTATAATCAAGGTGCAGGGTCCACCATGTGCAGGGAACCAGCACATAAGTTTTCATGCCATATACACTATAAACAAACATGAATGAAATAATGAGGCCTTAATGTTACTTTCATTTAAAAAATCCCACATGCTTTTGCAGGAGTTTAGTCTACAAGATAACTCATTCTATTAAAATAATGGTTATATGCCATATGCAACCCTGGTGAGATGACCATGCATGGCATGCCATACATGCCTTCCATAATGGTTAAAAGCGAAATAAATGTACTAGACATCTAAGGTCATATAGCACTAAAGGAAGGTATAGTAAAGGGTGATGACAGGTGATATGTGTCAAACATCATGAGTAAAGTTGAAAGGTTAAAGATGGATAAAGGAGTTGATGAGGGAATGGGTTATGGTGGTTTAGGTAATAGAATTAAATTGAGTGAAGGATATTTACGTGTCTGAGGAAGGAGAACAGGTTGTCAAAGCAGAAGCTGTGAGATTCTGTAGGGATGTCTGATATGCTGGAAATGCAGAGGTGCAGGCTATAGTAAAACATGGACAGGACAACAGAATGTGTGGAACTGAAAACGGGACATTACACAGGGGACATTGGGGCGGGTAGGAACGTGACATTAGATCGGCATACATGAGGCGGATGTGGCCAATACGTAAGCGTGTGAGGGCCGTCTCCCAATGTCTGTTCCGGTGAAATGGAGCTGACCAAGAGGAGACAGGTGGTTTTACAGTATGTAATTTATTGTTGCAGAGGCTTGACCAGAAAGATTGCCATCGGGTATACAAGAAGGTCTTAAAGTGGGGGTAATAATCCGTAGCTGGAATATGTGAGAAGTGTAGTTGAGGTGATGTGGACATTGCGGCATAGCGTGCAAGAATATCTGCCTGTTCATTGCCAGGGATTCCAACAAGGCTTGGTACCCAGCAAAATCTGACAGATTTGTGATGTGTGGATAGATAGAACAACCAGTTCTGGAAGGGGAGGGTGTAGGAACATCTTGGTCTTTCAGGCATTCCAGTAAGTCTTCTCCACAGTCTGACCAATCTTTGGTATTGACTGGGCAGTTTGCTTGGGGAGATAGAGACAGTTCCGGTAAAAGTATTAAGAGATGGATGAGGTTCTGCAGGAAGAGATCAGTTAGATTTCATACTAAAGCTTCAGTTTCATATGTGACTGTTACGAGACGGGAGCAATCGTGTACGGAAAGGCATGGAAAGGGACTCTGCCCACATGTTTTTGGAGGCATTGTTGAAAGAAGAGTGTTGCCTGAGTAAGGAACTGTAGGGGGGATCAAGAAAAATCAGCCCCATTTACCTGGGATAAATAGAGTATTTAAGATATTCGCAGGGTTGGTGGTGGTAGAAGGACGGGGACGTGTGGAAGAGGGAGTGTTGTTGAGAGGGGGGGATAGCATTACGGAGAGATGGAGAAAAAAGCTGTAAGGTAGTAATAAGGGAGGATGGGATGCTTGATGAAGAAGGTTGTGGGGGTAGAGGTTATGAAATTGAGGAAGTTAGGAGAGTAGGAATGTCTTTTGGAGATTGAGTCTCAGCTTGGGTGGGTAATGCACTAGTAGGCAGTGAGGAGTGGGTAGTAGTTTCAATGTTCAAATTTGTGGTCAAAGAAAAGCCTGGGGTTGGAGAGCCAAGAGAGTTTGAATTGGTGGGGCTATTTGATGAAGGGGCAAGCCTCATTGTCCCTAATAAGGGTATTACATCTTCATTACTGGCCATAGGAAGCCTTGATTATGTTGGGGAAATAAACAGTCCACCCCTCAGTGCCCCTTAAGGGCTAAGGGCTAGACAACTATATCGGGAATACAGTGCCCATGGTTCCCGTAGGCCATTCAAGACTGGCACAAAGTCAGCCTTTCATCCTTTCAGCATGGCTCTTTCACCTTAGTAAGTAAATAGTAGAGGGGGTTGGAGAAGGGACAGAAACAGAAAACTGGAGGGAGAAAAGGCCATGCAAAATTAATGTTGAGGCCCTAGGCAGGGGAGATCCCTGCATTGGGTCTCAGTCTCCATCTCCTAAGACCCCCGCACAACAACGAGCAAGGGATTGGGGGCCACTGGATTAACTCATTGAACACATACTGTAGCTCTATATCCCACTTTAACTAGACTTGGTACATTTTTCAAGAAATCTATAATTATCTACTATATCAGATTGCTTGAAGATGTTGAGGTAGGTACCTTTTTTATTTTTAAACTACATCAAAGAGAAAAACAATCAGTACTTTCCTTAGAGTCTAAAATTCAAAGAAAAGAATGAGTACATATTTTACTTACATTTCTTTTTCAATATCCATGCTTGCAAAATTATTTGGGGGGGCAAATGAAAGACTCTCACAGAATTGCTGACTGGAGAGAGAACTTTAGTTGCATGTTCTTGCTAATTAAAATACAACATTTTGATGATAATAGCATCCAGTATAATATTGAGGTAATATATTTTTAAAGCCTTTTTATTATTCTTTTTCTTATATCATGAACTTCTCTTTAATCTTTACAAGTCAGTATGTATAAGTTACACAAAATAAGAAAGACAAAAACAAGGAATTTCAAGGTAAAGAATCAAGGCTCGCTACATAATTTTTCATCAGCATTTTTGATAAGATTGATTTTGAAGGAAAATAAATAAATAAATAAATAAAGAAAGAAAGAAAAAAAGGAAATAAGTAACTGATACCTGATACATTGGTTTACAACGATTATAGTATAGTACATCTTTACTATACCCATAGTTTTTAGTCATTCCATCAACTGACTTCATCTTCGTATATTGAGGAAGGTTAGCATAAGGTCATCTGTATGAAAAAGTCAAGGTAAATACTAGAAACCTTTCCGAAAATGAAAGCATAAAAGTAATCAGTGATAGCAAAAACCAGGGATTTTTTTTTCCAAATTTACCACTGTGGAGAAGGATATGCAAGCAATTCATCCCTCACAGGTAGACATTTTTTCTTAACTTTCAAAAAAAAAAAATTACAAATAGTAGTAGTAATTGATTATTCTTTGACATTTCTGAAAGCCAAATAACCAGGTTTACTTTAGTGAAATTATCAAGCATTAAACCAGTTACTAAAATTTGCCTTTATTCACTTACTATGATTATTTTACACAACTCCATAAATCATACATATGTGTTTAGGTAAAGAAAGACAAGAGTCAAGTTAGATTAGTATCATTATTCTGCAATATTAGGAAAAATGGGGCAGTATGGCCTATAGAATTATAACCTAACTTTTCTCTCTCTTCTTACATGCTGACAATCTGTTTCCGACATTTAAAAAAAGTCTGCACATTGTATAGTGCCTACTTGATATTTTTGAAAAGTAACCTGCAAAACTCTTGTACAACAAAGAAACAGGTGTCAGGCTCATATGACAGGATCCTCATACACTGTCTTCCGACAAGAGGAGATCTAAAATTTATTTTCACATCACAATACTGTATTTGTTTTGATGTAAATATTTGCTCGCAACTGGTCCAGGTTCCCAGTACTCAGTGCATTATTTCAACAACACAGTTATACTGAAAATATATACAGTGGGGAAGTAGTCATGATGTTTTGGCTCAAATCACTAAAAAGAATATGCAAAATCAAATAAGTTAGCTATTCAATCACTCTCTAATAACAATTCCTATTAAAGATGCACCTACTTGCATATTTAACAATGTCCTCTACCTGACTACAAGGTGGAAAAAATGCACATCCATCCATCCATTTGCTACGGCATAAAAAAAGAAGTTCATTCTTTTATGAACAGATAAACATTCATTCTTTACTTCCCTTGTGTTATCTAAAACAACATAAAATGAAATAAGATGAATCATCAATACAGTGTTAACATTTTCAAACAGTTTTGTAAAAATAATTCATTCTCTGTAATGTATTGCATAACAAGTGTTGGTCCATTAACACACAACAGCAATAGTGTACAGGTTAAAGTATGTTCTAATTTCTTTTGAATTCATAAATGCAAAAAGAAATAATAATAATAAAAAAAGATTGGACCTTCCATTTATATTTCAGAACTCAAACTAAGGAATAGTGATTGTACTAACTTGTGGCATCTTACTTGGTAAAAAAAAGAAAAAAAGAAAATAACATGTACCAGTGGGAATTTAGCTGCTTCTGTTCCTCATATTTTAGCAATATCGCAACACCAGAACCTCAAAAGACGGCACCTTTGCATTAATTTTTCCTAGGCTGTAAGAGTATCATCTGACTAATTATTAGTACATGATGCTTTTGAATGATAGAACATATACCGAGAAATTTATACTAGACTTTATTAGTGGCCCTGAGATTTCAAAATAAAACCTGGAAACATTTATGAATATACCCCACCCCCAACCTTAGTTAACTAAACTACTTACACTATTGTCAGCTAATTATATATATATGTGTGTGTGTGTGTGTGTGTGTGTGTGTGTGTGTGTGTGTGTGTGTGTGTGTGTGTGTGTGTGTGTGTGTGTGTGTGTGTGTGTGTGTGTGTGTGTGTGTGTGTGCATACATGTGTGTGTGTGTGTGTGTGTGCATACATGTGTGTGTGTCTGTATGTGCATACATGTGTGTGTGTCTGTATGTGCATACATGTGTGTGTGTCTGTATGTGCATACATGTGTGTGTGTCTGTATGTGCATACATGTGTGTGTGTCTGAATGTGCATACATGTGTGTGTGTGTGTTTGCATACATGCGTGTGCATGTTTGCAAACATATGTGTGTGCATGTGTGCATACATGTGTGTGCATGTTTGCATACATGTGTGTGTGCATATTTGCATACGTGTGTGTGCATGTTTGCATACATGTGTGTGTTTACATACATGTTTGTGTATGAGTGCATATGTGCTTGTGTGTGCATGTGCCTGTGCATGCATATGCATGTGTTTGTGTATTGGCAAAGACTTGTGTAAGAGTGGTTAAGTGATTCATATTCTGAAACTGAATCATCAGATCAGTTGTAAAATTAACCCCAATTTAAAGGAAGATGTCGTATGATATTTTTTTCCTTTCTTTTTTACAATATTAGACTTTTTGTTGGAATTCTGTATAGTTTTCAGGAATGTGTAATAAGTCTCAATTTTCCCATTCCACCCAATGCTCAGAGTTCACCTTACCTAGATTCCTAGTTAGTAAACAGGTGAAACAAGTAGTACTCATAACTGACTCATTGGTGGCTTAGTACTCGTGGAGCCATCTATGTGTAAAAACAATAACTAAATAGAACACTGTGGGTATGGCACGTACGCACCTGCCATCCCCAGTGGCATAGGGTCAAAAGCCAATTGAAATCAATCATTGAATCAAGCCCATGGACACTATCAGTTACTGAGCTCTCAATTTAGCCAACTTTAACTGCAATTTCCAGAAATCTTTAAATGTGTTACTCATACCATTCCAACTTATCACTCTTACCTACTACTTTCTTTGCCACCGGAACACTCATGCTGTCACAACCGAGGCAGCATGATTGCCCTACAGCTCTGACATGCTTTGGACCATAGATAGCTTGATCACTCTTGCACAAAGCTCCAAATACAAACACCCATATTCATTAATTCACACAGGCATCTACACATACATGTAGGCAAGCAGGCATGCATACATATTTGTGTGTAATCATAATTTTATAGTATGAATGTATTGCCTTTACTGCAGTGTGTAAGGTGTGTGTGTGCCAATGTGTATGCATAGAATATATAAAACATACACTAACACGTACACATGAGCATCCACACCTGGGCACATACATACACACACATATATGCATGCATGCACACATACACGTACATGCACACACATACACATGTACACACACACACAGATGAATGTACCTGTGTGCTATGCAATAAGTATGTATGAAGTAAATATATATGCACACAGACATACACAGATACACATTCATGCATGGGTGTATGTACACCTACATACACATTTTATCTATTTATATATGAACTCGAGAAATTAACACTAGTTTGATAGTACCAGTTATTATAAAATTTTGAGATAAAACTTCTTCATGTGTCTGTTACGTTTTTTACTAGAAAAAAAAAGAAACACAAGTTGAATACCTGAAAATATAAACAATATAGCAATAATGGGATTATAGGGCAACAATTGTGTTAGCTGAAGTTGTGAGTAAAAAGCCATAGCACAAAAGGAAACTTGTAGTGGGAAAATACTTGTATCATCTCTCGACTTCAACAGCCAAGTAAATGGACTTTCTAATGACACTATTTTTGCTTTTAAAAACAATAGGACTGAAGGAAGGAAATCCAGTGAACAGCCAACCTCCAAAGGAATAAAAACTATCCTATATCTAACCCTTTGACTGCCTTGTTTCCCATTAGGTGAATAAAAATATATTATTAAATGCATATAAACATATTCTTCTCGAATACTTGATTTCAGTGTTTCTCCCCAAAAGCCTTATCCTCCTATTCTCTCTCATTAAGAAAATATGACCTAGAAAGCTACCGCTATATAAAAATAAAAATGCATTCATGGGTCAACCTTTCTAGTTTCAATATATCTTCACGTTTTAAAGAAAGACAGTACTATAAAAGTTTCCTCCTAAAAGAGTTTAAATGCTAGATATGTCACCAACAGGGTTGATTCATGACACACAATGAAGAAGAGTAAAATGCAAACTTGGTACCTTGTGTGAATAAAACGTGTACAGAATAATCCATGTTATCCGATGATGCAGCCAAAGGGTTAAATTATCTTACCACCCTAACCCAGCACACTGAATTCACTCGGACATCAATGTATACCCAAGGTGGCTGATTGAATGGGTGATCAGAAGTAATTAAAAGATTCATAGGGAGATTCCAAGTTTCCTTCTATGCCCAACATACAAACAGCAAGAAAAAATATAGTTTTCCATCTTATGGTTCTTCTATTAGAAAAGTATATCACTGACTTGAAGCTCTTAATATCTGTGGACATTAGTGAAGTTTCAGAGAAATAGAAACAAATTCCAAAAGTGAAGCAGAGGCTTTTCAGAACAAAAGCCTTTCATAATCAACAGTTTCAAGAAGAGTATATAAACATTAAAACTAATTAAAGCTGTAATAGCACTGGTTCCTTGCGGGCCAGAGCTCCCATGGGGTCCCATGCTGGCAGCACAATGGGCTCTTGGCTGAATACTGACAAAACCTCTTCTGGGACAAACTTCTTGTCTACCACAATCTCAAAGACAAACTCTCGGAACCATTCGGACGTCATGATAAGGTATCCCTTTTCACCTCTGTCCTCTCCCCAGCTGTTTTCAACGCGCCACTTCTCTGCAGTCTGTGACTCCTGAAGTGCCAGTTTAAATACTTTTAGTACAGAGGCAAAGAAAAAGGGAATGAGAAAGAAGAGAAGTACAGAGAGGAAAAAGGACAAGGAGAAGAGACGAATAGTGATCAAAGAAAATTACCAAAGGAAAATTATTAAGAAAAGGGGAAAATTACCTTTAGTATTGTATTATCACAATTTTGTTAAAAAATCTATGAACCAATGCATGAAACTTATTTCTATTCATTAGAAAGGTACACATCAAAAAGCCATAAAACTTTCATAAAATAACTTAAAAGAATAGTTTTTAATATGTGGAAAAAAACAAACTAGAACTACTTACATTCAGGGTCACTGCAGTGAAGGTCATGGCATGAGTCATGAGCGATTCGCCATAGACCAGACGATCAGCCTTGCAGAGACCCAAGTTGACTTCCACTCCAAATGCAGATTTGTAATCATGACTGAGTTAAAAGAGAGGAAGAAAGACAGCATGTATAAAAGGACAAAGTGAATTACTGTGCAAATATGCTGTCACCATCATCTTTAGTATATTTGTTTCACTTACAATATCCCACAGGTATTCCACTGTAATGTTCTCCTAAACATTCTGCCATATCTACTTACATTTCAAGGTCCTGAATGCCTTGCTTGCCCGCAAACCTCTTGCCAACCTCGCATCCAAACCACACTGCCTCGCCACTCTTGATGCTATCAGCGCTTAAACTCATGAGGAGCTCAACAGGCTGGTTGTTGTAGATAGTCTTTCGTCCGCCTACCATGTTGCCTAAGCAGTCCACGGTGTATGCCATGCCATAGGCGTTCTTTTCCCTGGGGTCTGTTACTAAGCATAGCTGGGAAAGTGAAAAAATTCCTGTAATACACTGCTAGAACACTTTTGGGAATATATCAATATGAAAAAAAAAAAACAAAGAAGAAAATGGAAAGAAATACTAAGAATAAGTAATACTAAAAAACTAACCAAATGTTTCAATGTCAAAAATAAAAATGAAAAGTAATAAAAATTAAGCCTGATAATGAATTTCTGAAAAGACTCAAATCATCTAGTTTTACTCATTATTACCACAAAGGGTATATCCAAACACACAGACAGCAGCATACACAGAAATCAAACATGGAAAACTAATTCATACGACATACCTTATCCTCAACATTATAGGCTGACTTGACGTGCTCATTATAAAATTCCAGAGGAGTAATTGGGCCAACCTTGTGGTAAGCCTTAGACTTGTCATAGTACTCCCAGGAGAAAGTCTTGGGTGGGATACCCAGACAAATCGAGACAATGCGGTAAATCTCACCCATCTGGGTGGACAACATATCTGCCACTGCGGCATCATCTCCTCCTTTGTTGATCACTGCTCGCAGGTCCTTGGTGTATTCACGCAACTGTTGAAAAAGGAGAAAAAATTTGTATCTAAACATGTTTGCGTCTACAATCTTCTTACATAGCTATGTGTGAACAAGAAAATGAAAGCTTTAGCAACAATGTACATTTGCTCACGATGCCTGTGTGCACATGCAATTTTGCTATGGAACAAAGCTGAAGTAAATGCTCTCAAAATTTCAATGCCATATTCTTAAACATAATGGCTCAATGATGACAGACACTAATTAAAAAGATCAGTGGTTCCTGTGGATTCAGTAGGTAGTGTCTATGTGAAATAAAAACTACCAGTGCAGTAGGTTACTCTAATGGTGAGCTGCATGTTTGTTTTTTGAACATGCAAACCATGTTCATTTTGTCTCAATCAGCAGTAATTTGTGGACGTGAAAATGTACTCTGGTGTAAAGTGGAGCAGAAGGTGAAGATGGTTAAAGAAAAGCGCATGGCAGAAAATAACTATAACTAATGCCATTACTGAAGATGAAGACAAAGAAAAAGAAGAAGAGGAAGAGGAAAAAGAAGAGGAAGAAGATGAAAAAGAGGAAGAAGAGGAAAAAGAGGAAGTAGAGGAAAAACAAGAAGTGGAAAAAGAAGATGAGGAGCAAAAAGAAGAAGAGGAAAAAGAAGAAGAAGAAGAGGAAAAAGAAGAAGAGGAAAAAGAAGAAGAAGAGCAAGAAGAAGAAGAAGAAAGAATGAAAGAAAAAGGAAAAAAGAAAGAAAGAAAAAAAAAGTTTTGGAACCACTAATACACATGAAACATTCTCCTTAAATGTTGTAATTCGACAGAACCAACCTTGCTCTGGAGAATCCTGTTCATGCGCATGGAGTTCTCAGCACTGTATGACTCCGAGAAACACTTCTTTGGCATAACTCCATACCTTGAAAGACAATCATGTTTTTACATAGATGTAACTATAGATAATGTGTATCAAAAAATAATTTTATACATTTTGAGATAATTTGTAGGTGGTTCAAAAGATGATTATCCTAATGCCGCTGGAAAAATGTAATGTTCTCCGTAGTTTTGGTTTGTGAAATGTGTTTATGCTTATATGGATCTAAAAGTGCTTAGCTACTAAGAAGTCAGTAGACCTCATATATATATATATATATATATATATATATATATATATATATATATATATATATATATATATATATATATATATATATATATATATATATATATATATATTCCCCCCCCCCAAGGAAAAAGGAAAACGGGTGAGATAGGTAGTATTAGTAATTGACTTCTTGTTGACTAAGCACTTATTGAGCCATCATATGTGTAAGGACAATTAATAAACTAAACTTAGAGTGGGCATAATATTTACACGCATGTCATACCTGGCGACACTGGGTTATAGGGGATCGTCCCAGATGAGGGGGGGAGGGGGGTGTCAAATTGAGTTAGCTAGCGTCTAGTACAGGTACATGGATGCGGAAACTACCAAACAAGTATTAAAGGCCTGCTGTGACTCGTTGTCTTGTAGTCGACGCGAGACCCGCTGAACACCTGGGCAGGTACGTCACTAATGAGCGCCCAGGTACACCTATGTGGACTTTTGCTTGTTGCGATTGTGCATACAGCATCTGATTATGACTTTGTGCATAGATATGAGTTTGTGAATGTTCAAGGAATACTTTTACACCAATATCAGAAAAAAATTATATCACCGTGATTTATGACGCGATAATTTGTGAAATATTAAAAAAAAGAAAAAAGAAAGAAAAAAAAAAAAAAAAAAAAAAAAAAAAAATAAATAAAATAAAATAAAATAAAATATATATATATATATATATATATATATATATATATATATATATATATATATATATATATATATATATATATATATATATATATAATACACTGTATCTCCGGCCTTTGTTTACATTACCTTTGATACATTACCGCAGTTGTAATTTTAGTGCGATTCAAATGTAGTTTGTTGCTTTCGCTAGAGCCTCGGAACCCTGAGGCCATGTAAATAGCATATTCTTAAATTTTGACTTTAATTTTAAAAATATATATAGATTTTTTAATGCTGAAAAAAAAAAAAAAAAAAAAAAAAAAAAACAAGACAAAAATCTTACTCTATGTCAACCAGTCCCCTGCCTTAGGCTAGGATAGATCTAACACATGAATTTTTTGTGGATTGTCCTGGAAAAAACTGCGGGAGTGGTGATGTACTGAAGAGGAGGGTGAAAAAAAAAGTGATTTTTAAAAACCCCATGGGGTTGCGAGGTTAAAATTTGTATGAGACGAAGTGCAATTCTATGCTCTATATTATGCCAAAAGAATCAATGAGTTATCTTCAGCCGATTTCTTTTAATGATGAAATGAGTAGGGAAAGGTGGTCATTCCCCGGGACGGTCCCCTTAATGAAGCTAAGAGTGAAAACTTCAACAAAAAGATGAAAGAAGTATCCAGTTGCTGATAAGTGATTTAACTTTTTCACTGATTTTATAAATGTTTTAATATCCAAAGGGAATTAACATTCTATAAATAGCAAAATAAACTTAATATATTCCAAAGAACAACAAACAAGAGATTTTTAACAAAATAAAACCAAAAATCTTCATACCTTTTGCCTTGCTGTACATAGGGCACATATGCTTACAGGACCCATACTAACTTTCATATGAAATATATTTGAAAAATAAAGCTGAAAGAAATTTTCTAGACCCTGCTCAGGATCTCACTGAGGGAGCTATTTCTCACCTACGATCCCGCTTTTTACTTACAGGAGTTTAAATTCCTCCTCATTTATGCACTTGTGTTACCTGGTTCCTGTTTTAACCCCTATGGATTTGTGAAGAATTTAGGAAAGATCCCCTGGCAGAAAAGGACGAGTAAATAATAAACTGAAATCTTCCTTGACCAACAACAAATGCGGTACTTATCAACACCACTAACAACTGGCTTGCCTGACCACTGCTGGTAGTTGGAATTTCCATAGGGGGGGAGAGAGAATTCATAGAGATAAATACGATTCTCTATGGATCAATAATCTCTGCAAACTAGAACTGCTGCTTTGGGTAGGAGGCTATCAATGAATATTATCAGGCATTTACTGGGCTAACACTATTTAAAAAATTGTAAACCCCAGCTTACCACAGTAATGCTATAAAGGTATCGTCATACACAGGAGCTGTTCTCTTCATTAAGCTTAATCATTCACATAATATCCTGGATATACTAATTTCAGCCAAGTGCTTGTAGATGCCATGACAGATAGACAAGTCATGTCCACTTTAACCCACTAGTGACGGTACATTTCCAAGTTGAAAATAATATTTTCTGTGCGGCTTAAAAAATGGGGCGCAGGCGAGTCCGGGAACCTGCCTGCGCACCGCCCACCATGGGCGACAAAATCAGAGCACGAGCTCCGATCTAGTGTCGCAATGGCTGGATGCCCGGTAATGTTTACTTTTCCGGGTGTCTCACATGTGGGACACCCATCGTAAGTGGGTTAATTATAGTTTAATAATTGTGCTTACACAGATGGTTTTACAAATGCTTAATCACTCCTTGGTGACTGAGTGCTTGTGGAGCCGTTTGATTGCTGTAAAATTGACAATGAACTACAGTGGACAGTATGTAAACCATGACCAATAGGTTAAAATTTCCCAGATTATTAAATCAAGGTAATTTGTGGACATCGAGCTTAATCTTCATTGTGTATGATACAGGGTGAATTTGTGTCTCGGATTTGGGGTGGGGAAATATGGTGTATACGCCATGAAATATGGTCCTTTTACAACTATTGATGATGAATAAATCAACACACTTTGTACCCAACAGATGCAAAAAGCCAACTCCCTCCTTACTTAGTGATGAGGTTCACCAGCATGTCCCACTGGCCTCCATCACTGATTGGGTCGTGGAGGAGGAAGGAGACCAATCTGCCCTCGACTTCCTCGCCCCGTTTGGCACACTCTACCATTTTGTTGAGGAAATAGTTGCAACGTTCAATCTGGTGGATGAAAAGTTAACTATTTAGGAGTTCTACAGTATTAGAAAATGTCAGAAAACTCTTTCAAAATTTCAATAAAAATAGAATTCTGAAAAACCTGGCATATAAAGACAGACTACTTTCTTGTAGTAAACCAAACTTATGAATGGACTAAATACTGCCATGCAGCAACCACAAGGAGGCATATTTTTAACAAATTATTGCTTTAATTTGACTTAATAAAAATAATCAGTAAAGGAAAAGAAAA
>NC_091570.1:39268175-39269378 GCF_042767895.1 Penaeus vannamei
TCGGGCTGCTTCTATCTATCAGGTGCCTCCTTCTGTCCACTATTTCTCGGGCTGCTTCTGTCTATCAGGTGCCTGCTTCTGTCCACTAATTATCGGGCTGCTTCTATCTATCAGGTGCCTGCTTCTGTCCACTGATTATCGGGCTGCTTCTGTCTATCAGGTGCCTGCTTCTATCCACTAATTATCGGGCTGCTTCTGTCCACTATTTCTCGGGCTGCTTCTGTCTATCAGGTGCCTCCTTCTGTCCACTATTTATCGGGCTGCTTCTGTCTATCAGGTGCCTGCTTCTGTCCACTATTTATCGGGCTGCTTCTATCTATCAGGTGCCTCCTTCTATCCACTATTTATCGAACTGCTTCTATCCACTATTTATCGGGCTGCTTCTATCTATCAGGTGCCTGCTTCTGCATTTTGGGGCGTCAGTTCTTCCGGCCGTGACAAAAGGGGGAGAGTTCGCCGGCATTGCTCGAGGGGGAGAAAGTACTTGGGCGAAGAAGGTGCGATGCTAGGAGGGAAAGCAGCTGTAAGGTTTAGGTGCGAAGAGGAAACATCCGGATAGATCCATATCGTTGACAGTTTATTCTTTGTCTGGAACATTGGTGAGCTAAACACTTGACTATCGTTCTCTAGGACCTATTAGTAAATAAATGCTATAAATAAAGGAATTAGTAGTCTCTCTATATATGTATATATGTATGTGTATATGTATACATATTTATATATATATATATATATATATATATATATATATATATATATGCAATATATATATATATATATATATATATATATATATATATATATATATATATATATATATATATATATATATATATATATATGTACATATGTACATGTGCGTGTGTGTGTATATTTATATGTATTCATATATTTATATGAATGTATATATATGTACACACATACACACACACACACACACACACACATATATATATATATTTATATGTATGTATGGACACACACACTGGCTACCTCAGAAGCCATCGGGGACTTCGTTTCAGCATACCACTTTTTATTTTCTTATTTGCTCCGTCTCGCACATAAGGAGTCTCGATAGCCCCATATTACAGAGAGAATCGCCGTTTCCACTAACTATAAAAACGCCAAGAACCGCCATAAAATCAAAAAGATGCAGAGCTATAAGTTTTATTTCCGCCATTTTCTAGAGTCTATGTGCCGTGT
>NC_091570.1:39277378-39292378 GCF_042767895.1 Penaeus vannamei
GTGAAAAAAGCTGAATCTACTAATAGAAAGAGAATAAGCACATTTGAGCTTGCTTCTTAACCAAGGTACAGACAAAATGAAAGTTAAGAAATAACATGAAGAGTTCTAATATAATGATTGTTTTTATGCCGAGATTTCTATAAAGAACATTCTTTGTATGTGTGAAAAACAAATATATCAAAGATGGAAAATCATAAATTATATACAGACATAGACCTTCATATAAAAGAGTCAAGCAGAAAAATAAGTTATATAACTGTCTAATCCCAGTAGTCATAAGGTTAAGTAAAGTAGTTCATCTTAAAACAAGAGGATGCAAGAAAAAAAAGTAATATTCATTTTGGTCATCTTAAAAAATATATATTTACTGCATTAGATCTGTCAAAAAAAATCAAAACAAACAGGTCAATCTTGTATCTTGCTTTCATTCTAGATCCCAAAATACTTGAGGGAGTTAAAGCATCACACTTGAATGCGGTTTCCGATCAAATATCTTGCAGGTGTCCCGTGATTTCAGTATTTGCGTTGAACTGGCAAACATTTCATTGAATCTCCCTCTCTGGTTACTTGTGTAAAACTGGTATCTTGTTAAATCAATGGTTCTGCAGTACACAGTAAAATTAGTTTTATACTCGTATATAATATAAAAAAACATATGCGACAAGTAATATGTGACAATAATCCTGCATACTCTATGTATCTTAAAAGCAAAAAACAAAACAAAACATTCCTGATCTGTGCACGAGAAGCAATATACGTATTAGTGCCAGTACCTTCAATATACTCATATGATGAACCAGTATTGTGCGTTTCTGATACTAAAGAAACCAGTGTGAGATATACTTAGCTATATTAAATACATACCAAAACAAATACAAACCAGTTACCACAGGAACAGCAATCGGACCTCTGATATGAATCAAAATTCACGTTAACTTTCTTCCTAACTCTTAACACCACACCTTGACTAGGGGTTATTTTGGACTCACTTGACTGTCTAATTAGCTAATAACAGAATCTGACATCTGTGAATTCTTAATTTTGACATAATTATGCCACTTTGCATATAAGAGGCGATAGAATTATTCTAATGATACTTTAAGCCAAACGCATGAGCATATAAGCCACTGAAATAACCACTTTCTAACAGAATCAATTATCAACATAAGCTAGGAAGTTATTAATCTTCAAGACATCAGGTATTCACACCTCCACCAAACATAACGAAGAAACTTGACATGATCTGATTAGAAATACCCTCTCATCGCCTCCCTAGACTAGCAACCAAACGGACACGAAATAATCTTTGAAATGGAGCTAATAATTAGACAAAAGAGATAAAGGGATAATCTAAGAAAGGGTTTAACATCAAACTACTTAGGGAATGTCATATTACTGAATTTACAGATGTACATTAACTTGAGAACATCCACTGACCTGGTCTCCAATCCTTAGTTTTTGTCTTTGAAGTAATTAAGCAATAATTAAAAGGTAAGCAATAGGAAAATTATTCAACAATTCTCCCTCTCTTGTACTTAGGTTACCAATACGTTCAACAATAACGAACCTTGTTTACATTTTGTAAAAGGATTCAGTATTACCAAAAGAGATTTGATATCACCTACCGCAAACGTCATGTAAACTATAAGAGATTCAATACTAAGGCGAACGATATCTCTTTTCGTCTATGGTTCTCTTTTTCACAGAAAATGGGAAATTTCTCTCGCAAATCTGCGACAATTAGATCGAAATAAGTTTATTTTCTCTTTGTAATACTTGTTCATTCTTACATATTTATAATACTGTAATATTAATTTGTTATATTTTCACTCAATGTGACACTCATCTGTCCCGAGTGATAACACCTTGACGAATTCAGGATATAAACTATTAGAGCTTACAGTCTTCCTGAATCTTCTTTACTGTGTAAATTTGACGAGTTTATCAAATATCTTAAATATTTACAATAAGAGAGCAGGATTTGATTTTATTTCATTATTGATTATGAAAAGTTTGGGAACATCTGCTTCCATTGTTATAAGTAAAAGATTCGGTAGATTATCGATACTACGTTTTGAAACAAATGCGCATCGGTACTTTCGAATACTCTTTAGACCTCTTTCGATACTCTTATAAAGACACCGAATCTTACTTTATTTCCAAACTGAATCCTGTCCGCTGGAAGAGTCTCAGTGTCTATTACCGAATCCAAACAAGAAGGAGTGACATGGAATTTCTTTGCGATTTTTAAGTGAAATTCGTTGCGATTTTTTTAGGAATGTTGTAATCATGTCGAGCTTAAAGTTAGGTAAGTCAAAGACAGTGATTTAATATTCGGATGAGCAAAATATAGCGTGAATGGAGCTTGTCTAAGGCTTATTAGTAAGACCGTGGGAAGATGCTGGTGTTTTTGTTGTCAGATGTTGTTGTTAGAGTTTTGTTGTCACTCTCGATCTCGGAATATTTACGCTTATTAAGGCTTGATAGTCCTTTTCTGTTTTGCTATTCTCACCTCCCTTTTATTTTCTCTCTGTCGGTTTACTGTAGTGGTATGGGAGTGTCATTCTTAGGGATTTTTTTTATGAAAGAAGTGTCTTGTGTTTTCTATCTCGTGTTTTCACGTTCTCACTGATTTAGTAATTTGTAAACAAACTGTGTAGTACATTATGCTTAGTCGTTTATGCTAGTATTGTGAAGTTCCTTTTAGTTCGACTTATTTCATTTACGTTTGACAGGTCAAGTATGACTCATAGTTTGCCTCCTGTGTACATTACATTCCTGATATTTGCATTGATGAGCAGTTATTTCTCTTTGTAGAGCATTTTTTAGATTACCTCTTTTAAGGAGAGTCATTTGTATTAACTGGGCAGCTTTGGCTTACACATGATGGTATGTAGTTATGATAGAATACTTATTTTGGTCCTTTGATTAGACTGTTTGCTAAATGTGATTTTGGTACTTTGATATCGAAATACAAAGAAACTGACGAAAGAAATGTATTGCCAGACATGGGATGTTCTCTTCATTTTACAGTAGAATTTGGAATTTGTGTTAGTGATGAGGAGCAGAAAAACTATTCAGATACCCATCAGTATGTGTCTGTTTTAACATTATTAGCAAAATGCTAATGATATCTTTATTTTTACTACCTGTATCACATTACTGTTGAGGTTTTTGAGATAGGAAATGACTTTTAAAGTAGGTGTATTTCTTGAAAGAATATTTTGGCTGTGTTGAATACATATTCAGTTAAAACTTTGTGTGATCTGGTTTACAGTATGAAGTCGGGCACATAAAGGCTGGTAAACCTCTGTCTTATATATTTGCAAAAGATAGAGCTTAGACTCTTTCTTTTTTAGACATCAACTTGCCAGGGAGATGAATGAGTTTTGTTTTGCCCATATACAAGTAGTAAACATTGGTTGGCCTTTTCCAGAGTGCCAAAAGAGCATTGATGGAGATGATGTCTTTAAAAATTTGTCTAATGTTTCTTGCTTGGAATGAACATCCTTTATCTTTATTTTTTCGTCACTTTCTAAATTTAAATCGATGTTAATATAGGAAAGTGGTTATTTTCTCTCTGATATTCATGTCATCAATGGGGGCTAGTTTTTTTCTGTGAAAAGTAATTATTTTAGTTTTAGTCAGTTTTCTTAAGATAAATAGAGTGCTTCACGTTTGGTTATTGTGTAGAAGACACTCGCGCCTTCAACATAGCCCTCCCCCCTTTGGCACTTAGGCCAAAACTAACAAACCCTATGTATAATTTGGCAAAATATAACTTGCAGACCTCTATTATATTCAAGAATGGATCAGCCCAAGCTCTGTCTTACCAGGCTATGAAATGGTGGAGGTCTGCTGGTCTTTGCTGGAGGAACAGTGGCATGCCGTGACCTTACACTGTACCAATATGAAAAAGAGCTTCAGATTGTATGGATAACTGTACTAAACTGAGACAAGTATTTAAGCCCAAGGTTATATATGCGAGAAAATGAATATTTTTTAATATTATCTTCTCTGAAAGAAAAAGAATATCTGCATAGTTACTTTCGCAGTAGTCTGTACGTATCAGTATAAACCACAATAAGTTCAAGATCAAAAAGCTAGAAATCAATCAGTTAGATACCATTATAGGGAAGAATATCAAACTTCTACTTCTAAAAGATAGATAATCTTACTAAACAACCACTAAAAGATTTATAAAACATGATTTGCTATAAGATGATTGAAAGAAATGCCACAAGCATCATTGTTGTTCTATTTGTTGTTATACAAATATATTTTTCCAAATAATGTAAGCTCTTCAAGATAGGCTGATCTATAAGATCCGTTGCACAGTGTTCCTTCAGAAAGTCTAGACATTTTTTCCTTTATTAGAGGCTACATCATCCTTAAATAAAAATGAGGGTGAAAGGACGTAATGTGTTTACCGGAAAATTATCAGTTGAGACTCAACTTTGCACTTTGCATATGCCTCAGGTCTGGCACTGCTTTTGATTCAAGGAGCAATTACATTTTGCAAGATCATTTTGCTGGATGTTGTATTTTCTTATTAGTTCATTATGATTATTGGCTCTGAGCAGCTTAGGGTCTCGTTTCCATGAATTGTTGCGGCCAGATAAGTGTGAGAGACATTTTTGAGGAAGTAAGTTAGAAGGAACAAATAAAAGAAAACAATTTATTAGTCAGTGTCACCATTAAGTGGGAATTCCTAGGCAGAGTTAAAGGGTTAAAGTACCAGCTGTTGAAGGGAGAGTCATTGTAGGAGTGTACTATGCATATATTATTATGAAGATGTGTAACTACTTGTAGAGTGTGTAGCTTACTTCTTTTTCCTCTTATTTCTTTTAAGTTCACTGTTGCTACTCTTCCTTATTTGTTTTGTTTGTGATCTTCATCTCCTTTTTTCCTCATCTTCTTCTCTGTGTTTTGCTTCATCATCATCTCCTTCTTCATCTGTGTCTAGTTTGTGATTTTATTATTCTTTTCTTCTCCTTCTCCCTTTCTTCTTCATCCTCTTCCTCTTTCTTGTTTGTTTACATTTCCTCCTCTTCTTTGTCTTCAGCTTTGTCTCACTCATGTAGGTAAATTAAGTAGTATATCATCATTGCATTGTTTTTCTTCTTCATACTGAAAGAAAAAAAAATGTTAATCTTCATTAAGTCAGACAAGGGGAATCCCAGTTAATGTAGTAGTTGTTTTTTATGGATTTATCTTTTTTATTTTGTGTGTCAGTAATGTTGGATAGTAATTTTTATTTGTATGCATTTTACTATTAACAAATAGATTTGTTATTTTTTCTCAGTGTACCTTTTTTGACATTTCAGATTTTATCGAACACAAATACGTTTTTTGCTTAACACGTTTTTTGTTTTTTCTCTCTTCCTCTGCCCTACCCTTGCCCTGGCTTTGCCTTTGGCCATGGCAGGCAAGTCAGTAGGGGAGGACTGCTGGGTGACGGCCAAGTATGACTACACGGCCCAGGGCAGCCATGAGCTGGACCTCCGCAAGAATGAGCGCTTGCTCCTACTTGATGACTCAAAGCACTGGTGGCGGGTCATGAACAACCGCAACCAGGCTGGTTACGTCCCCTCCAACTACGTCAAGAAAGAGAAGCCATCCATATTCGATAGGTGAGTGTGTGGTTTTCTGCTGCCGTTTTTTTCTACCCATTTTTATTGTTCTTGCTCTTGGGGTCGTTGTCTGTCGGTGTTTCCCTATAGGTAGTTTTGTCACTAGGTTTATTTGTACTTTGGTTCGAGAGTACATTGGAGGTTGTGTCGGTAGGTGGTCTTTCCTTTTTTTGTGGAGGTTTATATTCCTGATTTATAAACCATTGGTGATGCATTTGCAGGTAAGGAAGCAAACAAAGTAAAAATAAGATGGTATGTTTTACGTAAGGGAAAAGGAAATGCGCGTAGAGTTTTATTGCCCATGTTCTGAAGGGGTGTTTTGCAAGAGGTGTGGGAGTGATTTGCATTCCCAAACTGAAAGTGCAGTGAAGTGGACAAGAGAAAAGAGAGGAGTGAGAAAGGCTGGAAGGAGGGAGGGGTGGGGAGGGAGCAGTGGGGGAATGTGCTCGAGTTTAGGGGATATTTAGGCTGAGGGAAATGGCAGGAGAAAGAGAGGAGGGAAAAGAGGGAAAAGACGAGGAACAAGGGCGAGGGAGGGAAGGAGGGAGGGAAGGTGGGTGGGTGGTTGTAATGGAACGAGGGAAAGACGCGAAAAAAGAGAAAACGATAAAGAATTTTGTCAGATAAAGGTGCAGAGGAGGAGGAGGAGGAGGAGGAGGAGATGGTGAAAGGGGAGAAGAGAAGAGGAAGGTATTATTTATGCCGATTTGAAGAGGCGGCCAGACAATGTTGAAGAGGAGAGCGAGAGAGGAGAGGGAAGGGACACGTAGGAGGAGGAGGACGAGCAGAAGAGGGGAGCGAGAGGACGGAGAGGTGCAGAGGGGAAAGGGTGCAGCAGGGGAAGGGGGGGTGGGGGTGGGGGGTGGGAGGAGCGAGAGGGGGAGAGGAGCGGGATGGGAAGGGTTATCAACATAACCGACGGGTAACAAGCTAGAGAGACAGAGAGGACACTTTACGACGGGAGGAGAAACAGCTGCGGGGGGGGGGAGACTAGGTGGGGGGAGGGGGGGATTCGAGTGGCTGGAAGGGGGGTGGTTCTGTATTATGGTTATTCTTGTTATTGATTCCGTTATTTTTGTTTATTGGTGTTGTTTCTACGGCTAGACTATGCGTACCTTCGTAAGTAGAGGGAAAGATCTCAGGACGAGAGAGAGAGAGAGAGAGAGAGAGAGAGAGAGAGAGAGAGAGAGAGAGAGAGAGAGAGAGAGAGAGAGAGAGAGAGAGAGAGAGAGAGAGAGAGAGAGCGGGGGGGAGGGGGGGTTAATCACCTTATCCACCAGAACATATACCAAAGAGAAGCTCACTTCCTCAAACACTTTCTCAGATTCCAAAGCACTTGCCTTAACACCTAAAAAAAAAAAAGAAAAAAAAAAGAAAACGATGAACCTTTGACGTCTCCTCCTCATCTCCTCATTTATTAATTTATTCATGTATTTACACGTCCTCTGATCCCTCACGCCGTCGGACGTGTCACGTTACGAGCAGCGAAAGCTTAGTGAACTTTGAAATTTGGTTTGAATGCCGTTTCATTGGCTAGTAATTAGCGCCGTGACAGGGCCGTCGATAGGGGCGAGAATCGCGTGGCGCCCTGCCCAGTAGGTGAGGTGAGGTGGGTGGAGGGAGCGGATGGGTAGAAGGGGGAGAGAGGATGGGTAGAAGGAGGAGAGAGGATGGATAGAAGGGGGAGAGAGGATGGGTAGAAGGAGGAGAGAGGACGGATAGAAGGAGGAGAAACGGATGGGTTGAAGGGGGAGAGAGGGCGGATAGAAGGGGGAGAGAGGATGGGTAGAAGGAGGAGAAACGGATGGGTAGAAGGGGGAGAGAGGGCGGATAGAAGGGGGAGAGAGGATGGATAGAAGGAGGAGAGGAGGGATAGGTGGATAGAAGGGAGAAGATGGGGGATAGGTATATAGGTGGGGGAAGAAGAGAAAGAGATGGATGAATAGATGGAGGGAGAGGTAAATGGAAGAATGGAAAGGGAGTCGATGTGGAATAGATGGATGGATAGAAGAATGACAGGGAAAGGTAAATGGAAGGTGGACGGAAATATGAAGGGGAACGAGAAAGAGAGAGAATATAGGACAGAAAAGAATGGGTGGATGATGAAGAAATGTGGAAAAAAAACAGACCGAACGGTACTTGGAAGAAGGCTCTGGAAGAGGAAGAGGAAGAGGGAGTGGAAGAGATTGAGATTGCAGCGCGATGTTGGCGTGCGCCGCCGCCGCCGCTTATCGGATGCAGGAATCGAGGAAAGCCCGATAAGCCGTCTCGAGACATTCCGTATATTTTTGCGTCCTTATCTCTTATCAGATTTCCGCCACGAAATCAGCCCGTTTGAGTCATCGCTTTGGGCCGGATGGGGGGGGGGGGGGTAGCGGGAAGGGGGGAGGGGAGGGATGGAAAATTGTGACAAGTGAGACATTCCTCCTCCTCTGCTGACGCGCGCGCGGGCATGACGGAATGACACCGCGAGGCACGTGACGAGGCCGGCGCTGCGGACCCCTGCTGCGCCCTGCCCTCCTCGGCCTGCCCTCTCATTTCCCTCTCCTTTTCCTTTCTTCTTCTTCAGTCTTCTCTTCTTTCTCCTTTTCCCCTCTTTCCTTCCTTCTCCTTTTCCCTTCTCTCCTCCCTCTCTTTTCCTCTCCTCTCCCTCTCATTTTTCCTTGCCCCTATTGTTTTTATTGTATTCCTCAGACATTCTCTTCCGTCTCCCTTCTCTCTCTCTTTTTCTCTTTCCTTTGCCCTATCTTTCTCAGGTTCCTTCTCCTTCAGTTTTTTCCTTATTGTCGTTTCCCAGGTCTTCTCTTTTTCCCCTCTTCTCCTCTTCTCCTTCTCAGTATCTCCCTTTTTTCCCTTCCCCCACTCTCGTCTTCTCTTCCTCGTTTCGATCTCTCTCTCCTTCCCCCTCTCCCTCCCTCCCCCTCCTTCTCTCCCACTCTTTCCCTTCTTCTCCATCCCCTCCCCCTCATCCCTTCCTCAGTGCGCCGCGCCCCTCCACACGCACCTTGCGCCCGAGAAAAAAGGGGGGGAGGGTATTAGTGGGTGGAGGGAGAGGGGGAGGGAGAGGAGGAGGGAGGGAAGGGGGGGGGGTAATTGGGAGGCAGTTTCTCTTAAGTGGAATCAAGTACTTGCGAGTGGTGGCTGCTGCATGTTAGAATGGTTTTATTCACTTGGCTTGGGAGCTGAGGTGTGCGGGATTTTATTCATTATTTTTTTTTTCTCGCTTTCCGTTTTCCGTTTGTTAGTGTATTTATATTTTTTGAATGGATTTTTTATGGATTTTTTTTTCTTTTTTTTTAATGAGTTGCTCTCTCGAGATCGGGGTCGTACAATCCGGTCTCGGCGCGTATTTCTCCCTCTCCTTTCGGCATGTAAACACGGAGGATAAGGGAGAGGGGGAAGGGGGAGGGGGTGGGAGAGCGGGGAGAGGGGAGAGCTGCCACGATGATCTCTTGCACGGGATTCTCGGCCTTGTGAGTGGGGGGCCATAAGGTCAAGAGCCGGGTCGGGCCGGCGGCGGAGGGAGAGGGGAAGCTCGAGAGCGTCTGGGGGAGGGGAGGGGAAGGGAGGAGGAGGGGGGCAGGGGGTGGGGATCGGTTGAGAGCGCCCGGGGGTCGTGTTGACTGAGGGGAAATGGGAGTCCCCGCGGCCTACTGGGAGAGAGCCGCGAGCGAGACGGCCGCCCCTCGCTTCCTCTCGCCGCCCCTCGCCTCTCCTCGCTTCCTCTCGCCTCGCCTCGCCTCGGCTCAGCTCCGCCAGGCCTACTTCCTTCGCTCGCTCGTTCTCGAGGCTCACCGGGTCGCCTCGGAAGGGCTGGAAGGGTTAAAGGGTGAAAGGGTGGAGGGGGGAGAAGGGAGGGGGGAAGGTGCCGCCAGTGCCACACGAGAGGCGTCAAGCGCGGGATAGACACCGCGGTAAGGCAGAAGGAGGGGTAGTGAAAGAGAGAGAGAGAGAGAGAGAGAGAGAGAGAGAGAGAGAGAGAGAGAGAGAGAGAGAGAGAGAGAGAGAGAGAGAGAGAGAGAGAGAGAGAGATAGGGAAGAAGAAAGGGAGAGAGAGCGAGATAGGGAAGAAGAAAGGGAGAGAGAGAGAGATAGGGAAGAAGAAAGGGAGAGAGAGAGAGATAGGGAAGAAGAAGGGGAGAGAGAGAGCGAGATAGGGAAGAAGCAAGGGAGCCGAGGCGAAGGAGGTCAGCGCGACACCCGATCCCACATCTGTCTGTGCGTCTGTCCGCGCGTGGTAAGCGGTCCCAGAGACGGTCTTCGCGAGGGCGTGGGATCGCCGCGTCGCGCTCTCCCTCGGCCGACAGATGGCGTTCCTTCCTCCTCCTCCTCCTCGGCTGGCTCTCTGTGACGGGAATGGGGTGGGGGTGGGGGGTTCAGCGGGGAAATGTATCGCTTGTCTGGAGGGTATAGCGCCCATACAGCAGGGGGGGGGGGGGGATATGCGTAGATATGTACACACGTTCGCGTCAGTAATGGACATAAGTATTTGATAATATTAGGATTTACAAATAGCGTAAATTTAATCTGCTTATACCAGAGGAAGTGTATACACGTCCGCTCTCGCTGAAATATTATTTGCAGGTGCTATGGGCTTGGACATACCGCTCCCTGTGTAATGGGCGTTGAAATACAACCTGCTATAGTATAGATGTAGATATACCTTTTAATTGTAGACGTAGAAATAGCACCGTCTGTTGTATAAGCGTAGAAATATCACTCTCCATATTATCAGCGAAGAAGTACCGCCCTCCGCCTTATAGACATAGGAATACCCCCCTTCTGTGTTATAGACTCCTCACTTTCGCTCTCCTTACGCCGAAGAATGTATTAATGAAATGCGCGAGGCCCATTTCCGATGTAAATATAGCCATCCCCGGGGACGCAGCCATGCAGAGGTGCCAATAGAGCGACGCATCCCGCGCGGCTCCTCCCCGGCCCCCTACAGCGCCCACGGGACCCAAAATACAGCGCGTGGGCGCCGCCGCTGCCGCCGAGGTTACGTACGCACGTCGTGGCGGCGGCGGCGGTGGCGGTGGTTCGCGCCGCCACGTGGAACGCCCGTGCGGTGGAGTGGACTGTGGAAGCCAAGCCACCGCCGGCGGGCTCCCCTCCTCCCTGTCTACCTGTGTGTCTACCTGTATATCCGCCTGTGTCTACCCCTCTATCCACCTGTCTCATCTTGTACGAGTATATTTGTGTATACGTTTGTATGGACTTGTTTGTATATCGTGTGTGTATATACGGTCTTATTTGCTAGCGTGGCTGCCTCTACCTCTTTACGTCTACATGTATGTCTCATAGGTATGTCTACATGTACGGGTATCATATATATCCGCGTGTAGGTATTTGATGGCCGCTGTATGTGTCTACATCCATAGCCCTGTCCCTGTGTGCGCGGAGTGTAGCTGTGGCCATGTCCCAGCGACCAATACACCCGCGCGGCTGCTGCTGCTGCTGACGGAGAAGAGGTTTGGGGAGCCAGGTCCTGAGAGCAGCTTCCCTTGGGACTCGGCGCAGGATTCGGGGCTGTGGCTGGCCTCAAGGGCGGGGAGGCAGGAGGGGGAGGAGGGGGAGGAGGGAGGGACATTTCTTTGCTGGAGAGGTGGAGGAGGATGGTGGTGGTGGTGGTGGTGATGAGGATGATGATGATGATGATGATGGTGGTGATGATGATGATGATGATGATGATGGTAATGATGATGATGATGAGGATGAGGATGATGATTGATGAGGATGAGGATGAGGATGATGATGGTGGTGGTGATGATGATGGTGATAATAAAAGTAACAATTAGTGGATTATGTTAATGAAATAAAAAAAAATAATAAAAAAGATAATCGAATGAAAAAAATGAACAAGGAAGGTAATACAGAAGTGACGACATGACAGCCTTGATGACCAAACAAGAATAATGATAATAAAGATAAGAATAATGACAATAAAAAGGAGAAACAATCCAAAAAAAGCGATACCCCGGTGCGCCGAGTAAGCCAGTGGACTCCCCCGTGGGTTTTCAAGCGAGAGAGAATATGGGGGTAATTTGCCGGCTTTGGGCCCCGGGTATGGCGTCCGCTCGTGTCGGGGGGCGGACGTAACCAGGCGGACGTTGGGGATCTCGCGTCCTCTTCCTCTTCTTCTTCCTCTTCTTCTTCCTTTTCTTTGTGTTCTTTTCTTTTCTTTTGTGCTTCGTTTTCTTCTTCTTTGTCTTCTTCATTCTCTTCCTCTTTGTCTTCATTTTATTTTGTTCATCGTCGTCTTCTTAATTTCCTTCATTTTCTCTTGTTCTTTGTTTTCTTCTTTATCCTCTTCCTTTTCTTTATGTTCTTCGTCTTCTTCTGTTTCTTCTTCGTCCTTTCTCTTCACGAGGGACATTTCTTTGCTGGAGAGGTGGAGGAGGATGGTGGTGGTGGTGTTGGTGATGATGATGATGACGATGATGATGACGATGATGATGATGACGATGAGGGTGATGATGATGACGATGAGGGTGATGATGATGATGATGATGATGGTGATGATGATGATGATGATGGTGATGATGATGATGGTAATGATAAAAGTAACAATCAGTGGATTATGTTAATGAAATAAAAAAGATAATAGAATGAAAAAAAATGAACAAGAAAGGTCATACAGAAGTGACGGCATGACAGCCTTGAGGACCAAACAAGAATAATGATAATAAAGATAAGAATAATGACAATAAAAAGGAGAACCAATCCAAAAAAAGCGATACCCCGGTGCGCCGAGTAAGCCAGTGGACTCCCCCGTGGGTTTTCAAGCGAGAGAGAATATGGGGGTAATTTGCCGGCTTTGGGCCCCGGGTATGCCGTCCGCTCGTGTCGGGGGGCGGACGTAACCAGGCGGATGTTGGGGATCTCGCGTCCTCTTCCTCTTCTTCTTCCTCTTCTTCTTCCTTTTCTTTCTGTTCTTCCTTTTCTTTCTGTTCTTCCTTTTCTTTTTTCTTCGTTTTCTTCTTCTTTGTCTTCTTCATTTTCTTTTGTTCATTGTCTTCTTAATTTCCTTCCTTTTCTTTTGTTTTTCGTTTTTTTTTCTTCTTTATCCTCTTCCTTTTCTTTATGTTCTTCGTCTTCTTCTGTTTCTTCTTCGTCCTTTTTCTTCACGATTTCCGTCGCCATTTTTCTTTGCTCTTTCTCTTTCTTTTCTCGTGGTCGTCTTTTTCTTCCTTCCTTCCTCTTTTTATTCCTATTTTCTTAGTCTTTTCATCATCATCATCTTCATCCTCCTCTTTCTTTCCCCCGTCCTCCTCCTCCTGCTCCTTTTCCTTTCACACTTCCTCCTTTTCTTCCTTTCACATTTCCTCCTCCAATTCCTCTTCCTTTCCCACTTCCTCCTCCTCTTCCTTTCACACTTCCTCCTCCATATTCTTTTCCTGCTTTGTCTCTTGCTTTTTCTTCTTCGTGTGCCTCCTCCCTCTTTTTTTTATTAATCAGAACTTTAAAGCGCAATTAAGCGGTGACAAAGCACCAATACAAAAATGATCGTTGTAATATTCCCCGTTGCCTCCTCTTCTCCCCTTCCTCCTCCTCCTCATTTTCTTACTCTTTTGCCTCCTACTGCTACTCTATTTTCCTTTCCCTCCCCCTCCTTTTCCTCTTTCCTTCCTCCTTGTCTTCTTTTCCCACTTTTTCCTCCTCTTCATTTCCTCCTTCCTACTCCTCCTCCTTTTCCTTTGCCTCTTCCTCTTCCTTTTCCCACTTCTTGCCCCTCCTTCTTTTCCTCTTCCTCCTTTTCTTCCTCCTCCTCCACCTTCCTTCCTCCTCCTACACCTTCCTATTTTCCCAAGCGAGAGTTATCGGCGCATTTAAAGTAAAAATTTGTAATCTGTTTTGAGTTTCTCGTCGCGTCACGCTTTCAGTTTGTGTTTTGTCAGTGCATGGCGTCGATAGGTTGCTTGGCGGGGATAATTGTCGTGACGTCATTAGAGGGGTGGTTGTCGTGACGTCATTAGAGGGGTGGTTGTCGTGACGTTATGGGAGGGGTGGTTGTCGTGACGTCATGGGAGGGGCGGTTGTCGTGACGTCATGGGAGGGGTGGTTGTCGTGACGTCATGGGAGGGGTGGTTGTCGTGACGTCATTAGAGGGGTGGTTGTCGTGACGTCATGGGAGGGGTGGTTGTCGTGACGTCATGGGAGGGGTGGTTGTCGTGACGTCATGGGAGGGGTGGTGGTCGTGACGTCATGGGAGGGGTGGTTGTCGTGACGTCATGGGAGGGGCGGTTGTCGTGACGTTCTGGGAGGGGTGGTTGTCGTGACGTCATGGGAGGGGTGGTTGTCGTGACGTCATTAGAGGGGTGGTTGTCGTGACGTCATCGGACGGGTGGTTGTCGTGGCGTCATGGGAGGTGGGGTTGCCGCGACGTCATCGGAGGGGTGGTTGTCGTGACGTCATGGGAGCTGTGGTTGTCGTGACGTCATGGGAGGGGTGGTTGTCGTGACGTCATGGGAGGGGTGGTTGTCGTGACGTCATGTGAGGGGTGGTTGTCGTGACGTCATGGGTGGGGTGGTTGTCGTGACGTCATGGGAGGGGTGGTTGTCGTGCCGTCGTGGGAGGGGTGGTTGTCGTGACGTTCTGGGAGGGGTGGTTGTCGTGACGTCATGGGAGGGGTGGTTGTCGTGACGTCATGGGAGGGGTGGTTGTAGTGACGTCATGGGAGGGTTGGTTGTCGTGACGTCATGGGAGGGGTGGTTGTCGTGACGTCATGGGAGGGGTGGTTGTTGTGACGTCACGGGAGGGGTGATTGTCGTGACGCCAGGGGAGGGGTGGTTGTCGTAACGTCCTGGGAGGGGTGGTTGTCGCAACGTCATGGGAGGGGTGGTTGTCGTTGACGCGTCATGGGAGGGGTGGTTGTCGTGACGTTCTGGGAGGGGTGGTTGTCGTGACGTCATGGGAGGGGTGGTTGTCGTAACGTCCTGGGAGGGGTGGTTGTCGTGACGTCATGGGAGGGGTGGTTGTCGTGACGTCATGGGAGGGGTGGTTGTCGTAACGTCCTGGGAGGGGTGGTTGTCGTGACGTCATGGGAGGGGTGGTTGTCGTGACGTCATGGGAGGGGTGGTTGTCGCGACGTCATGGGAGGGGTGGTTGTCGCAACGTCATGGGAGGGGTGGTTGTCGTGACGTCATGGGAGGGGTGGTTGTCGTAACGTTATGGAAGGGGTGGTTGTCGTGACGTCATGGGAGGGGTGGTTGTCGTGACGTCATGGGAGGGGTGGTTGTCGCAACGTCATGGGAGGGGTGGTTGTCGTAACGTTATGGAAGGGGTGATTGTCGTGACGTCATGGGAGGGGTGGTTGTCGTGACGTCATTAGAGGGGTGGTTGTCGTGACGTTATGGGAGGGGTGGTT
>NC_091570.1:39302378-39304878 GCF_042767895.1 Penaeus vannamei
ACAGGCTGCGATCATTAGCAAAACTGGACAATTCTTCGTGGAGAGCGAGGGAGAAAAATTCTCCCTCGGTAGCAAGAGCCCGGTCTTGTTGGCGCATAATGTACCGGTCGGTCGTTGAGAGGCTGCGAGGCCAGGGACGCATGACACTTGTCACGTTTGTCTAGAGTCCGTCGTCTGTGGGTAGGCCTATCTCGCTTCAGATTGTTAGAGGGGGACGCTACGGGAAGTGAAGCCTGTGTTTGGGAGGAACGAGGAGGTTGGCGTGAATGGCGCTGTGAAACATGAGTTATGCATTAAGGAACGGGAGATGCTGTGTATGTGGAAATAGATTATCAGCTGTTAAGACAGGGGAACTGGACAGAAAATGCAAATAGTGTAGGTGACTGTACCAAGGTCACATTACCTGGCGCCCAAGAGTCCCTTACTTCGTGCATATAGGAATATAGACATGGCAGGTGTCCCGAAGTAGGCTTTGTCGGTGCTTGATGTAGATTAGATATTGGATATTAACGTATTCTCTCTTTATCTCTGTCTCTGTCTCCGTCTGTTTGTGTTTATGTATCTTTCTTGTGTACATTCTCTCTCTCTCTCTCTCTCTCTCTCTCTCTCTCTCTCTCTCTCTCTCTCTCTCTCTCTCTCTCTCTCTCTCTCTCTCTCTCCTCTCTCTCTCTCTCTCTCTCTCTCTCTCCTCCCTCTCCCTCTCCCTCTCCCTCCCTCTCCCTCTCCCCTCCCTCACCCTCTCCCTCCCTCTCCCCCCTTCTTTCCCCCTCCCCCTCCCTTCCCCTGTGCGTCCGAGCAAGGATTTTGCATTCTGCCAGCGCGCCGGGGTCTCGCCGCTCCGTCTCCGTCTTGTCACTTGCTCAAGAAGTAGGTATTTCGTCTTTATGGATCGCTGTCTCGGCGGGTGCGTGGCTCTGACGGCTGATTTTGCGTGGCTGTCAACCGGACGCGTCTCAATCTCTCTCTCTCTCTTTCTCGGTTTCTTTCTTGCGTGCTCTCTCTCTCTCGCTTTTGCTTTGGTTGTTTGTTTGTTTGTTTTCTGTGTCTGTACGGCGGTAATTATTTTTTTTTCTTGGTTTACGGATTCATTGCACTTGTTTTTTCCCCCGTTTTGGGAAATGAAAATAATTGAGAAATCGACTTTTTTTTTTCCCCGCCGCACCTACTCCGGTACGATTTGATTCCAGTGTGAACAAAATAGAAGCGTTCTTAAAATCAACCTTTTTCATTTTATTTTACATTTTATTTTCATTTTATTTTTATTTTATTTTTAAAATCGACCTATTTCATTTTATTTTACATTTTATTTTCATTTTTTTTATTTTATTTTTAAAATCGACCTTTTTTCATTTTATTTTACATTTTATTTTCATTTTATTTTTATTTTATTTTTGAAATCGACCTTTTTTCATTTTACCGCCGATGGTCAACATAGCCAACCGCCTCGGAAGTGAATCAATGCAGATGTAACAAAAATGACAGCCTCGTCTCCATTCGCTCACCGGTGTTGTGCACGAATCGAAATACATCTGAAGGTGCTGGAGTCGACGTCTGTAGAGTCATCCTACAGAAACCTGCACAGTCGATGGCATCTGCCGTCTGTCTCCAGCACAATACGTTACCGGTTGTGCCTAAGGAGATCTTTCCTGTCTGTGGGCTCGCGAACGTTAGTGATTTCCAGACGTGGTGTAGTTTTGTCAACAGTATTTAGTTTTTTCTTTCTTTCTGTCTTTCTTTCTTTCTTTCTATCTATCTTTCTTTCTATCTATCTTTCTTTCTTTCGTTATTTTTTATTTATTTATTTTATTTTATTTTATTTATTTATTTTTTTTTTATTTTTTTTTATTATTATTTTTTTTTTTTTTTACCGTCTGTCACATGTTTCCGGAAAATAATAAAGTGTTCTAAAAAAAAGTCAAAACATTCGATTGTCTCAATTTTTTTGTTTTGCTTCCGCCTGTCAGAGGTTTTCATAAATAAAATCGTAAACCAAGGAATATAATAGTTGTGGCGTACGTTTCTTTCATGTGTAGGTTACGTCTCTCATTCTCTCTCTTCCTCTTTCTCTCCCATTCTCTATCTCTCCTCTCTCTCTCTCTCTCTCTCTCTCTCTCTCTCTCTCTCTCTCTCTCTCTCTCTCTCTCTCTCTCTCTCTCTCTCTCTCTTCTCTCTCTCTCTCTCTTCTCTCTCTCTCTCTCTCTCTCTCTCTCTCTCTCTCTCTCTCTCTCTCTCTCTCTCTCTCTCTCTCTCTCTCTCCCTCTCTCTCTCTCTCTCTCTCTCTCTCTCTCTCTCTCTCTCTCTCTCTCTCCCCTCTCTCCCTCTCTCTCCCTCTCTCCCCCTCCTTTCTCTCTCTCTCTCTCTCTCTCTCTCCTTTCCTCCCTCCCTCTCCCTTCTTTCCTCCCTCCCTCTCTTTCCTTCTCTCTCCCCTTCCCCTTCCCTCTCTCTCTCTCTCCCCTCCCTCCCTTTCCTCCCTCCCTCCCTTTCCCTCCTTTCTTCCCTT
>NC_091570.1:39329878-39332378 GCF_042767895.1 Penaeus vannamei
TAAGGAAGGTGGGAAGGAAGCTGGGAGGGAAGGGGAAATAAGGAAGGTGGGAGGGAAGGAGGAATAAGGGAGATGGGAAGGAAGGTGGGAGGGAAGGAGAGATAAGGGGAGAGTGAGAGGAAGGAAGCTGGGAGAGAAGGAGGAATAAGGGAGATGGGAAGGAAGGTGGGAGGGAAGGAGGAATAAGGAAGCTGGGAGGGAAGGAGGAATAAGGGAGATGGGAGAAGGAAGAGACTAAGGAGATGGGAAGGAAGGTAGGAGGGAAGTAGGAATAAGGGAGATGGGAAGGAGGTGGGGAGGGAAGGAGGAGGGACAGGGAGATGGGAGGAGGTGGGAGGGAAGGAGGAATAAGGGAGATGGGAAGGAAGGTGGGAGGGAAGGAGGAATAAGGGAGATGAGAGGGAAGGAGGAATAAGGGAGATGGGAAGGAAGGTGGGAGGGAAGGAGGAATAAGGAGATGGGAAGGTGGGGAGGAGAGGAGGAATAAGGAGATGGGAAGGAAGGTGGGAGGAAGAGAGGAATAAGGAGATGGGAGGAAGGAGCGAGACAAGGAGATAGGAAAAGGAAGGTAGGAGGAAGGAGGAATAAGGAGATGGGAGAGAAGGTGGAGGGAAGGAGGAATAAGGAGATGGGAAGGAAGGAATAAGGGAGATGGGAAGGAAGGAATAAGGAGAAGGGAAAGGAGGAATAACGGAGATGGGAAGGAAGGTGGGAGGAAGGGAGGAATAAGGGAGATGGGAAGGAAGGTGGGAGGGAAGGACGAATAAGGAAGCTGGGAGGGAAGGAGGAATAAGGAAGATGGGAGGGAAGCAGGAATAAGGAAGGTGGGAAGGAAGGAGGGAAGAGGAAATAAGGGAGATGGGAACGAAGGTGGGAGGGAAGGAGGAATAAGGAAGATGGGAGGGAAGAAGGAATAAGGAAGGTGGGAGGGAAGGAGGAATAAGGAAGGTGGGAAGGAGGAAGGAAATAAGGAAGGTGGGAGAGGGAAGGAGGAATAAGGAGAGATGGGAAGGAGGAAGAGGAGTATGAGGAAGGTGAGGAGGAGGGAGGAATAAGAGGCTGGGGAGGGAAGGAATAAGGAGGGTGGGAGGAGGAATAAAGGAGATGGAGGAAGGAGGAACAGGAAGCTGGGAGGAAGGAGGAACAAGGAAAGGTGCCAGGAGGAAGGAGGAATAGCGGAGATGGAGGAAGGAGAATAAGGAAAGCTGGGAGGAAGGAGGAATAGGGAAGGTGGGAGAAAAGGAGAATGAGGAAGCTGGGAGGAAGAAAGGGAGAAGATAAAGGGAGATGGGAAAAGGAAGGTGGGAGGGAAGGAATAAGGAAGTGGGGAAGGAGGGAAGAAATAAGGAAGGTGGGAGGGAAGGAGGAATAAGGAGATGGAAGGAGGGAGAGGGAGGAATGAGGAAGGTGGAGGAGGAGGGAGGAATAAGGAAGGTGGGAGGGAAGGAGGAATAAGGAATATGGGAGGGAAGGAGGAATAAGGAAGATGGGGAGGAGGAAGGAATAAGGAAGATGGTAAGGAAGCTGGGAGGGAAGGAGGAATAAGGAAGATGGGAAGGAAGGTGGGAGGGAAGGAGGAATAAGGGAGCTGGGAAGGAAGTGGGGTGGGAAGGAGGAATATGAGATGGGAAGGAGAATAAAAGATGGTAAGGAAGGCTAGGAGGGAAGGAGGAATAAGGAGAGATGGGAAGGAGGAAGGAGGAATAAGGAAGATGGGAGGAAGGAGGAATAGGGAAGGTGGGAGGGAAGGTAAAGGCTGGGAGGAGAAGGAGGAGCAGGAAGGTGGGAGGAAGGAGGAATGAGGAGATGGGAGGAGAGGAATAAGGAAGCTGGGAGGAGGAGGAATAAGGAAGGTGGGAGGAAGGAATAAGGAGGCTGGAGGGAAGAAGGAGGAATAAGGAAGCTGGGGAGGAAGGAGGGAATGAGGAAGGTGGGAGAGAAGGAGGAATGAGGAAGCTGGGAGGAGGAGGAATAAGGAGAGCTGGGAGGAAGGGAGGAATAAGGAAGCTGGGAGGGAAGGAGGAATAAGGAAGGTGGGGGAGAGAAGGGAGGAATAAGGGAAGCTGGAGGAAGGAGGAATAAGGAAGATGGGGAGGAGGGAAGGAGGAATAAGGAAGCTGGGAGGGAAGGAGGAATAAGGAAGATGGGAAGGAAGGTGGAATAAGGAAGATGGGGAGGAAGGAGGAATAAGGAAGCTGGGAGGGAAGGAGGAATAAGGAAGATGGGAAGGAGGAAGGAATAAGGAAGATGGGAAGGAAGGAGGAATAAGGAAGATGGGAAGGAAGGAGGAATGAGGAAGATGGGAAGGAAGGAAGGTGGGAATAAGGAGGAATAAGGAAGATGGGATGGAAGGAGGAGGAATAGGAAGGTGGGAAGGGAAGGGAAATAAAGGAGAGGTGGGAAGGAAGATTGGGAGGGAAGGAGGGAATGAGAGCTGGGAGGAAGGACAAGGAGATGGGAAGGAAGGTGGGAGGGAAGGAGGAATAAGGGAGATGAGAGG
>NC_091570.1:39342378-39352378 GCF_042767895.1 Penaeus vannamei
TTTATTTTTTGTTTTTTATGTATTTATTTATTTATTTATTTATTTATTTATTTATTTATTTATTTATTTATTTTTATTGTTTTACCTTCGTCGTCTTTCTTTTTTTCTCACGGTGACGATTTCTTGTGTTTTTGTTTTTCTTATTTCGGGGATTTCATTGTTTTCATCATTTTCTTCGTCTTCTCTTCTTCCTCTTCTCCGTTAACGGTGTTCTTTGTCCTCCCTTCGTCTTCGCTTCTCTCGGGCGTGACCTTCTGCTATTCTCAGCTTCGTAATTTATTCACGGCGGGATCTCTTCGTATTGCGCCGGTCATTTCGTTCTACGTTTTATTGTTAGTCTGATTTTATTTTTCTACGTTTTGTTTTTACTCCGATTTATTTTCTACGTTTTATTGTTATTGTTTTTTTTTTGTTTTTTTTTGTTATTTTGTTATTTTATTTTACGTTTTATTTTTACTCCCATTTTTTCCCTTTTTTTGTTATTTTGTTCTACGGTTTGTTTTTACTCCGATTTTTTGTTGGTGTTTTTTTTTTTGCATGCTCTTGTCTTGCCGTTTGCCTGTCTGCTTCCGTGTTCTCGTTTGTTGCATTTGCGTTCCGAGGCGGGCCAGTGGAAGCACTCTCTCCTCATACTGCGTTGGAATCTTCTCCCTCCCTTCCCACTCCCTCTCTTCTTCCCTCATTCCGGTCCTCTCCCCTTCCTCCTCTCCCGTCTCCCACTCCTGCGTCTCTCTCCCCTTTGCCACTCTCTCTCTTCCTCTTCCCCTTCCTCCCTCTCCCTGTTCCTTTTCTTCTCTTCCCCTCCTCTCTACTTTTTCCCCCATCTCCGGTCCCGTTCCCCTTTCCCCCTCTCCCTCCACCCCCTCCCCCTCCCCCTCCCCTCCCTTTTCCTCTCCCTCCACCCCCCTCCTCCCTCCCCATCCCGTTCCCCTTCCCTCTCCCTCCAACCCCCTCCCCATCCCGTTTCCCCTTCCCCCTCCCCCTCCCCTCTCCCCATCCCGTTTCCCCCACTCTCCCTCCACCCCCTCCCCTCCCCCTCCCGTTTCCGTCCCGCAGCTCGCCGCCCGCGTGACGGACGGACGGCCATAAGGATCGATAATAATTGCTTCTGTCGCTGTCGAATTTCACTCCCTCGTGGATGAGACGCTGCTTTCTCTTTTTTTTTTTTTTTTTTTTCTCTCTCTCCTCTACCCCTTTCTCTCTCGATGTCTGTTTGTCTTGTCTGTTTTTTATTTTTTCTTCTCATTTTTTCTCCCGTTCCTCTTTGCTCTCTCTCTCTCCTCTCTCTTTCTCTCTCTCTCTCTCTCTCTCTCTCTCTCTTCTCTCTCTCTCTCTCTCTTTCTTTCTCTCTTTCTCTCTTTCTCTCTTTCTCTCTTTCTCTCTTTCTCTCTCGCTCGCTCGCTCGCCCCTTTCTGTTTTTCATTTGTTACCAAAAAAAAAAAAAAAAAAACGCGAGTGTACAATCACGACATTCCAGCAGACGGGATGAGGCATTTCACGCGCGACCGAATGACTCGTGTGGATAAAGTGGAGGAGGGAGAGGGAGAGGGAGAGGGAGAGGGAGAGGGAGAGGGAGAGGGAGAGGGAGAGGGAGAGGGAGAGGGAGAGAGAGAGAGAGAGAGAGAGAGAGAGAGAGAGAGAGAGAGAGAGTGAGAGTGAGAGTGAGAGGTGGTGGTGAGTGAGAGTGAGAGGAGAGAGTGAGAGTGAGAGTGGAGAGAGAGTGAGAGTGAGAGAGAGAGAGAGAGAGAGAGAGAGAGAGAGAGAGAGAGAGAGAGAGAGAGAGAGAGAGAGAGGGAGAGAGAGAGAGAGAGAGAGAGAGAGAGAGAGAGAGAGAGAGTGGGAGAGTGAGAGTGCAGAGAGTGAGAGTGAGAGAGAGAGAGAGAGAGAGAGAGAGAGAGAGAGAGAGAGAGAGAGAGAGAGAGAGAGAGAGAGAGAGGGAGAGAGAGAGAGAGAGAGAGAGTGAGTGAGAGTGAGAGAGAGAGAGAGAGAGAGAGAGAGAGAGAGAGTGAAGGAAGGGGCAGAGAGAGAGAGAGGGAGGAAGGGTGAGGGAGAAGAGAGGGTGCTGGAGAGAATGTGAGGAAGAAGAGGGTGAGGGAGAGAGGGAGGAAGGAGGAGAGAGAGAGAGAAAGAGGAAGAGGAAGAGGTCGGCGGTTCCTCTTCGAGTGCCTGGCTGACGAGCGGGGAGAGAGGCCAGCTGGGCCCTCGCCGCCTCCGCCTCCGCCTCCTCCTCCTCCTCCTCCGTCTTTATTGCATGGCCTGCGCCCCCGCCCGCCCCCGCCCCCGCCCCCGCCCCCGCCCCCGCCCCCGACCGCCCCCGCCCCCGTCTGCATGCATTGGGGGGGGGGCTGCTTTGGGCTTCGCTTCTCGTTATGGGCTTCTTGTTTCTTCGCTTTTCTTTCTTCTTGATTTTGCTGTTCTTAGCCTGTTTTTTCTTTCTCTTTTATTTTTTTTTGATTCTCCTGTTCTTGTTTTTTTTTCTCTCTCTTCTTGATTCTCCTGTTCTTGGCTTCTTTTCCTTCTCTTTTCCTCTTGATTCTCCTGTTCTTGGCTTGTTTTTTTTCTTCTCTTCTCTTCTCGATTCTCCTGTTCCTGTTTTTTTTCCTTCTCTTTTCTTCTTGATTCTCCTGTTCCTGTTTTTTTTCCTTCTCTTGATTCTCCTGTTCTTGTTCTTGGCTGCTTTTATCCTGGGGTAGTGTTTGCCTCTCCTGTTCCTATTTTTTGGCTCTGTTTTTAATTTTTCAGTTTTCTTTCTTTCTTTCTTTCTGGTATGTGGAAGGCGTGAGTGTGCGTTTTGTTTATTCTTATTTTGTTTATATATATTTTTGCCTGCAATAGGAAGTAGATATCGTTCTCTCTCTCTTATTCCTCCTCTTTTCCTCCTCCTCATATTCAGGGAATCTTTCCCTCTACTTTTTCCCCTTTTCTGCTTTATCATCTTATACCTTCTGTCACTACCATTGCTGCTTCTCTTCCTTTTAGTACTCTGCCTCCTCTCCTCCTCCTCCTCCTCATTACTCCTCTTCCTCCCTCGCCCTCCCTTCCTTTGCCCCCTCTCACCCCCCTCCTCTTCCTCCTCCTCCTCCTCCTCCTCCTCCTCCTCCTCTTCCTCCCTCCCCCTCCCCTCCTTTACCCCCTCTCACCCCCTCCTCCTCCTCCTCTTTCCATCCCTGTCATCCTTTTTGTTCCCGCATCGACACGCACACCCCATTCTTTACAAAACAAAGAAATAAGCATTCCGAGAATAATAGGAATGAGGGATAGATAAGGCAGAAGCAAAAGAGGGACACGGGAGAGGTGCGATAAAGGAAGGACACGGCGGGGGGGGAAGGAAAGGCGCTAATAGAAGAAGGGGCTGCGGCGCTACAAGATGCGAGGGGAGATTGTGGCACCGACCTGACCTGTACAATGGCCCTCTCGCCCGCCCGCACGCACGCCCGCACGCACACCCCCTTGTTGTGGGACCGGACCAGATTGCTCCCCCCCCCTCCCACCTCTTTTTTTCCCACTTCCTTGTTTATCTCGTATTTGTGTCCCTCTTTTGTGTCTCTACTTCTTCTTTCTTCTTCTTGTTCTTATTGTTATTAGTATTGTTATTTTTATTATTATTATTCTACTTCTTGCTCTTTCGTCCTTCCTTTCCACTTTTTCTCCCTTATGCTTTCTTCCTTATCATCACTCTCCCTAGCTCTTTCCTCCCTTCCCACTTCTCCCCTTTCGGTGTTCTTTCTCTCCCCATTCCTCTCCCTTCCCTCCCTTAATCTTCCCTCTCTCCTCCACATTCCTCCCTATCCCCCCTCTCAATTGTCCTTCCACTCTCCCCTCCCTTTCTCCTCTCCCCCTTCCCTTCTTCTTTAGTCTCGCCCTCTTCCCTTCCCCACCCTCACTCTTCTCCCAATCCATTCTCCATTTCCCCTCCCTCTTCCCTCTCCTTCTTCCCTCTTCCCTCATTCCTCCTCTCCTTCCTTCTCTCCTCTCACCTCTTCCCCTTCCCTCTTCCCTCTCCCCTTCTTCCCTCTTCCCTCACCTCTCCCCTTTCCCCTCCCTCTCTCTCCATTCTCCCTCTCCCCATTCCCCTCCCCCCCTCCTCTTCGCCGAGCCATATCTAAGCCTCTGTTGAACCATACAGTTTAGTGGCCACGCATTGTCACGCCGCGGCCGATGGGCTGCGATGATGCAGGAGGGAGCGGGGCAGGACGGGGCCGGGTTTTGGACAAGGGGAAAAAAAGGAGGGGAAAGAGAGAGAGAAAGAGAGAGAGAGAGAGAGAGAGAGAGAGAGAGAGAGAGAGAGAGAGAGAGAGAGAGAGAGAGAGAGAGAGAGAGAGAGAGAGAGAGAGAGTGAGAGAGAGAGACAGACAGACAGACACACAGACACACAGACACACAGAGACACACAGACACAGAGACACACAGACGGACATACAGACAGAGGGAGGGAGGGAGGGGGAGAGGAGTGGGGACAGTAGCTCAGGCAAGGGGGCGTCAGGGCTTCCTTCTTTCAGCCACCTAATAAACAAAGAGGAATCCTTTCCTTCTCGCTACCCCCGCCCCTTCCCCCTCTCCCCTCTCTCCCCCTCTCCCCCTCCCCTTTTCCTCATCCCACCTGTCACTTCCCCTTCTCCTTTTCTCCCCCCCCCTCCCTTCTCTCGCTCTTCCCCTTCCCTCCGTTTCTCCTTCCCTTCCCCCTTCTCCCTTTCTCCTTCTCGCCCCCCTCTCATTTTCCTCCTCCCCTTCTTCCTTCTCTTCCTCCTCGTCCCTCCCTCCATTCTTCCCTCCCTTCCCCCCTCTTATTCTTCCCCTCCCATTCCCCCGCCCTCTTATTCTTCCCCTCCCTTTCCCCTTCCCCTCCCTCCCATCCCCCGCTCCCCTCCTACGCCGTCACAGCCCCCCGCCTCCTGCCAGAGCTCCTTTTTGTACTCCTGTCCTTCAGCGTCACCAGGAAGGGGCGGGGGCGGCGTGGTCGATATGCACGCCCGTCAGCCCTTCTGTCTTGCGTCCTTTCTCTCTCTCTTTCTCTTTCTCCTTTTTTTATTTTTTTCTTTGTGTCCTTGATTTTTTTTCTCTTTTTGCCTCGGTTTCTTGCTTTTCTCCTTCTTTTTTCCGTCTCTTATTTATTTTTTTTCTTTCTTTCTCGTCTTTCTCGTCTTTCTCGTTCTTGCAGTTCTCGCTTTCTCCCTCTCTGTCTCTTCGTATATGTTGATGTTTACTTTTCTCCCCTACCCTCACCTCCTTCCATTCCTACCCTTCTCCCTCCCTTCCCTTTATTCTCCCTCCGATTCTTCCCTTCCCATCTCCAACCCCCTCCTCCCTCCCTCCCTCCCTCTGCCTCCTCCCTTTCATTTCTTTCTTTCTCCCGCTCTCTCTTCGTATATGTTGATGTGTACTTTCCTCCTCCTCCCTTCTCCTTCCATTCCTTCCCTTCTCCCTCCCTTCCCTTCATTCTCCCTCCGCCTCCTCCCTTCCCATCTCCCTCCCTCCTCCCTCCCTCCCTCTGCCTCCTCCCTTTCATTTCTTTCTTTCTCCTCTCTCTCTTCGTATATGTTGATGTGTACTTTCTCCTTCCTCCTCCTTCCCTTCCTACCCTTCTCCCTCCCCTTCCCTTTATTCTCCCTCCGCCTCCTCCCTTCCCATCTCCTTCTCCCTCCTCCCTCCCTACCTCCCTACCTCCCTCCCTCCTCCCTCCCTCCCTGCCTCCCTCCCTCCTCCCTCCCTCCCTCCAGGTTGCGTAAGGGACCCACTGGCCCAGATGGAGGGGAATACCAGGGCGTGTTGGGGAAGAGATGGAGAAGAGGAAAGAGGGAGAGGACTTTTTTCTTCATTTTATCATGTTTAATTGTCCATTCTTATCTATTTATCTGTATCTGTTTATCTTTTATTTCTTATCTCTGGTTAGCTGTATGCCTTCAACATTCTTATCTGTTTATTTGTTTATCTTTTATTTCTTATCTCTGGTTAGCTGTCTGCCTTCAACATTCTTATCTGTTTATTTGTTTATCTTTTATTTCTTATCTCTGGTTAGCTGTCTGCCTTCAACACGATTTTTTGGGGAACGGTCGGGAGGTCGGTCCTAGTCACGAGAAACAGCCTTCCGTGTCTCCTGCAAGGTGGTAGGGGCATTGTTGCAGGTCACGTGATGGCAAGGGAATGGCTGTTTGTAATGTTGCGGTTGTGGTTGTTTTTGTTTTTTTTTATTGGGGAAGGGGTGGGGGGGGGGGGGTAAGGGTTATTTGTTGAAATGCGGCTGAGCGGTCTTTATGTTCTTCGATTTGTGAATGAAGAGAAAGAAGTTGCCTTTTTTCTCTCTCTCTTTCTTTCGCCTTTTCTTTCTATTTCTTTCTTTTTCTTTCTTTCTCTTTTTTTCTCTCTTTCTCTCTCTCTCTCTTTCTCTCTCTCTTTCTCTCTCTCTCTCTCTCTCTCTCTCATTGTCTCTCTCTCTCTTTCTCTTTCTCTCTTTCTTTCTCTCTCTCTCTCTCTCTCTGTCTCTTTTTCTCTCTCTCTCTCTCTGTGTCTCAGTCTCTCTCTCTCTCTTTCTCTCCCCCTCTGTCTCTCTGTCTGTCTGTCTGTCTCTGTCTGTCTGTCTCTGTCTCTGTCTCTGTCTCTGTCTCTCTCTGTCTCTCTCTCTCTCTCTCTCTCTCTCTCTCTCTCTCTCTCTCTCTCTCTCTCTCTCTCTCTCTCTCTCTCTCTCTCTCTCTCTCTCTCTTTCCTGTGTCTATGAGTGTGTTCTTAGCGGCAATGAATGTAAGTGGGTTTCTGCATTTAAGTAATTTTTGGCTCAGTGAGATTATTTTTTATTATTCCGTTCTTATTACTTTTTCTTTCTTCCTTCCTTTCTTGTTATGTCCCTGTTCTTCGTCTTTCTCTTTTCTGCGTTCCATCTTGTTTGCTTTCTTTCTTGATTGTTCTTGTTTTCCGTTCTTGTTCTTTGTTTGTTTGGCTATTTCTCTATTTATTCCACTCCTCCTCCTCCTTTCTTCTTCTCATTTTCTGCCCTTTCTCTTACAACTATTTGTCTACTTTCTTCATGCATAAAATCGGATACAAATCATATCCGTTTCTAGTTATACATAAAAATAGATAAATGAATAAATAAAATGTATGAGAATAAGATAAATTTCTATTTTTTCCTCTTTATTTTTTGTTTGCCTTTCCTGTTTCTTTCCGAGGACTTGTTGGATTATATATATTATTCACGAGGTAAATATTCTTTCAAAAGAAGGAGAAAGGGAGGCAGAGGACAAAGAAGAACAGTAATGTGGAAGGAATGTAAAGGGATTTATTCTAAGGTTTATAAAAAAAAGATGTTTATAAGAGTTATTTAAGTTCCAAGTGAGATTTAGACTGTTTACGAATATTTATTTATTTATTTATCTGTTTTGCGTAAGTGGTAATTACTTGGCAGAGTGAGAGGCGAGGAGTGTAAACATGGCACACGCGTGGAGGAGTTGGCTTGCGACTTTGTATTGAGAAATGAGAAATAAAGGAGAGATAATAGAATAAGGCGGAGGATTGAGATATAAATTTCAGCTTGTGGGAAGAGATTCAAGAGATTCAAGGAATGTTTAAGATTGTGGAAGAAGTCGCTTGTATGTGGAATGGGTTTATTTTCATTTTTATTTTTGGTAATTTAATGTTGTTATTTTTTTCTTTGCTTTATACTATTGGTATTTATGACGTCATCTCATCGAATTATGTTTGTTTCGATTTATCCGTTTTTTTTATGGTTAGAAAGGATTGTTTTATTGTATTTTTATTCGTTTGTCTGTTAGTTAGTTATTCATTTATGCAATATATGTTTGCTTATCATTGCCTCTCTTCATCTTCCTTCCCTTCTCCCTCTCCATTCTCATCCGATTTCTCCCTTTTCCTTACACTTCCCTCTCTCTTCTCCCTCCTTGAGACTCCCTGCACCTTCCCCTCGCCCTCATCGTCCCCCCCCCTCCCCCCCTCCCCCTCCATCCTCCCGCCCGCCTTTCAATCACCAAATCTTCCAGCTGTCTTTTCCCCCTTCTCGCCGAACCCTTCTCGCGCTTTCCTTCCTCCTCCTCCTTCTCCTTTCTTCCTTATTTTCCTCCTCCTCCTTCTTTCTTCCTTATTTTCCTTTTCCTTTCTTCCTTATTTTCCTCCTCCTCCTTTCTTCCTTATTTTCCTCCTCCTCCTCCTTTCTTCCTTATTTTCCTACTTCTCCTTTCTTCCTTCTTTTCCTCCTCCTCATTTCTTCCTTATTTTCCTCCTCCTCTCCCTTTCTTCCTCCCTCTTCCCCTCCTCTCCCTCTCCCCCTCCTTGGTCTTCGCCTCTTTTTCCTCCTCCTACCGTTCTTCCTTCCTCACCGTCTCCTTACCCCCCCCTTTCTCCCTCCTCCTCCTACTCACCCCCCCTTTCTTCCCTCCTTCTTTCTTCCTACCACCGCCCTCCTTCCCCATCCTTCCCTCTCCTACCCCCCTTTCTTCCCTCCTCCCTCCTACCCTCTCCCCCCTTCTTCCTACCTCACCGTCCCCCCCCTTTCTTCCCTCCTCCCTCCTGCTCACCCCCCCCTTCTTCCTACCTCACCGTCTCCTTACCCCCCTCCCCTCCTTCCTACTCCCCCCTCCTCCTACTCCCCCCTCCTCCTACTCCCCCCTCCTCCTACTCCCCCCCGCCGAAGATGATGTTCCTGGTCGCGCATATCGGCGGTCGTTCCTTGCCGTCGGGAAGAGCCGTCACGGGGCGATTGGCGGCCGAGATCGGGCGATTGAGGGGGGGGGGGAGATCTGGTCGGGAGGGGGGTGGGGGGATCTGGTCGGGGAGGGGGGAGATGTCTGGTCGGGAGGGGGGTATGGTAGGGGGTGTCTGGGCGGGTGGGGGGAGGGTCTGTCGGGAGGGGGGGCTCTGGGGGGTGGGGGTGGGGGGATCTGGTCGGGAGGGGGGGGGTGATCTGGTCGGGAGGGGTGGGGGTCTGGTCGGGGGGGGGGTCTGGTCGGGAGGGGGGGGATGGGGGTCTGGTCGGACTGAGGACGACCGGGCGGAAGGAAAGGCAGATTGAATGCGTAGATGGATGCGTGGATTCTGTAAAGATGTTTTGGATACAGAGGCTCACGCGTGTGTGCACACTTTCTCTCTTGAGATACACGCACGCGCACGCAGTCACACGAACGCACATACACGCACACGCATGCAGTCACACGAACGCACATACACGCACACACCCACACGTACACACACACACACGTACACACACACGTACACACACGCACACATACACACACACACACACACACACACACACACACACACACACACACACACACACACACACACACACACACACACACACACACACACACACGTACACACACACACACACACACACACAGGCACGCACACACCTGGAAATCAGTGATGCACCACAGATGATTACACCTGCTTTCCAGCAATAAAACCTCTTCTCTTGTCTGCTTCATTCGCGCCTTGATTAGCATCACCTCTCGACGCCAATTTTCTTTTTTCTTTCTTTCTTTCTTTCTTTCTTCCCAATCTCAGTGAGTTTCTCGCCCTTGATTGGCAGGGAAGCGTGGCGTCGGAGGTGTGGGTGGGGGTGTGGGTGGGGGTGGGGTGGGGGGGGACTCCTGTTTATGAGCGGGAAAGGTCGCACCTGCGGGAGGGGGTCGCGGTTCAGGTCGCAGGTGCCTTAATTAGCCCCGCCGTTCGCCGCACGCTCGCACGCGCGCGCCGTTATTGCGTGGGCCCTCTGCTTGCACGGGGGGCGGGGTGAAGGGGTAGAGGGGGGAGGGGAGGGGGGCGGAAGGTGGTCGCCGTGCTTTATTAAAAGTGGCTTTTACTTCTGTTTATTTATTTGTTGTTATTATTATTATTATCATTATTATTATTATTATTATTATTATTTATTATTGAATTGCTCTGTTGTGTGTCTGGATTTATTTTTTCTTTTATACTCTTTCTCTTATGTCTAATTGTTTGTGTTTTATTCTTATTGGATTCAGTCAATATATTTCTGTTTTGGTGGATT
>NC_091570.1:39357378-39372378 GCF_042767895.1 Penaeus vannamei
AGGGAGAGATCACGTGGGGTGGGGTGGGGGGGGGAAGAAAGCAAAAAAGCAGACCTAAGTGAGCAGAGGTACTTCATGAAGCGGGAAGGTCCTTCTCCGTTCCTTCCGCAGGGGCGCCGAGAGACAGACAGGCACACGCACGCGCAGATGGATAAGTACATTAATGAGACTTCCAGAGGCTGAGGTTTAATAGACGGTCAGAAACACGGGGCGAGAGAGAGCCGTCAGCTGACTGGGCAGAGTGGGTCGCGACCTCGTGCGGGATTTCCGACCAAAACAAATGGAGGTGAAGCGGGCGAAGGGGGGAGTGACGTCACCCGGTGAACAGGCGGCTGGTGGTGGTCGTCGCCGCCACAGGACTCCGGAGAGTGACGTGACTCGGCTGGACGTCTCTCCCGGAGGAGGGGACCTGCTCGAAGGAGGACTCGGAGGATTCTCTCTCGTAGGGGCCCGAAGGAGACTCACTAGAGGCAGGAAAAGGATGTATGTTAGACTCCAAGGACGTTCCTCGGAAGACTCGAAGGATACCCGCGAGGAGGACCGAGGATGGCCGTCCGAGAGAGACAAAGGAGTCCCACTGGAAGCCCCAGAAGAGTCCCCGAGCGAAGGACTCGGAGGAGGCTCGGCGTTCGAGGGACCCGCCGCAGCCCGTAGGATACGCGGAGGAGGGCGTTGCGTTGAATGGGGGGAGACCCAGCGTGCCCGGCTCGAGGTTAATCAATGGCGAATGAATGAAAGCGACTCGGCAAAGGGAGGAATAAGTGGCCGAGGGAGACAGACGGACGGACGGAAGGGACGGAGAGGATAGGGGGGAGCGATGGGAGGAAAGGGGGCGAGAGGCGGGAAAGTAGAAAGGGAAAGAGAGAAAGAGAAGAGAGGTAGAGAGAGAGAGAGAGGACAGGGACGAAGGGATGAGGGAGCGTAGTGAGATTGCGCCGAGGGAGGGAGGGAGGGAGGGAGGGAGGGAGTGCGAGGGAGAGAGAGGTACCCGGACTGGGAAGGTTCAGTGTTGGTTCGGGCCGTGTCCTGGTGTGAGGCCACTTCCTCCGTGTCGGCGCGCGCTCTCTCCGGCACCGCTGTGTACGCTGCCCTTCTCTTCGGGTTGTTGGCTTTCGCGGGAGCTCTGCCCCGCCGGGAGGGGCATGTGTGTGACCTCTAGGATGCGCTGGCGTCGCCCTCCGGGGAAGGAGCGGCGCGAGGGCGCGGAAGGACTCTGCAAGTACTGCGCCCCCGCCATGTGTCACTGGGAATTTCAGAGGGGGCGTGGCGAGGCTCTCTCCCTCTCCCGTTCCTCTCCCTCCGGCCTCGACGGCCTCGCCTCACGGACACTCCGGCCTCGGCCTCGCTCACGCCGGGACGCCTCTCCCGCGGCCGCCGGAGGACGAAGGACGTCCGACGGCGTCTCGCTTCCTCCTCCAGGCTCCGGAGGGGGCGTGGCGGAGAGGAGGCCTCCTTTGTTGTCAGATCCTCGCCAGTTGGAAACAAGAGGATCCCCCCCCCATTCCCCTGCCCTCCCCTCCCCTCCCCGGGTGCCAGAGGTGAGGCCGTCGAGCCCGAGTGTCGGAAGGCGAGCGACGGGAGGCGAGTGCCCGCGAGTGCCAGCGCCGAGGCCAGGCCAGGATGTGGGCATTATCCTGCTTCTTCCTTGCGGGCGCGGGAGACGCTCCAGGTCCCGGAGGGGAGGAGGTGGAGGACGGGGGGGGGGGGTAGATGTGGGGATGGGTGGGCGAGAGGGAGGGGAGAGGGGAGAGGAGACGAGAGGGTTGTTGTTGCCTGACAGGTGGCCAAGGGACGTGAAGGAATGGCGGCGTGCTCGAGGTGTGTCGCGGGCGTGTGTTGCTGTCGCGCCGCGGAGGCGCGGGCGAGGGACACGCGAGCGCCGAAAGGTTACAGCCGCCGACTGCTCGTCGTTGCAAAGAGACAGGCAAGGAAGCGCCCTCGAGGACTCGACGCCGCCCTTTGGGCGTGCGAGCGAGGCGTGAGTCCTCTCGTGGAGGGCGTCCGCTCACCTCTCCGACGCTCGCGAGGTGTTTGTTGCCTCGGCTCGGGCGGCGGGGCGGAGGGCGGCACAGGCGCCCTTTGTGCCGTAATTAAAAGGGAGTTCGTGTATCGAGGTTTGTTGTGGGTTCAAAAGCGGCTTGACAAAGTTGCACTCAACGCTTGGCGGCGCCTTCAGAGGTGAAGGGCAAGAGGAGGAGGGCGGGAGGGTGGGAGGGAGGGAAGGAGGCCGGTGTGCGGCCACTGAACCCCGGGTCGCGATGACCCAACGTGCATTTGACCTGAACTCTGAGACTGCGATGAACCAGTGTACATGTGCGACCGAGGGCGTGTATGCTTGCAAGTCTGTGCGTATCCAAGTAAGTCCGCGTGCGTATGCGTATGCGCGTCGCCCCTCCGTGCCCCACATGTGTTCCCGAGTGGCACCCACACGCCTCCCCAGCCAGCGCTGCGGCCCGCATCCTGGCCGCGTCGGGGCGTTGCTCGGGCGCAGGTCCTCCTCGTGGCCCCGAGCGAGTGGCCCAGTTCGCGAGGGCCGCGTCGGCGACGGCCAGGTAGTTTGGCCATTAAGGTAGAGCGGTTGGCCGTGCGGCGTATATCGCGGCGACGGCTGCCTCTGTTGCCACGCGGAGATCAATATATTGAGCTCCACACGCCTGCTTCCCCCCCCGCGCTCTCCCTCCCATCCTTCCTGTCCTCCTCCCTCCCCTGGGCCCTCCCTCTCCGTCTCTCTCTCTCTCTTCCTTCTCTTTCCCTTCTGTTTTCCCCTCTCTTTGTTCCTTCTCTCCCCTCGTTTTGTCTCTTTCCTATCCCACCTGTCCTACGCATTGGAGTTGGGGATTCACGCTGGGTACTTGCTTTCTCGGCTTTTCTCTATCTTTCTATCTATCTATCGGCCTATATGTCTACATGTCTTTGGCTATCTGCTCTCCCTCTCACCTCCATCCTTCTCCATCTCACTCTCTTTCTATATCCAATATCCTCTCGTGGTGTCTCCCTTCTCTGTTTCCTCTCTTCTCGTTCGCTGCTTCCCTCTCTCCAGCGTTTCCCCTTTGTTCTTTATCTGGCTGCATCAGTCACGGTACGAAAGAGAAGGAAAGAGAGTGGGGAGAAAGAGAGAAGGGAAGAAACAGGAAAGGACAGAGAATCGGAAATGCCGCGGCCGCCCCCAAACAATTTTCGAAAACATTTGCTATTGGGCCGTGCAACGCCACGTCCAGCCGTGCAAGTGCAGCGCGAGGGGGAGGGAGAGGCAGAGGGGGAGGCAGAGGGAGAGGGAGAGGGAGAGGAAGAGGGAGAAGGAGAGGCAAAGGGAGACGGAGAGGAAGAGGGAGAGGGAGAGGGAGGAGAGGCAGAGGGAGATGGAGAGGGAGAAGGAGAAGGAGAGGGAGAAGGAGAGGGAGAGAGCCAGCTGATGTTTTACTCCTCTATCACTTTTCTCGTCTCTCTTTTATCTGTTTTCTCTTCTCTCTCCTTTCTCTCTTTTATTGTTCTCTCTTTTCTTGACTTTGACTCAGTCTCTATCTATTTATCTATCTATCTATCTGTCTGTCTCTTTCTTTTTTTCTCTCTCGCTCTCTCCCTATCTCCCTCCCTCCTCTCTACCTCCTTTTTTTAAGGTAGTGGGAGAATGTAACAAATTTAACATCCTTGAACTATGGAAATCCTCATAGACTCCCCCCCCCCCTGCCCCTCCCCCCTTCCCGTACCCTCTTCCTCCTTTGGGATAGGGTAAGGATCAGGGGGAGGGGGAGGGGGAGGGGAAGGGGAAGGGGGGTAAATATCCTGATGTAGTGCTTGAAGAATCTTCAAAGGGGGGGTAGGGGGGTAGGGGGAGGAGAGGGGAGGATGTCCCGGAAATTCTCGAAGATTTTTTTTTTTTTTTTTTGCGAGAGGCGAATTTTTTGTTTTTTTTTTCTTTTTTGTTTTTGTTTTTTTGTTTCTTTTGTTTGTCCTCCTTCGGTTAATTTGTGCGTCGTGAGGGACATTTTGTTGTCATCTCCTTGCTTCTTTTTATCTTCTGAATGAGGGGACGATTCATGGCGAAATCTTTTTGTTTTTGTTTCTTCTTTTGCTCATGTCTGTTGAGTCGTTTTGCTTGTTTTTTTTTGTTGTTGTTGTTTCTCTCCTGCAGTTTTGTTGTTGTTGTTGTTTCTCTCCTGCAGTTTTTTTGTTGTTGTTGTTTCTCTCCTGCAGTTTTTTTGTTGTTGTTGTTTCTCTCCTGCAGTTTTTTTGTTGTTGTTGTTTCTCTCCTGCAGTTTTTTTGTTGTTGTTGTTTCTCTCCTGCAGTTTTTTTGTTGTTGTTGTTTCTCTCCTGCAGTTTTTTTGTTGTTGTTGTTTCTCTCCTGCATTTGTTTGTTTACATTTAACAGTGGGGTTAAGATAGGATTATATTATAGACGAGGAATTTGTTTATTTATCTATAAACGATGCTGATTCTTGTGGTGTTGCGTAATCTTAACAAGAAGGGATGGTGTTGGTAAGTTTATCAGTTATATATTTATATTATTTTATATATATATACTTTTTTTCTTTGTTATTGTTGTGAGTTGATCAGTTTTATATTTATATTATTTTATATATATTTTTTTTCTTTGCTATTTTTGTGGCGAATATGAGTTTGTTTGTTTCATTTACGTCGTGGTGGTTAAGGGGTGGGGAGGGAGAGGGGAGGGGGTGGGGAGGGGGTGGGGAGAGGGGGAGGGGGAGGGGGTGGGGAGAGGGGGAGGGAGGGGAGGGGAGGGGAGGGGGTGGGGAGGGAGAGGGGAGGGGGGGGGGAGGGGGTGATCCCTCGCGGCGCCACTTGTTACGCGGGTCGCCGTCCCGGCCCCAGGTAGGCCTCCTCCGCCGCTTATTGGGAGGACACTTGAGGAATGGCTGATCGCTCTCCTTGCACGTCTCTTTCGCTCTCTTTCTCTCTCTCTTTCTCTTTCTCTTTCTCTTTCTCTTTCTCTTTCTCTTTCTCTTTCTCTTCTTTCTTTCTCTCTTCTCTTCCTCTTCCTCTTCCTCTTTCTCTTTCTCTTCTCTTTCTCTTTCTCTTTCTCTTTCTCTCTCTCTTTCTTTCACTCTCTCTCTCTCTTTCTTTCACTCTCTCTCTCTCTTTCTCTTTCTCACTCTCTCTCTCTCTCTCTCTCTCTCTCTCTCTCTCTCTCTCTCTCTCTCTCTCTGTGTGTGTGTGTGTGTGTGTGTGTATGTGTATGTGTGTGTGTGTCCTTTTTTCTCTCTCCTGTCTTCTCTCCTCTCTCTTCGGTCTTCTTTCCCACTTCGGCCGAGAAATTCAAGGTCAATGTTGCCGGTTAGCGTCTTTTCTCTGTAACACCTCCCCTCCCCCACACTCCTCTCCCTCTCTCCTCTTTCCTTTCTCTTTTCTTTTCTTTGTTCGCTTCTTTCTTCTCTCTGTCCCTCCTTTTTCCTCTTACTCTCTCTTCTTCCTTTCCCTCTCTCCTCGTTTTATCTCCTCTCCCTCCCCCTCTCTCCTCTCTCCTTTTCCTCTTCCTCTTCCTCTTCCTCTTTCCTCCCCCCTCTCTCCTCTTCCTCTTTCCCTCCCCCTCTTTCCTCCTCCTCTTTACTCCTCCTCTCTCCTCCCCCTCTCTCCTCCTCTTTCCCCCTCCTCTTTCCTCCCCCTCTCTCCTCTCCTCTCACTCTCGCCCCTCCACCAGCTATCATCTCATTCATCTCCCCCTCTTACTCGGCCCCCCCCCCCTCCCCTCCTCCCCTTCCCTCTCTCTCTCTCTCCCTTTACTTTTAAGTAAGAGGTGCCTTGCCCCCCCCCCACCCACCCCCTGGACGTGGCACTGCCTTGGCACTCGATGCTCCAACAGCTGAGGAACGAACACCTGTTTTGACGTTGGAGATGGGGCCGAGTGCAGAGTTTTGCTTGTTTGTTTTTGTTTTGTTCTGTTTTCTATATTTTTGTTTTTGTTTGGAAGGGTTTTGTTGTTGTTTTTGTTTTTTCTGTTCCTGTCGATTTATATTTTTGTTCGAATTATCTCGTTCACTTGTTCCTTCCTTCATTCATTCATTCATATGTGCATTCTTTCCTTCCTTCTGTCTGCTTTCCCACAATCCATCCTCCCTCCCTTTCTTTCCTCCCGTATCCCTTCCCTCTCTCCCTTTTTTCTCCATTCCCCTTTCAGTATACCCATACTCCTGTCTACCTATTCCCCCCCGCCACCCCTCGCCTCTTCTCCCCTTCTCTCCCTCACTTCCTCCCATCCCCTCCTCTTCTTCCATCCTCTCTTTACCTTCTCCCTCTCTCTCTCTCCTCCATCTCCCCTTCTCTCCCTCTCTCCCTCTCTTCCTTCTCACCTCTCTCTCTCTCTCTCTCACCTTCTCTCCCTGTCTTCCTCCTCGCCTCCCTCTCGTCTCTCCCTTCTCACCTCCCTCTCTCTCTCTCCTCTCTCCCTCTCCGTTGATACGCTGAACACCCGCTCTTAGGAAAAGTTAATTTCCGTCGGGTTGCTTATGGCCATAAACCGAGTGATTTTACCCCTCCCCCCCTCCTCCTCCTCCTCCTGGCCCTCTTCTCCTCCTCCTCCTCCTCCTTCTCCTCCTCCTCCTCCTGGCCCTCTTCTCCTCCTTCTCCCTCCTCCTCTTCCCCTCCCCTCCTCCTCCTCCTCCTCCTCCTCCTCCTCCTCCTCCTCCTCCTCCTGGCCCCCTCCTCCTCCTCCTGGCCCCCTCCCCCTCCTCTTCCCCTCCTCCTCCTCCTCCTCCTCCTCCTCCTCCTCCTCCTCCTCCTCCCCTTCCTCCTCCTCCCCTTCCTCCTCCTCCTCCCGTTCCTCCTCCTCCTCCTCCTCCTCCTCCTCCTCCTCCCTGGCACCGCGACGGCACTGAAATGGCACCGCTGGGAGTGGCGGGGCCAAGGGTCGGTTATCCCTGATCCCAGATGCTGTGTCGGTGTCAGGGAGAATTAGGTAGATGAGGATTCTGATGAGGGCGTAGGAAGGACGTGGTGTTTTCTTCCCCGAAAAAAAATGAGGGGAAGAAGGAGAGAAGGAAGAGGGAGGGAGGGAGAGAGGGAGAGAGGGAGAGAGGGAGAGAGGAGAGAAGAGAGGAGAGAGAGAGAGAGAGAGAGAGAGAGAGAGAGAGAGAGAGAGAGAGAGAGAGAGAGAGAGAGAGAGAGAGAGAGAGAGAGAAGAGAGAGAAGAGAGAGAGAGAGAGAGAGAGAGAGAGAGAGAGAGAGAGAGAGAGAGAGAGAGAGAGAGAGAGAGAGAGAGAGAGAGAGAGAGAGAGAGGGGAGGGAAGGATAAAGAGGAATGGGAGAGGAGTGAGGGAAGGGAGAGAGAGATGAAGGGAGGAAGGGAAGTAAAGAAAAGGAGTGAGGGAAGGAGGAAGGAAAAGAAAATTAAGAGAGAATGAAGGGAAAAGGAGCCAGTAATTAAGAAGGGAGAAAGTGAAAGAGAAAAGAAGGAAAGGAAGAAAGTAGATCAAAGAAAAGGCTGGAAGAATACGCAAGAGAAAAAAAGCCAAGAGAAGAGGAAGAGAACGGGGAAAAACAAGAGAGGAGAGAAAAAGAGAATAAGAAGAAGAGGAAAAGGACAGGAAAAAAGCCAATAGAGGAGAGAAAAAGAGGAAAAGAACAGGAAAAAAGCCAAGCAAAAAAAAAGTGGTTGTAAGGAATTTTACGCTCGCTAACGTCCCGCAATCAGGTTAATGAGAGGCGGTAATGAGGGGGTCATTAACGCCGAGGTGTGATTATCCCATGAAATGAATTATGGCTTTTATTTCTTGTAACTAAAGGGAGTTTTTTTTTTTTTTTTTTGGGGGGGGGGTGGCTGTCGATTGGTCAGTTGGGGAGGAGGTTTTTCCTTTTATGTTTATCATGCCCTGTCGATGGCCTCTCTCTTTTCTTGCATGTCTTGTCTCGTCTTTTCTCTTTTCTTCTCTTCTTTTCTCTCTCTCTCTCTCTCTTTCTCTCTCTCTCTCTCTCTCTCTCTCTCTCTCTCTCTCTCTCTCTCTCTCTCTCTCTCTCTCTCTCTCTCTCTCTCTCTCTATCCCTATCCCTCTCTCTCTCTCTCTTTTTCTTTCTCCACACACACACACACACATATGTATATGTTTATGTGTGTGTGTAGTATGTGTGTGTGTGTGTGTTTATGTATGTATGTATGCATATATACAGTCTCCCTCTCCTTTTCTTTTTTCTTCTCTTCCATCCGTCTCTTCCCTCCCTCCTACTCCTTCCTCTCCCCCTCCCCGCCCCCATCCCGCCCCCATCCCGCCCCCACCCGTACCTCCACGTGTTATTCTTCCCGAATGAGGCAATGTTATCTTCGCAAGGGGGAGGAGGGGGGCGGGGGGGGGAGATCACATGCAGGTTTCGGGCGCCGGGAAGGGTGTGGGCGGCGGGCGGGCGGGCGGGCGGAGGTGTTTGGACGTGCGAAAGATGGGCGTGGAGAGTGTGTGGGGGGAGGGGTGATGAGGGTGGAGGGAGGGGTGGGGGCGGGGGTGATGGTAGGGTGGGGAAAGAGGGTGGTGGGGGTGGCGATGGCTTAGGGGTGGGGGAGGGGTGAGGGTGAGGGATGGATGGATGGATGGATGGATGGAGTGAGGGAGGAAGGGGGAGATGGGGGTGGGGGTGGGGGAGTGAGTGAGGAAAGGGATGATGGGGGTGGGAGTGAGTGAGGAAAGGGATGATGGTGGGGAGGGGAGGGAGTTTACATGGGGGGTGGGGGAGGGGGTAGTGGAAGTTGGAAGACGAGATTTGATTCGAGGGTCGGGGGAGACGAGGCGGCTGTGTGGATGCGGGGCTTGGCTTCTGGCCTCTTGATGAAAGCGGGGGGAGGGGGTGGGAGAGGGAGGGAGGGAGGGGAGGTGGGGAGAGGGAGGGAGGGGGTGGGGAGAGGGAGGGAGAGGGGTGGGGTAGGGAGGGAGAGGTGGGGAGAGGGAGGGAGGGGATGGGGAGAGGGAGGAGAGGGAGGAGAGAGAGGGAGAGGGGGGGAGGGAGAGGGAGGGGGAGGTGGGGAGAGGGAGGGAGGGAGAGGGTGGGGTAGGGAGGGAGAGGGGGAGGGAAGAGGAAAGAGAGATGCTGTTTATGTTCGGGTCTTCTTTCTCTCTCTCTCTTTCTTTCTCTCTCTCGTTCTCTCTCTCTCTCTCTCTCTCTCTCTCTCTCTCTCTCTCTCTCTCTCTCTCTCTCTCTCTCTCTCTCTCTCTTTCTCCTCTCTCTCTTTGCTTGCTCTTTCTTTCTGTTCTTTCTCTTCCTCCTTCTTCTCTCTCTTATCTCATCTATCTCCTGTCTTTGCTCTCTTCTCTTTCTCTCAGCCTCTCTCTCTGCACTCTCCCTATCCCCTCTCCTTACCCTTGTCTTTTCCTCCCTTCTTCCTTCCCTCCCTCCCTCTTCTCCACCATCCCCCCCCTCCCTCTCGTCCATTTCGCCCTCTCCCTCTTCTCCACCATCCCCCCTCCCTCTCTCTCCATTTCGCCCCTCTCCCTCTTCTCCACCATCCCCCTCCCTCTCTCCATTTCCGCCCCTCTCCCTCTTCTCCACCATCCCCCTCCCTCTCTCCATTTCGCCCCTCTCCCTCTTCTCCACCATCCCCCTCCCTCTCTCCATTTCGCCCCTCTCCCTCTTCTCCACCATCCCCCTCTCCCTCTCTCCATTTCGCCCTCTCCTCTTCTCCACCATCCCCCTCCCTCTCTCCATTTCGCCCCTCTCCCTCTTCTCCACCATCCCCCTCCCTCTCTCCATTTCGCCCCTCCCTCTTCTCCACCATCCCCCCTCTCTCTTCTCCACCATCCCCCTCTCTCTCTTCTCCACCTTCCCCCCCTCTCTCTTCTCCACCATCCCCCCTCTCCCTCTCGTCCATCCCACCTCCCTCTCTCCATTTCGCCACCCCCCCACTCCCCCACCCCTTCCTTATCGGCAGGGGCCCGGCTGCCCGCCCGTGACAAGGGAGCCTCTCACTCGCCCATTACGCAATCTATTTCCTTCCCCGGGCTCATCCATTCCCCCTTTTATCATTCCTATCGCCCTCTCCCGTTTATTCTTCTCCTTGGACCCGAGTCGTTGCGGGGGATTACGCCGAATTGCCCGGCGGTTTGGCCTCCGGTAATGAGAGGCCGAAGGAGAGCTCTGTGTAAATCCCTTCCTGCTTCCTTTTCTTTCGTTGGCGATTTTGTGGGGGGGGGAAATGGGGCATTTTTTTTCTAATATTATCGTCTGCCGTAAGGGGGGGATTCGCACGTGGTAATGATACGCGGCCGTTGGGGCGGGATTGACGGCGAGGATTTAGGGGCTATGGGGGGGAGGAGGGGTGCGGGGGAGGGGGGAGTGCTGTGGAAGGTTTATTGCAGGCCGAGATTTGTTGCAGGGCTCGCTCGCTGCAATTTTGGGCTCAGAGCTTAGTGGCCGTTTCGGTGAGGAACGGGCGAGGCTGTCGCTCGGAAGGGCGCTGCAGTTTCGCTCACGGCGAGAGTGGAGCGAACTGGCTTCGGCGTCGGCGGGGCACCTCCTCCGCCTCTCCAGGAAGGGCGCAGCGGAGGCGCAGGGGCGGCGGGGCACCTCCTCCGCCTCTCCAGGAAGGGGCAGCGGAGGCGCAGGGGCGGCGGGGGGCGCAGGGGCGGCGGGGGGGCGCGGGGGCCCAGCAGGTGTTGCGGCTGGTGGAGCGGTTGTCTGGCAGTAGTTATGCGGTGTTTGTTTACACGATGACGTGGCCTCCGTGCCCCGCTGTCTGTACACCAGGCACTAATGTGGCACTCCTCCATCTGCCGGGCCATTCACGGGCCAGATGCCACGCTCCTTGGCACTTGCATGTGGAGTGCCAGTACATTGTCACTCTCGGTGGCGCTGCGTTTGTCGCGTTTATGAGGGCGAGGCTTTGATCCCCGGCCGGTCTTCAGGCGGGGCTGCAATTGCGCCAAGACGGGAAATATACGTACCTGTGGGTGCTTGCGCGGGTGCTTGCGTTGGGTTGTGTGTGGGTTTGTGTCTGCTTGCTTGCCTGTGCGTGTGTGTGTGTGTGCGCGTAGGTGTCCGTCTGTGTATTTGATGCTCCTTTTTTTTATAAAAGGAAAGCTGAATGCGGAAAGAAAGAAAGCATGCCAGTCAGACGGACATGAAGATGGACAGACAACAAGTAGACAGACAGACAGACAGACAGACAGACAGACAGCCGAGGAGACGAGTGACGAGTAGCCAAGACGAGTCCAGCGAGGGGCTCTTGAGGCGAGCGTCGGCGTGCGTGCGTGCGTGCGTGTGTGCCATGCAGGGCCGTGTGGCGGGTGTCGGCCGCTCCTAAGGTCGCCATCAATATTTCAGTAGCAGGGTTGTTGCAGCAGGATCTCTCCGGCCTTGCAACCCGCTCTTGTCGAGCTTGTCCACCACCCTCCCTGACCTACCTCCCTGCTCCTACCCCTGCTCCTACCCTACCTCTGCCCCTCCTCCTGCCCCTGCTCCTGCCCTTACCCATTCCCATGCCCCTGCCCCTGCCCCAGTCCCTCACCCTGCCCCTGTCCCTGCTCTTGTCCCCATACGTGTCCTACGGCCCGATGCCTCCTTCGGGGTCAAAGGTCGAGCCGGGTTGGCCTAGTGCGTGCGGGGAGAGCCAAGTTTGGTCGGGGGTTCGTTCGGCGGCGCGGTGGCGGTGTGGCGCCGCTTCCCAAATTAGTGGTCGAGTTGGTTCGTGCGTGCGTACGTGTGTGTGTGGATGCGGTTGTGTGTATATATGCACGTGCGTGTGTGTGTGTGTGTGTGTGTAGGTGGGTCTCCCTTCCCTCTCTCCGTTGCGTAAACCAAGAGGTACCTCATGTATACACGCCCCTTTACAGCGTGCCTTTAGCTTCATTATACTTAGGCCTCAGGTGTGCGCGTGGGGGGAGGGGCGGGAGGGCGGGAAGGGAAGAGAGGAGATAGGAGGAGAAGAGTAGAGAAGAGAAAAGGGGGAGAAAAGGACGAGGAAGGGGAATATGGAATGGAAGAAGGATAGAGGGAATAAATGGAAAGGAAAGGGAATATAATGGACTAAGTGGGAGGGGGAATGATGTGAAGACGGAGACAGAGCGTTATGGAGAGAGAGAGAGAGAGACAGAGACAGAGACAGACAGACAGACAGACAGACAGACAGACAGACAGACAGACAGACAGACAGACAGACAGACAGACAGACAGACAGACAGGCAGGCAGGCAGACAGACAGACAGAGAGAGAGAACTAACTAACGAACGAACGAACGAACGAGCGAGAAAATAACAAAGAGAGAGAGAGAGAGAGAGAGAGAGAGAGAGAGAGAGAGAGAGAGAGAGAGAGAGAGAGAGAGAGAGAGAGAGAGAGAGAGAGAGAGAAGCGGCGAAGGAGCGACGGAGCGCGAGAACGGGAGCCGCTCATCGCCCCACCGAGGGCTCGCCGCCGTTCACATGCCGCGGCGGTTACTCATTGATAATGCATTGGCGGGTTTTAAACAGTCCGATCAGGGTGCCTGTGCGTCGGAGGAGCAGCCCCCTCGAGGACACCCCGCACCCTGCTCCCTGCTCCCTGCTCCCGTCTACGCCCTTCTCCCTTCGGGCTTCTTATTGCTCTCTTCTCAATGCACCCTACACCCTTCTATCGTTTCATCTACGCCTTACTCGCTTCTATCTTCTTACTTCTCTGTTCTTTTTGCATTTTCATCCATTCACGCTTCTCCCTGCGCCCTCCTCCCTTCTCCCTGCACCCTTCTCCCTTCTCATCTACGCCCTACTCCCTTCGGTCTTATTACTTGTCTCTTCTCCCTACACCTTCCTCCATTCACGCTTCTCCCTGCACCCTTCTCCCTTCTCCCTGCACCCCTCCTCCCTGCACCCTTCTCCCCTCTCCCTGCACCCTCCTCCCTTCTCTCTTCTCCCTGCACCTTCATCCCTTCTCCCTTCTCATCTACGCCCTTATTTCGATCTTGGGGACACTCTGATCTGAATGGTTTGATGGCGAGGGCGGCAGTGTGTCGCGAATCCTCCCCCCGGGTCGGGAACCGGCGATCGGGCGGGCTTTGTGAGTGGCCCGTGTGAGGGAATGAGAGGGTATTGATTCCAAGGTTGTTGTCACCCTCACAAAATACCTGGTAAGCTCTCTTCCCCCTCCTCCTGCTCCCCTTCCTTCCCTCTCCTCCTGCTCCCCCTCCTCCTCCTCCTCCCCTTCCTCCTGCTCCCCTTCCTCCTCCTTCCCCCTCCTCCTGCTCCTCTTCCTCCTTCTCCTCCTCCTGCTCCCTTCCTCCTCCCCTTCCTCCCCCTCCTCCTCCCCCTCCCGCTACTCGCTTCTCGTTTCTTCTTCTCCTCACCCCGTCGCCCTCCCTCCTCTTCCTCACCCTCACTCTTCCTCCTCTTCCTCCTCTCTCTTCCAAAACTTTTCTAGTCTCTCTCTAGTCTCTTCTCTCAACCTTCTTCCCTCCCTCTCTCTCATCTTCCCTCTATCCCCTCCTCACCTTCCCTCCCCCCCCCCCTCTCTCTGTCTCTCCTAACGCTTTGGCTTTCAAAGTCAAGGTTATTCTACTGATATATTCCGTCGCCCTGTTCTCTCCTCCAAAAGAAAAATATTGTCTGTACTGCTTGTCTGCATCGTCTACTCCCTCTCTCATCTCTCTCTCTCTCTCTCTCTCTCTCTCTCTCTCTCTCTCTCTCTCTCTCTCTCTCTCTCTCTCTCTCTCTCCCCTCTCCCTCCCTCCCCTTCCTCCCCTTATCTCCCCCTTTCCCTCTCTCTTCCTCTTCCTCTATCCCCCTCCCCCCCCTTCCCTCTTCTTCCCTCCCTTTCTGTAAATCTGGAAGCCACTCGGGCATTCACAAGCGTCTGGAGGCACGCGGGACAGCCAAACTTGGGGTTTCCAGGCATTTTTTTTTTTTCCTTTTCTTCTGCTGCTGCTTCCAGGAAACTACTTTTTTTTCTCTCTCTTTCGTATTTAAGTACTGGTTATGTTGTTATTATTACGATGATGTTGGTTTTTTGATGATGTTATTGTTATTATTTTCGTTTTTGTTATTATTATTATTATTGAGAGAGAGAGAGAGAGAGAGAGAGAGAGAGAGAGAGAGAGAGAGAGAGAGAGAGAGAGAGAGAGAGAGAGAGAGAAAGAGGGAGAGAGAGAGAGAGAGAGAGAAAAGAAAGAGAGAGGGAGAGAGAAAGAGAGACAAAGGCAGAGACAGAGACAGAGAAAGAAAGAGAGAGAAGAGACAGAGAGAGAGAGCGTAGGGTCACGCGTAACAATAGATAATTATCCTGCCAGCGTATTAATGCGTGTGACGTCATGATCGCGAGATGGGGTGGGGGTGGGGGGGTGGAGGTATGGAGGCAGGGGGGAGGGAGAGGGGTGAGGGTACCACGGGCTGGTCGCTTTGTGTATCTAATACCAAGTGGCTTAATGGATCCGTTAATTAGATTTCACGTTAGTAATGTCCTCTTTGTGATCGACCATTAATTGTTTATTTTTTCATTATTATTTTTTACCGTTTTGTGTGTTTTTTTTTTTTTTTTTCATTCGCATCCTGACCTTCAGAATTGCGTCGCGTGGTCTTGTTGTCTCGGGTGAGGGAGGGGGAAGGGGGAAGGGGACGAGGGAAGTGGGAAGGGGAAGGGGAAGGGGGGGTAGGGGAAGGGGACGGGGGGGTAGGGAGGGGGGGCTTGCTCATGCTTTGGCTCCTCGGTCTTCCTACTGCGGGGCCTTGCTTCTCTTCCTTCTCCTTCACCCATTCTCTCCTCCTCCTGTCTTCGCTTCCCTTTTTTTTCTTCCGTCTTCTCTTCTTTCTCCTTCCTTCTTCTCTTCTTTCTTTCTTATTCCTTCTTTTCTTTCTTTTTTTTCTTCTCCTTCCTTCTTCTCTTCCTTCTCCTTCCTTCTTCTCTTCCTTCTCCTTCCTTCTTCTCTGCCTTCTCTTTCATTCTTTTCTTCCTTTTTTTCTTCTTCTTTCGTCTTCTCTTCCTTCTTCCCTCTTCTCTTGTTCTTCCATCTTCTCTTCCTTCTTCGCCCTTCACATCTTCCCTCGTGATTACCATTCTCATTTTCCTCGCCCGGCTCTCCTTCTCCCTCCTGATGTATTACTGCCCTG
>NC_091570.1:39379878-39382378 GCF_042767895.1 Penaeus vannamei
AGAGAAAGATAGAGAGAGAGCGAGAGAGCGAGAGACAGACAGAGACAGAGAGAGAGAGAGAGACAGACAGAGACAGAGAGAGAGAGAGAGACAGACAGACATGGAGAGAGAGAGAGAGAGAGAGAGAGAGAGAGCAAGACGTGCCCCAGAGACCTCGTTCCGTCAGCGGCGGCTCGAGATTGCGGGCGGCGTCTGCCTCGGCGACTTCCGCCCAGCGCGAGGCGGCGGCGGAATAAATGGGCGCGCGAGTCGGGCCCAAAACGAGGCCGCGGGCGGGGAAATGGCGCCGCGTCACCTTCTGATCGCGGGGGGATTCGTGGGCGTGAGTTTGATTTCGTTTCGTGTGGAAGGGCGAGAGAGGTGAAGCGTCCGTGCCTTCGTGCCATGACCGTGCGGGCGGGCGAGCGAGCGGGCCTGCGGTCGGCCGTGGGAGCGCTTGTCGTGGGCGGCATTTGCGTTTCGCGGGGACCGATTCGTTGCCTTAGGCTCGTCCGGCGTCGGCCCGGAGTGCGAGGCGCGTCCGGCATCAGAATGCGGAGCCGACTCGCGCTCCGCCATTACGCGCCTCGTCACGACCCAGCACGCCCGTCGCCTCGTCCGCGCACGCAATTTGCCTCGCACTTCCACGGGGACGTTTGGAGTGAGCCTCGCTGGGAGCGCCTGCGGGCGTTGTGTGCGCGTTTGTTTGTTTGTGCGTGTAATTGGGACACGCGTGTGTGTGTGTGTGCGTGTGTGTGTGTGTGTGTGTGTGTGTGTGTGCGTGTTTGGGCGTACATGCGTGTGCACACGAGGGGCGCGTGTCCGTCCCTCCTCCCCTCGGCGGCGCGAGCGAGCGAGTGCGAGTCCTCCCCTCTGGCGGCCGGGTTGGCTCTGACCAGCTGGGCGATCAATGCCGCTCCACACCCAGCTCGCTCGCTCGCTCTGCTGCTGCTGCTCCTGCTGCCGCTGCGGCCCTGCTGCTGCTGCTGCCTCCGCCTGCTGGCCCCTGGAGGAGCGGCGCCCTTTGGGAGGGACCGGGCGGGGGGCGCGGGGGGTTCGCGGGCCCTTCCTGCGTCGACGGAAAGGAAGGTCGTGCTTATTTATTTTTCAAAGGGGGGGGGGGATCAGCTGGGCGAGTGGGCGGGGGAGTCGCGCTCTGATCCGATTGTGGGCGTCGCCGAAGGGAGGGCGGCCGCGGTGCCTCTGGACTCGATTCGTGCCTGGTAACTGCACCACGACTGTCCACGGCACGCGAGCGCACACGCCAGCCTCCAGCGCACATACAGCAAGTGCATACATGTGTGTGTGTATGTGTATGTGTGCGTGTGCGTTTACGTATTTAAAACTTAAGAGCCGTGTACATGTTCTGGCCGTGCAAAGGAACCCCCCCCCCTGGTGGTCGTTGCAGCGCGATGGACGGGCGTAAAGCACGTGGGAGTCGGGGCGGTAAAAAAAATAACTTCCGAGCTTTGAACTTTTTTCCCCGTGGCGTTCTAAAGCAGAGAAATATTTCCAGCGGGAGGTCGGGCTGGGACGGGGGCGAGGGCGGGGGCGAGGGCGAGGGCGCGTGAAAGCGAGTGAGGGAAACGAGTCCTCGAAGCGACCTGGACAACGTTGCGAGAAGTGAAACGAGGGGATCGACCCTTGGAGTTGTGGGGCGACCGAGGCGGCGACGCTCGAGTGAAGAGACTTCGTTGAGCTCTCGAGAGGAGGACTTGTTGATCCGGCGTCGAGTGAGGATGAGGTGGCGAGGGGGAGGGAAGGGGGCTGAGAGACCCACGCCTCGGAGTCGCCGCGTGGGGGGTCGAGGAGGACCCCCCGCTCGTCGTTTACGGGAGGGCGACGTGGCAACGCCAGCGCTACGGTGTCGGCGACGATGGTGTTGCCAAGATTGCCATGATAGGCCGGGCGGGGAAAGTTGGGACGGGAGAGCTCAGTGGGCGTTGGGGAATAGTGGGCGGGGTGGGGGTTCTGTGGTGAGCAGGGCGACCAGGTCGAGAAGAGGATTATTGCTTCGCCGTGAGGACTTAAGAGATGCGGTTGGTGGGCGGGATTGCGAACGGCTCATTGCCTGTGGTCTTTCCCGTGTGGGTTTTGGTGAAATAATGTGGTGTGGGGGCCGAAAAAACGTATTGGGTGTTTGACAAAGGAGGAAGTACTCAGAGGAACAGATCCTTTTGTTGCAAAGGAGGGAGACACGGTGGTGATATTGCATGTCGAGTCGGGGGTGGAGGGGGAAGACGCGAAGGAGGAGGAGGGAAGGAATGTTTATTGTGTGTGAGGGGGGAGGGGGAGGGAAGGGGGAAGGCTGTAAATATTAACCGCGCGAGTTAATTCCGAGCGCACGCGGGCGACCGTGTTTACATTCCGCGTGCGTGGCGGGGGCGCCGAAAGACCCGCTCGGAGTGCGGCCGGAATAAGCAACTAATAGCCTCCACAGAATCGCGAGGCGTTGCTTCGGCCGAGTGCCCAGTGAGGACTGAGAGAGAGAGAGAGAGAGAAGGGACTCATTGCCTCGGGA
>NC_091570.1:39387378-39392378 GCF_042767895.1 Penaeus vannamei
CAGAAGAACCCACTGAAGAGGACCACACCTACACCTTAGCTGAGAATGTGCTCGATGTTGTCGTGGCGCTCTACTCATTCACCGCTCAAAATGAACACGAGCTGTCCTTTACCAAAGGGGAGCGGATGGAAATCTTGGACAGACCACCGTCCGACCCAGAGTGGTACAGAGCGAGGAATACGCAAGGACAGGTGAGGTTTCGAAGGGTTATGTAGGATCGTGTTTATCGTAGGATTGTGAATCTTTGTAGGAAATGCGTGTAAGAATAGAATGCTGGTTAATTGGTGTGAGGAAGAGATTTCATGGCGGTTTATAAAGATATGGGGCTTGTTGCCAATGGAGATTTCATTTCCTCATGAATGTTGTTATCATAGTGTCCCTCCTCCTTATTTGTTGAATGATCACCTGTATATTGTATATGTTTCTTGTAGTTAACCCATTTGAACCGGATGTTTCACTGCCATCACATGGCCCGAAATACAGGCATTAGGCTTACTTGAGGCGCACACAACACTCATGTGTGGTGATAATACTCCATGCCTCCTCTTTTATTTTCTCTTTTTCTGCATAAAGATTTTTAGCTTTTTTGTTATGTCTATATTTGCATTTGATTTACTTTATCCATGGTAATAGACTGTTTTCCTTGCATAGACTTCATATCATGTCTCTAGGTAATCCATAACTCAGTGCAATAATAATAACAACAATAAATAACATTTTGTTATTTGTGTCCTTAATTTAAAAAAAAAGAAAAGAAAACAAATCAATTTTCTGTAATACAACATGAGCATGGAAATACCATCCTCCCTGGAGCTAGTGCTCTTCCAGTCATGGCTCACATATTACACATTCCATTCTCATTTATTGCTGGAAATAATGCAAAAGCCCCTTCCTAAACTTCAAATGAATCTAATCACCCTCTTAGAGCTTTGTGCACTCAGGGTGAGTTGTTCCTGTCACCCCGGCCTTTTGCCAAAATGCTCACAGCCAGATTTTTCCACAAGGGCATGTTCATGTCACCTGACCCTAAAGCCAAATGATTTCATAGTGTGATGGTCACATTCATCCATATTGTAGAGGTTAGCTTCAATCACAACCTTGAAAATATTTATAGAGGATTTAAGGTGAGTGATAATGATACAATTTTATACATTTTAAGTAATCCCCTTATAATGAAAGAATCTTTCAAACCCTCACACAGGTTGGACTCATCCCAAAGAATTATGTTCAAGAACTCCACGAGGTTGTGGACACCCGGGCGTCTCGCTCGCGGGAACCCTCACAGACTCGCCAGCTCCCTCCTCCAGGCCCTGCCAACAGTGCCCCTCCGCCTCCTCACCCTCCAGCTACAAATGGTGGTGCACACAATGCCGATTCACACCTTGCACAGGTTGGTATGGGGGTGACAGCCTTGTTTAGGGGCAGGACTTGCGTGAAAGCAAGGCAAGTGAAGTTGGGTGTAGGTTAACATAGATTAGGAAAATATTTCTCCATGGGTTTAGTTTTCTTTCTTCTTTTTCATTCAATTTGTATTTTAGATGTAAAGTCTTCAAGAATTTTGTAAATGCTCTATTATCATATTTTTGTCACTTTGTTTCTGTAATATTCTGGGACTTTGCTAGTTCTTATTAGTTTTATATATATATATATATATATATATATATATATATATATATATATATATATATATATATATATATATATATATATATATATATATATATATATATGTATATATATGTATATATGTATATATATGTATATATATGTATGTATAAATATATATTTCAGACATGAATGAGAAGAGGTTACTTTCTCTTCTCTTTTCCTTTCTTTTTTTCTGTGAACTCCAAACAATTTTTAGCGTATGAGAAGCATCTTTCTGTAAGACACTGTAAACTATACATTGCATACACACATCTTAACAATGTGATCTTTTGCAGGGCATGCAGGGTATGAACATCAATGCCGCTGCCCCCAACACCACGGCACCATCCATGCCTCAGCCTCCCCCTGTCAGTGGTGTTCCTCCAGATAAGGGACACTTCACCACTAGAGATTGGTATTATGGGCCTATTACGCGGGCACAGTGTGATGACGTCCTCAATCAGCGTGGCCATGATGGAGATTTCCTCATTAGAGATTCTGAGACCAATGTAAGGACTGACTTTTTAGAGTATTCTAATGTTTACTTCCCGTTGGTTGGGATCTCTGTTTTACTTTTTTTATGACTAATCTTTTAGGATTTGAAATTTAGTAGTTTGATTCCAGTATCAAGTATGCTTTTTATACCATCAAAACAATCTTTGTTGAATCTCTAGATTCCTAAGATTAGAATCTAGGTATGAACAAAGGCTTTGCACAGTCAGAAAGCATTTTTTACTTTGGACTCTGAAAAAAATTGATTAATGCAGATAAAGTTATCTCAGTTTATGTTCTACTTAATGCCAGAACTGATGCATAGATTTTTAAATAATCAATGTTTCCTTTAATACCGTACATGAACTACTCTGATATATTCTTATATTAAGTAGGATTTCATTTTAGAATTTAAATTTTGTTAACCTTCGTTTCTCTCTATTACAGGTGGGAGACTTCAGTGTTTCCTTGAAAGCAGCAGGTCGTAATAAGCACTTTAGGGTCCATGTTGAAAACGGCTTTTACTGCATTGGTCAGCGGAAGTTTGCTACTCTGGACCAGCTAGTAGACCATTATCAACGATCCCCCATTTACACCAGTCAGAAAGGAGAGAAGCTCTACCTAATCCGACCACTGCCCAAAGCATAAATTCAGCAGCAACCCTTTGTGTGTGTAAGACATTAGCTCATGAACTCCCCAAGATTTTTTGCCATTGCAAGAAAAGGACTGATACCTCATGCACTCAGCCCTCTGTGGGAAAACCCCTCAGGTCACTGGGTCTGCCAAGAACAATTCAAATGTAAGGGAACCCGTTCACTCAGTGGGTCACTGGGGCTAATAAATACTTCAGTAGTTCTTCCTTCACAGAGTTTAAAAAAAAGAATATACATATATAAATTTGTGTCATATTTAATACAAGTAAAGCTCTGAAGGCCTGATGTTCATGAAAGATAAATTACTTTTGTACCTTCATATACATTAGAGCAGTTTAGTTTAGTTATTCACTGACAGCTATTGGTCTATGAAGCAGCTGACATGCAGCTTATTGGATGAGCAAACTGAAATTTTAAAATGTGGGGTATTTAAAAGTTATGGAAATGCTTCCAAATCTTTTGCTGAATGTGTAGTGTAGCACTGATAAGCTAACCAGAAATAATGCTATGTGCTCTCTGTAGCTGAAAATATCCGGATGAATGTTTATAATCACTGATTTTTCAGTGGAAAACTGTTTTTTTCCAATGTACATGGAAAGTGTTGTCCAGTCTTTATGCATTGAATGTTAACAATTAAAAAAGTGGTTCATCATAACACCATAATCTCAGCAGTGCTTGGAAATGTATGATCTGTCTCGGAAGTGGGGTGTTGCACTTCGCCAGATTCGATTGGAACAAATGTGAACAACTGGTTACAATTCCTCCATGATATTAGCTCCCACTCCTGCAGGCATATTCTGCAGAAGTGAAGAGATGTGGCCGCCTCCAGTGGTGGCCATTCCTACTACTATACTGGAGTCCATGTATTCATTCAACAAATATGTTAGTTGTAGTCTATGAATTACAGAATGTAGAAATTGCAGCCTCTTGTTATATAAGGCAGGGGTTTTCTGTCACTGAAGTATCCACAGTGAGTGCATAAAGGATGGAACCAGCATCATGTCACAGATGTATCCTGCAAATACTTAATTAGTTTCAGAGAATAGTTGCAGCAGTTTTACAGTACAGTATTAAGTGACTAAAGCACTCTTGCTGGTGGTGCTCCTGCCCTGGGTTGCAAACTTCTTGGCTGGGCAAATGATAAAGCTTGTGTGTACTAATGTATGTGCATATCAGTTCCATTTGGAATTGGTCGAAGCTTTCCTTGTTTGATTTATTTGACATTCTTACTCAGATAATGTCAGTGATTACTATAAGAATGTGTACTATGTATGCATGGTACCATAAGAGGAATGTTAAACACCAAGGGGTCAGATTAGCAAAAGCACAGTGATATTGCTTATTGGCTAAGGATGAACCCGCAGGAAACGTGTCTTAGACCAGATCATGTGCATTTCAACTCTCTTGGCTAGTCCTGGGGAGCAACAATTTGATATTCATGAGAAAATTACTTCTCAAACTTTTGTACATGGCAAGTTTTTTATCAATTTAGCTTTTAATATTAATCTAGCTTCTTATTCCCACTAGTCAGTATAGCTTGAAAGACATGGCACATTAATGGCAATCTGTGCAGCTTTTTATACTTGAGTTAACAGTTAGGTATAGATGTTAAGAGATACCAGTCATGTTTGTGTGTGAAACAATTGCGGGAAATTACTTTTTTCAGCATGAAAATATTTTGTGTAAGAGTCTGCCAAGGTCCAAATGTTGGAACTCGGCATACTTATATAGCATAAACTTGTGTAAATCTTTCTACTCCTTTATACATTGTATCTTGGTATCCTTTGCAGTTTTATTTGCAAATAACCCTCCAGGGGATCATTTTGCCTTTGTTTGCTTCACTTTTTTTGAAGTTTGTGTTCATTTTTTTTTTCTCTTTCTTTCATTTTTTTCCTCTTCTTCGTCTTCTTTGTAATTTAATCATAGAATCCTTTGCACCATAATCTCAAATCCTTATTTTCTGTGGTGTGAGAGTTTATCAGCATGCGTGTGCTGTATGTTTGTTTGTAAGTGCTAGTCATAGGCCCTGCCACTGACACTGGACTCAGCAGTGCTTTAAGCAGCCCAGAAAGAGCATCAGGTTCCAGCCTTTCACACACCTTAATTGTAACTGCAATGGTACTATGTAGCCTGCCACAGATAGTCCCTGCTTTGCCTGTAACCAAAGATTGTCCCTGTTGTGGATTCTTCTTTAACACAATGGTGTGC
>NC_091570.1:39399878-39422378 GCF_042767895.1 Penaeus vannamei
ACAGCATATCTGCCATTTTCTAAACATTAGATGATAAGGAAAATGGATATAAATTATAAAATTGAACCATACGCCATCATAAACATGAATATTACATTATACTTACAGTGCATAGGGTCAGGATTCCCTGCTTTATTTTCTTGTTTATTGCAGTGCATAAAACAATATACAATAAATACATTATCAAGCCAACAATATAATATTCAACGACATAAAATGCACCAACATCTCTTTATTGAAAATGTATTAGATATAGAAAATGCGACATTGAACCTGTAAACTTTATTTATCTAAAAAAAATGTATACGACTATTCATAGTGAGTGTATTGCAAGGCTAAAGCTTAAAGTCACTTTATGGGACTGTGGCTCTTCCTTTGGCAATGCCCAGCTGAAAGACCCAGCTGAAGTGACATTGGATAAAATTTCCGCCGCGATAACATTCGGTCTGCCACATCATATCAGTTCATACCAGGATGGTTTCAACAATTTTTATGTTTAATTTATTTGAACACGTAAACGTATCTCAATATTGTTTAAAACAAATTTCATTTGCATGAAACCATCTGCAATCATGCAAAATCGTATTACTACAGCCTACAGAAAAAAAATTAGTGACGGCACCATCCGTCGGTCGTCTTTTGTTTCCGGTTAGCAGATGAATTTCCGTAGAATTCCAGCCCTGCCCCTCAAAGGGGACCCTGAGAGGTGACCTATTTCTTTCCCCAACATACTCGTTTTATCATGGATAGTAATGGCGATTTTGTACCATGAGCAATAAGGCTTGCCCTTTTATCATATAGCCTCATTGGTTTTAATTCTGCCGGTTCCTCGACACCAGGCTCTCCCTTGACCACGATTCTGAACACTACTACCACTACTAACCCCTCCCGAATGCCTGCTATCACACTAGTCCATTCCATATCATCTACTCAGGTCAATACTCAACCTCCAGGAAACATTCCTTCTCCCAAAATAATCAACTTCATAGCCTTTACCTCCACAACAACTACCCCCATCATTCCTTATTACTACTATACAGCCTTATTGCCCTCTCCGCAGGACTCTCTCGACGATACTCCCTTTTCCATACTACCACCACCTCTATAAACATTCTTAATAACCAGACAAAGAGGATCGGTGTTTCGTGACAACACTCTCCTCTTCTAGCAATGTTTCCAAAAACAAGAGGGCAAAGTCTCCTTAAGCAGCCGTTCCAGTGGTCCCTGACTCGTCACAGTTACATCCAAATCCCAAGTTAAAGTATTATCAACTATGACTGACTTCACTAGCAAACCCATTTCAGGCCAGCCTCATCCCTCCCTTAGTACTTGTACCGAAAATGTCTCTTCTCCGGACAAACTGACTTGTCTAAGAAAAGGATTGGTCAGATTGTGGAGAAGAATTACTCCCCTGCCTCATGGATTATGCCAAAGTACCAGTACAATGCTACAACATTCCTTCTAGAGGCCGTCGTATGACCCCACCAATGTTGCCAAAATTACTTTCAGTAGACATGAACTATTCTTTAATGTTTACATTGGCAGATAGTCCCTCCCTGTCCAACCAAATCAACCTCCCCTCCGTCAGTGCCAGAATTGTTGGTATCTGGGCCATCCTGACAAACACTGCCCCTCCATAGCCTGATGCCCTCTGTGCCTAACCCGGGTTATGATTGATCAAGCTGCTATGACAGTCTAATTGTGGCGGTCCCCATAATGTATTTTATAGGGGCTGCCCTACCTACAAGTTTGGGTCTGAAGTGGCAACTCTTAAATTCAGACTTGGCCTCAGTCTACGCTAAGCCAGACAGTAAGCACCAGGGAAGGAATCCTATGATAATTCATCTGCTAGACGGAAACAAAATACAAACGACGGATGGTGACGTCACCGGATTTTTTCCGTAGGCCGCATTTTTGTTATTTTGTATGACTACGGATGGTTTGATGCGAAAACAGTTAAAAAAAAAACACTTGATATTTTCCCATGTTCAAACATATTAAACATGAAAATTGCTGAAACCATCCAGGTATGAACTGATATGATGTGGCAGACCGAACGTCATCGCGGCGGAAATTTCATTCGATGTCACTTCAGTTGGGTCTTCTAACAATGCTTGACCAAAGGTAGAGCCACGAGCCCATAGAGTGATTTTAAACCTTCAACCCTACAACACACTATGAATGGTCATATACTTTTTAGATAAATCAAGTTTACAGGTTCGATGTCGCAGACTTTTTCTATACAGAGACGCGGGGGCATTTATGTTGTTGAATGTTACAACTTTGGTTTGGTGTATTTATTGTATATTACTTCAGGCATGCAATTAACAAGAAAGTAACGCGAGGAATCTTATAATCACCAGACTCTGACCCTACGCACTGAAACTGTAATATAATATATATCCATTTATGATAGTGTATAGTCCAATTGTATTATTTCTATTCGTTTTCTTTATAATTTGATGTTTAGAGAAAGGCAGAAATGCTGCTACGGAAAAGCGTGCAGCCCTAGGAAGCACGTTGGCGAGTTTTTTCGTGATTAAATTTACTCCATCTCCATGTAAAAGCTTACCACCTTTGCTTGGAACAAGAGTGGCTGACACATCTGGCGATTTTAAGCACTGGAAGTGTTGATAAAGAATAGATATCAGCATCACCAGTAACTACGCAATTAAGAATACACAGAGGATTTTTTAGCAATTGTAATGGTTACTTTTTAAAAGCGAAATAAATGTGCTAGACATCTAAGGTCATATAGCACTATAGGAAGGTATAGTAAAGGGTGATGTCAGGTGATAGTTGCTATGCGTCAACTATCTAGAGTAATGTTGGAAAGTTGAAGATGGGTAAGGGGGTTGATGAGGGAAAGGGTTATGGTGGTTTAGGTAAGGGAATTAGATCAAGTGAAGGATATTTATGTGTCTGAGGAAGGAGAACAGGTTGTTATAAGAAGCAAGGATATGAGAACAGGTTGTTATAAGAAGCAAGGATATGACGTAGGTCTGATCTGTGTGAACGGAAACCGCGAATATTCCAATGTAGGAGAGCCATATCTTAGTTATTTTATGAGTGAAAGCGCCGGTACGTGTTGGGGATTCTGGGGGGGAAGGAGATAGGGAGTGTTGTGACATGAGTGATTCCCGTGTGTATCCGGGAGGGAGTGGAAAGGATAGAGGGGATGGATGGTGAGAGAGTGTGTGTGTAGTTGGAGTTGAAGGGGGTGGGTTGTGTGGGGAGGGGGTAGGAGGAAGTGGGGTGGGGGAAATGTTAGTGATAGGAGGATGGATATCGGAAGGATGGATAGTTGGAGTTGAAGGGGATGTGTTGTCTTGGGAGGGATTAGGAGTAAGGGGTGTAGGGGTGCTATGAGTAAGAGGGGGATGGATTTCAGGAGGATGGGTATCGGGAGGATGAATATCAGTGGTGGACGGAATTGAGGGGGTTAGGTTGTGTTGAGAGGGAGTGTGGGGAGAGAGAGGGGATGGTGATGGGGCTGTAGTTGAGATTGGAGCTGTGTTTGAGATTGGGGTGTCTGGATTTAGAGTGGCAAAAGAATTTGACTGGCGGAGGTTGAATGTAAAAGTGGAAGTGGGGAAGTAAGTAGGTATAGGGGAGGGTGTAGGAACATCTTAAGGTGAAGGGGGAGGGGCAGAGCGAGCGACATTACTTGAGTAAGAAGTATGAGAGAAACATTGTCGGCGTGCTTCCTGTCTGGCTTCACGTAGAGTGAGACCATTTTTGTATCTGAGAGCTGCTACCTCAGACTCGAACTTGTAATTGGGACAGCCTCTATAAAATACATTACGGGGGCCGCCGCAGTTAGCACATGTGCGTGTTTGTGCAGGGCAATTTCATCTGTTATGACCGGGTTGGGCACAGAGGGGGCATCGGTCTGTGGAGCGGCAATGTTTGGCAGAATGTCCAAATCGCCAACAATTTTGACATTGACAGGGAGGAGGTTGGTGTGATTGAACAGGGAGGGATTGTCCACCAATGTAGATGCGAAGGGGAAGGTCATGTGTACTGAAAGTAATTTTGGCAAAGTTCATGGGTTTCTTTCGATGACCTCTAGGAGGAATGGAGTAGCAATGTACTGATATCACATCCCGGTATTTGAAGCATCCGAGCAAATCTTCTCCACAGTCTGACCAATCTTTGGTGTCGACTGGGCAGTTTGCTGGGGAGAGAGAGACAGTTCCGGTACAAGTATTAAGAGTTGGATGAGGTTCTGCAGGGATGGGGTTGCCAGAGAGAACAGTTAGTTTTGATAATGCTACAGCTTCAGCTTCAGATCTGACTGTTACGAGACGGGAGCGATCGCGTCGGGTACGGAAAGGGATTCTGTTTTTGGAGACATTGTTGAAAGAGAAGTGTGTTACCTGAGTAAGGAGCTGTAGGGGGAATCACTTAGCGGGGCTAAATAGAGTAGTTCAGATATTTGTACGGTTGGTGGTGGTAGAGGTTGGGGTGTTTGATGAAGAAGGTTGTAGGGGTTGAATTTGAGGAAGTTGGGAGGGTAGAAATGTCTTCTGGAGATTGAGTCTCTGCTTGGGTAGAAATGCACTAGTAGGCATTGAGGAGTGGGTAGTAGTTTGTGTTCGGAGTCGTGGTCAAAGGAGAGCCTGGGTTCGGGGAGCCGGTGGGGCTATTTGATGAAGGGGCAAACCTCATTGCCCCTAATAGGGATATTACATCTTCATTACTGGCCATGGGAAGCCTTGAATATGTAAAGGGAAATAAACAGTCCACCCCCTTAGAGCCCTGTATGGGGGTAGGGGCTAGACAACCAAATCGGGAGTACCGTGCCCATGGTTCCCGCAGGCCGTTCAGGACCGGCACAAGGTCAGCCTTTCATCCTTTCAGCACGGCTCTTACACCTTAGGAAGTAGATAGTAGAAGGGATTGGAGAAGGGACGGAAACAAAAGCTGGAGGGGGAAAAGACCATGCAAAATTAGTTGAGTCGAGGGCTGAGGCCCTAGACAGGTGAGATCCCTGCATAGGGTCTGTCTCCGTCTCCTAACCCCCCCCCCCCCACACACACACACACACGACAACAACGGTCAAGAACTGTAATGTTATTGAAGATATTAAAAGTGATTAGAATAAATTTACAATATCTCTAAGGGGACCGTCCCTGGCGAGTCGAAGATTTTGGGTCGGAGTGGTCGAAAATGAATTATGGTCAGCTTCATATTCGTAAATGAGAGTAGAATCACCCACGTGAATATGAACTTCCGCGGCGAAAGATTTGGGGTGTGCGCGATACCAGAACCCCAAGTCCCACAACGCCAGCGATTTTCACCCTTCCGCACTCTCGCTTCACAGGAGCCAATATGATGCATTGTGTTTTGACATGACCTATTGAAATGGAACACAGGAAGATAAAAATGTCTTATTATAACATTTTTATCCTAAAGTAAAAGATTTATGATATGAATGACGAAGAAAAATAAAAAATCCTTATGCAACTTTTCAAATTTCTTTCCCATAAAATAAATTATATATGATTCGATTTTGACACATTCATCACACAAGTATGTTTAGGGTTCGATGATAATACATGAGCAGTTACAAGTCTGTATCTCCAAATATATACTCGCAACGAATAGATATTTACTCAGGCTGGGAGCTCGCACGCGTCAACGGCCGTCCAGGAGTTATTAAATATTTTAAATTATTATATTAGTTATTAAATATATTAAAGGAGTTCCAAGCGCCGCCACCGCCTTAGACTTTTCTGATTGCAATAATTTTACGTGTGCGTTTTCATTTGGAACGAAATCATCGGTTAAACATCATTATGTCAGTATAATTCCATTTTACGGGAAAAAAATAATGTGAAGAAAGAGTATGATATAATTAATTCGTGTAACTTGTGAAAATCGGCCTACAAATAAATATCTGATACCTATTCTTACATCAGAAGATGATAAACGAATAAACGAATATAAGAGATTTGATATAAGAGATTTGTATTTCAAGATATTTTTGATCTCTCAACGGTTTCTGAACGGTTATTTCTAACGAACAAGAAACAATTCATTGTCCCTCCATAATAAGTACTTCGCTTGCGACTAAACGTTTATCGCTTGTTTCGAGGCGTAATCACGTGGTTAGACAATGCGGGAAGAAAAATAGACTCTAATAATAATAGAATAAATAAATATAATAAATTTTAATGGATTTAATGGGTATATGCGCATATACGCATAAAGGCGTGCACGAACATGTACCTTTACAAGAATTCACTTGCGTATACACATGTAAACGAATGTATACACAAGAATATAGTAATAAAGGAGGTATATAACTCGAAACAACCGATTTTATTTAACGATCATGTTGTTTTGGGTCTGGATTTGCCTCTTTTCACGTGAGTCATTTGTTTGTTTGTTTCTATAACTCGGAGACTAATGATCATATCTTTACCTAACGAAGTGCGTTTGAAAGAGAAATGATAGTAGTTTCTACAGTAATGAAATGGTAAAGATCCATAAGTGAATGAATATGAAAAATGAACTTCAATTACCTAACTTTTTGTTTGTTTGTTTTTCGATTTTTCATTTTTCGAGCCGATTCCTTGCCCAAGAGTTTTTATCCGATCAAAATTTTGGTATTTATCTTTGAAAACCTTTTGAAAATGCGCAGAGATTATAGAATAAGATTTTTGAAATTTTGCATATCTTTTTTATACGATTTTTTGAAAATCGAAAAAAAATGTGAAAAAATGATTTTTCTTTGATTTTTTTTTCTGAGGAAACTAAATCGAATTTCCAAAAAAGGATACGATGATTTCTTAGTAATTCATTGATGTTCATTCACAATTTTTTCATGACATAATACATGATTCTCTGGGACAAGGAATCAACCGCGCAGACACGTGGAAAAAATGGAAAAAAAAAATTGCGGGGGCCGTCGCCCCCCGTGGGAACTCCATAAATTTGGTATCAAAATATGCAGAATAGTAAAATACATCAAATATCCAAAAATCAACAAAATCCATTAGACCATTTATTTTTTAGAAATATTTACCAATATGAACCCCACCCCCATAATTTGCCACGCCCCTTTTAGGGACGGTCCCCTGAGACCAAATTACAAATTCCTTTTTTTTTTTTTTTTTTTTCTTTTTAAGCCCTGCCAAGTTTCTTGGGGAAATGTAGGGAAATTCCCTACGGAACACAATAAGGGCAAGCACGAGCAATTCAGAACCTGGGTGATCAAATTTATCACACACCTACATGCAATTACAATACCTTGCGCAATTCACGTTAAAAAACAAAACATGGATCTACTCGAAACAGAGGCATGCACACCAAAACGCAGTCTTATATAAAATCGAAAGCACTCGCAATGACAATGACAAACACGCAGACCTATAATATTTATAAGGAAGTACACACTGCTACAATTTTTATACAGACCACGACAACGGTGTCTCTCGGGTTTAGTTTACAAGAACAGTTTCGAGGCGGGCTTCGAAGCTCGACACTGAAACCGTGCCTCAAAGTTTCGAAGCTCGACATTGGAACCGTGCCTCTAAGTTGTCCGTGCACCGGAGACCTTTTAGCTTCTCGGCCGCTGACGGAAGTGAACTGAGTACGAGAGTGGCCACCTGTCTGGTTCCCTACCACACACATACACACACGGAAATCCAGACACACGCACAAACACACACACGGAACGCACACGCACAAACACGCACACGCACAAACACGCACACGCACGCACGCACGCACGCACGCACGCACGCACACACGCACACACACGCACACACACACACACACACACGCGAGATGAGCAGTCGTTAATGCCTTGCACGTTCGTCCTCGAACTTGGGCACTGGTCCTGGGCTGCCCGAACACCAGTCGTTGATCGTTTCAACAGTCCTTACAAACAGGCATTCTTTCCGTGCTCCATTCGCAACTAAGCTACCTCTACACCTCACAGAAACTATGTGATTAATTTCATTTTAAATACCACAAAACCAGCTTCTGCACACTGCTACTTCGATCCTAGTCTCCCTAATCCCTTCATCTCAGCAGTGGCAAGTAGGGCAGCTTCCCCTGCTGTGAAAATGAGGGGCACCAAAATTAATTTCCACATGTACGATTCAGTCATGCAGTAGTCTTTGTAGTATTTTTTTATGTGATTTACGAAAATAGATTATCTCTTTCCTTCAACACAGCTAAATTTCGATGCTAATGTTAAGCATAGATGATAAGTCAAACGAACTGCACCTGCAAGATTTAAAGGAAACCTCGGAAGGTGGCACCATTTCATCCTTTTTGCATCCCATTTAATCTCATCCCCAGCACACCACTGCATCTCAGTATTCAACAGCACATGCATGCAGGGTTTTGTGTGTATGTGCATTCCCTTCGAGGGTGAAGCCTGGTCCCGGCTGGTTTCCCGACTCACCCCAGAGTCTAAATACTATTATTATTTAGACTTTGGTCTCACCCTTTTCTCGTTGATTCTTTTGATGTCTGGTAACCACCGCCCCGCACTTGAAATTTTAGTCAGTTGGAGACAGGGAAATATGAGAGAGATTGTGTATAAATTTTGAAAACTGGCAAATGTTAGCAATTTTCTAGGGTGACTCAATATTTGGATTTGCCTAAGCTGGTACCACTCATGTCTATTGAGAAGCTGGAGAGCAGATATTAACTACAAGTGTTAACTGTCCGACATTAGCTAAATAAAAAAGATATATGAAAAGTATTATTACATCAATATTTCAGCAGCTGTGGTCCAGAAAAATAATTTTGCTTGTAGGTCTTATTGCTGAGGTCCTAATCTAAGAAAAAGATGTTTGAAATGTGTAAAAGAAAAAGGACATTGTGTCATACTGGTCCAGTCCAGGGACAAAATACTGATGATGCAAAATGATATACATGCAAGGTCTTTTTAATATGAGGCAAGCTATCATGACGAGTGTTTTTTGTACTATTAACTTTGTCACATGTGTCAAAATATTGACATGCATTCCATCTAGGGCATGGGTACATAAAGGTCCCTATTTGAGTTTTAAAGTTTACTTGGTTATATTATGCACTAGGCTGAAAAACTTTTATCAATTCCTCTTTATTTTTATATGGCTCAGCCAGCTCAATATTGATGTTGCTTTCAGACAAGAATTTAGCTGATATTGAACTGTCTGGTTGAGCATATATAGAAATGGGACCTTCATCTTCAGCAGCCATAAAAATGTATATATCAACTAACTGATTCTGGTAATTGATAACTTTACAGGGATTTTTAAAAATTAAGCTATCATAAATTAAACTACAGAATATGCTTACTTCAGTTTACTCATAAACTTGCACTTCATGAATGTAATATAAATTTTAATAGAAGAATACAAAGGTTTTGCTACAAATGAACTAACTGTAAAGAAACTAATGTAGTCTATAATCTTTTCATTCATCAAAATGGTGCTCTACTTCACACCAGTATTTGGTTAACATTATTAAGGAGAGGAAAAATATCATATTGAACAAAATGTATAATTATACAACTTGATAACTTGGTTACTTTCATCTTGAGTACATAATACTGAGCATGTAGAATCTGCCCAATTGTTGAGATAATTAGCACATTTAAACAAAACAGGAGGGTTATTGCATGATGCTTGTCTTTTATAACATTCTATCGACATGAAAATGGACATAATATACCATAGTGCATGATCTTTTAATAAAAAAGTAATGTTACTAAAAACTCATTCCACAAACAGATAAAACAGGGCAATCCCAAAAGTTTTTATCTAGCAAGCCATAGAATGTAATGAGTAATAAAATAACACTCGAGTTCAAACAAATGACCCTATGCTCAACCTTCTGGCGGCACATTTGTATATTGTAAAGGTTGTAGGGAAGAAGAAAATACAGGGACGAGCACCAACAATCATGGTTTTAACCATCAAAAGGTGAGCATATACAGCATGAGGAAGAGCATTCATGCTATCTACAATATTCTAACCCATCTTTATCAGCTGAATAATCCTTTTAACTAATAGGCTGAGCTGGGCTGGATAATTCAGTAAAAAATACAGGCTTGCAAATACAACCATCAAAATGGGGTTGTGGTAAAGAAGCTGACGTGATTGTAAGAAACATGACTGATGTCACAAAGGGTAAATATCACTCATAATATATATTTATATACACATATATATATGTATGCACCTCATATCTATGGTGTCTTTCATATGCTGTATAAGTGCTCTGTGAGGCAGGATGAACTTCAATATATTCTTTACAAACCTCATCCATGAGTTTAAAATGCAAAAATAAATGCAGCTAGCTTTGTTTTCAGAATCAGCACTGATCTACAGTCAAACTGGCTGCTATGGAGAGAGAGAGAGCAGAAATGGGAATGTGACACGAGACACAGATCATTGTTTATGCTCAAAGTTATATACATAAAACCACTTTTAATTTTAATCTCATTTCAAGGAATCTGAGAAAAGTGTATTATTACTGCAAATTCTTGGTCAAGACATTATAGTGTAGACTGCAATATTAAAAGTAAAGCACTGTTCTGCACCTCTTCCATGTCTCAAGCTAACATTGTTTGCCATTAAGTTTTTTTTATATACTTTTAACTTGCAGAGAATAATGCTATAAAGCATATGTATTTAGGGATATTGCTTTTACCAAAGAATTTTGCAGATGTATTACTTCAGTAATGATTATGCAGCTTGCCCTCACACTAAGAGACACTTTAATTTACAAGAATATTTTTTGTTTCACAACATTTAGGGGTTTTGTGATGTAGAGGTTAGAGCTTTGCAAAAACATTTCAAATAACATCAGACACATTAAGCTTGAATTAATATATTGAATAAAACGACCATGCAGATGACACCTCTTAGCAACTGCCATAATCATGTATGAGAAAGCAAGAGTATTCCAAATATCAGCTACAAAAGTACATACTAACTCCAGAACAATACATTTGAAGATAGTACAAGACAGAAGACAATATCCTCCTGTAAAGGCCTCGAACACAACTCAAAGAAATATGCGAAGTATGTGCTTTGGAGGAAAAGTGGCTTGAGAGAGGTAGGGGGAAGGAAGAAGGAAAGGGAGAAGGAGATGTAGGGGGAAGGAGAGAGAGGTGAGAGAGAGAGAGAAAAAAAAGAGTTGCTAGATGATTTTATTTGTGGGGACTTATGACACATGAGGTCTAGCACACACTCCAGATTTTCATTAACCTGCAAAAAGTTAAATGCATTAAAACAGCTATCTTCAGTTGCTGTAATAATGCTCAAAGATTTTTTTCATATAAATGGTTTTAATATTTGCAGGCAGTCAAGAGTGGTAAAAAAAATTCTGGTCTTATGGTATACATTTTTATGGTTTCCAAAGCAAAGAAAACCAAGCATCATTCTCTCTGATAAAAAAGTTTAAAGTTTTAAAAATACACGCAGTCTAAATTAAAGAACCAAATAATTTAAAAGATATCTATGATCTTAAAATCAAGGGAAGAAGAGTCTTGAGCATGGATTGTGAGATGACTAAGAAAGATGAAAGGTTGTCTCCTAAAAAAATACCATTTGTTCTATCACACACATTCTCCTCTGATGTGGCAACAAGTGTTTACATTTTTCAATTATCACATTTATCAACCCTATTTTCCAAATTTACAGTAATTCCTCGCTGGGAAATTTATCACATTATATAAGGAGGCACTTTCGACCTTTCAATATACATATTTTAATGATAATATTCACTACAATATCAAAGGCTCAACAATTTTTCAATGGTTCAATTCACTGGGTATAAAACAGGCTCTTTCATGTCTGAGATGGGAAACTTAAACAAAATAGAATATGCTGTTAATCTTTAACAATCATTCACATACAATTATGAAGGCAAGTCTGATAGGTATAATAAATAAAACATTTCCCAATTACAGGCTAAGGTTAAGAGAAAACATTCATACATACACACATGCTTGTGTTCATGAAAAATGAGAGAATGGTGTGTCCTTGTACATTTTATGAGTACATGATTTTTATCTAAGTAATAACATAAACACTTAAATGTGTAAATACAAAGAGATGCATGAAATAGAAAATACTAATACATGAGTTAGAAAGTACTAAGAGTAAAGAAATGAAGTCAAAAAGCAAAAATTAAATGTGTATTATATACATGCCTTGATGAAGAACTCAAAATTAACCAAAAGTAGTGTTATTAAGATCTGAAGAACTGGGAATAAAGCATTAGCATTATGTGCACCAATAGGGCATTGCAAATTGATTCTAAAATGTTATAGTTCTAACACAAAAAAGATGTATTACAAATTGAAATAATGTTGGGTGTTGTGATTCAGTATTCATGAGAAGCTTTTGTGTTTGCATACACTACATTGTGTTTAACCTACCTTGCAAAAGCAGCCTGTAAAGCAGTTTAATTTTTTTTGCATGAATTTACTACAAATTATTTGGAGCTCTCTTACCCAAGAATTAGAATATGATAAGTGTATTCTATGGTTTAAACAAGGAAAAAATAAGAGAAAGGTTCCTTATAAGGGTGTACATTTACAGGGTGAGAAAACATTTTTATGACATTATAAAAACACATTACCTTACAAAAGCAGAGTAATATTAGGAAAAAAAGCTTGGAAAGTCTTTAAGAATCTCTCCACACATGAAATTGCATATTGGACGTTTGATCATTGGATTATATTGTGCTGACACAAGCAGATATATTTAAAAAAAGGCTACTTCTTTCCACCTTTCTCTCTTTTATGATTGGAAAAATAGGGAAGGATGGTGACTGCTTTAGAAAATGAAACAATTCTATATAATACACATGTAATAACAAATATGAGATTCACATATAGAAGTTACAAATTTAATCCGTATATACTAAAATACTTAATACATCATGAGTACATTGTAATGAAATTATCTTGTAATGAACTGTGTAACACAAACAAAGTTCATTAATGGACATACAAACGAAAATATTACCAAAAAAAGGTTGCTTAATGACTAAGATGTGAAAGACGCATTTGTGCCGATGTTTCAGTAATGAGATAACGCACTTCCCAAATCATACCATGAAACTTCACAAAGGAACATTTTATGATATAATCATTAGTAATAAAATAAAAAGAACGAGGGTATCTTGCTAGAATCCCATTATCACACAAGAAAAGTTAAGAGGAACTCATTACAAATAATTGCATAGTTACGAGCAGTGAGAAACAATAATAATCATGATAATTATATTAATTAATAATAATAAGTAATCATTGTTATAATAATAGTAAAATCATAATTTCATCCTTTGTAAGGAATGGTACATATCTATTGCTCTGGTAACTTTTATCACAGTAAGCCCTCCTCCACAGTGACCCTGAAAATGCAGTTCAGTTTGTCCAAGGGATTGACATTTAAAGCATGTACTGAAAAAGGGGTTCGGACTGGTTATGAAATCAAGATGCTTCTTAGTTTATAACATACATTACATGTATATTTTCTCTTTATTTGTGACCATTCCAACTTTTTAGTCTCTTGTTACGGTTTCCTGTTTAAGAAAAATCTGCAAACTATGGTACTTATTATTTGAATACCAAAATAAAAAAATGGACATTATTTACCCCTACATAAATAGAAGGACTAATCATCCTTTCATATGTAGGATAACATGTTAATTTTTAAAACTACTTGGATCAAATAGACATTATGAGCACAAAAGGATATTTTTCCTTTGGGTCATAAATAGTTCACTACAAACGCACTAAATTTAAAAACAATATCAAATGCCGGAAAGTCACCAATGATATCCATTTTCATATATATCTTGGAGACACAGAAACGATTTAATGAAAATATTTTCCATTTTCAAAGAAGTCAGAACAGAAAAATCTATTTACTCCTCTCTAGAAGGGTCATAACGTGTTCTAAAACACAAAATGGTCAAGAGCACTGCTTGAAAATAAATAATGGAATGTCCTCAACTTTGGTCAATTTCCATGGTAGGTAATTAAGAGTCATTCCATGCCATCTCATGCTATACATATAATGCGGCGTCAAGTGTCAATGTCTGTGGTGATGCTGACAAGTGACGAAGGTTCACGACTTAGATCACAGTTCACAGGTGTCCACCAATTTCCTTAATCTCCTAAAGTCTTACTTCCTCAGCTGTGTGAAGCACCATTTGTAAAATTGACCAACTGAGTCCTAGAGCCCCTGTGGGACAGTGTGCCGGCCTCCGGGTCGGAATAGCTGATGGGATTAAAGGTAGAAAGTCTCTGAGGAGATGTCCCTGAAACAAGAGCGGATCGCATGGGGGAGGTGGGCGTATTGGGAGAGCTCACTTGAGGTGTTGGGTTTGATGTCTGGCCTACGTACTGGCCATCAATAGCATTGCGGACCTGCAAGGAATTCACATCAATAAGTCATAAATAGCAATTGATATATCTAATACCTCAACACGCCAAAACTAACGTTTCAACAAAAAAAAAATTCTCTTTCAAATTTAAGCATAAAAAATCTAATACACAATCAACTGACCTCCTTAAGAGCCACCACTCCTATTAGACGTCCAATGGCAGTCACATAAGCATGGTTGATACCCAGCATGGAGAACATGGAGTGAACTCGGAGGAGTGAAGTTCTTTCAACCAGCTGGAATGGTGCGGGGTCGATGTGGCACCTTGTGAAGTCCACCTGAAAAGAGATAAAATATATTGAAATTTTTTATCATATGTGTACATATTATAAAACTTAATTCCAAGCATGTGCTGAACTCAATAATGATTTTTAACCTGAATTACAATGTTTTAAAGTTTTAATTACACAGTATTTTCTATCTCTTCTTATATTTTCATTAAAACAATTGATGTAAACTATAAAAGCCATCTACCATAATCTTTAAAAGTTTTAGCCACAGAGAGCAAATAGGAAAACCATCTTCATGTATCCTCAATGTTACCATTCTAAAAATTTGTTTAATAAATCTCACACACATATGTATCAAATGTTTAAAAGAACAATTTAACAAAGGATATTACTGGTAAGTCGAGTAAAAAAAATACAAGTACTTGTTAAGTGCCTATTATTTCTGTATTGCCCTCACCTCTTTTGACAATTCCATCAACTCCCAGACAGATCTCTCCTCCTCCGTCAGATCCAGAACTGGCTTTTTCTGCAAGGAAACGTTATTTGTATTACACTCCCCAATCTCTGAGAACCATATGGGAAATTAAGCTGATACTATTAGCATCAATAATATTGATAATACTAATAGTAATCATGAATACGTTATGATAGATACAATGATAATATTAAAGATGATGAAGTTATTATATCAGTAATAATAACAATACTATTTTGATGATGATAACAATAATAATATATAAAAAATAGTAATAAGAACAGACTAATAAACAACAAAGGGATGAGAAAACACCAAAAATTATCAAATACAAACAAAAGAAATGAAAAAAAAAATACAAACCATTATTTGTTCCTTCTTCTTTGACTTGAAGAGTGAAATCTGAGAGAGTTTGAATTCCATTGAACTTGCACTCTCCATTCTCATGCGCATCTTCTCAAAGGCACTGCGAAGCCTGGAAATACGGGTAAGAGTTAGCAAGCTCTCAAAGATTTTTAAGGAAGCTCAGAATTTTTAAGAACGGTGTAAAATCTGAGAGAAAGAGAAAAAAATACTATAGAATAGAAGAAAAGGGACTTTCATATCTACCTGATATTTACACATCCTGTGAACAAAAAATTTAATTGAGGTGACATAAGATAATTAAGAACATCTATTCAATTAACATTCCAAATTAATATTTACAAACTAAAATAATCTTTGAAAAATTCATACACAAACTTTCTTTCCTTGCTATTTGACAACCACTGCTAATGCACTAAATATATCAAACATGAGAAAATAGGATTCAGAAGTCTATACATCCAGAAATTTTCATGAAAGACTAATGGAGATACTCCTACACAGAATCAACAAACCAAGAGTTACAGTCTCTATATATTTACAATTTTCTATATCCCATTAACAAATTTAAACACTTTTCTTTGTAGAATAAAAAAGAAAAAAGAAAAAAGATACTGATCTATAATGCAGTGATATATATATTGTATGGTGTCTATGTGCCTGTACAGCTAATAATGGGTACTTATGAGCTATCTGGGAACAAATGCATGACTTTGTGCTTATTTTTTCAGTAGAGGAGGAAAATAATCAATGGCTGGAATTTTGTTTTTTTGTTTTTGTTTTTGTTTTTTCGAAAATAATCAATGGCTGGAATTTTGTTTTTTTGTTTTTTTGTTTTTTTCGAAAATAATCAATGGCAGGATTTTTTTTTTTTTTTTTTTTTCAAGTACACTGACAAAATGTGATATATGGCAACTGATAGGCAAGTGCCAATAAAAGCGTAATTACAGACATAAATCCATTAACCTTTCTAGATTTATAATTGTTTACCAAACTTTGAATACCATCTTGGTCCGAATCTCTGTATAAATGCTCTAATAAAATCTACCTCACAGATTTAAAGTTTAGAAAATAAAATCTGATAATTCTTTCAACTACAAGGTTTAGACATGCAAAAAGTTCCCAGCCGAAGATGCCCGGTTTCCACTGTGGCTTACCTCGAGGATTCATAAACCAATGTGCTTGATACAGCACCATGAGAGTAATGTACAATTTTGCTAGTGTTGAGAACATTCATTTAAATGACAGGTGAATATGTCATGAAAATGTGCTTCTATGCATAACGTGATATACACATCTCAGGAACTGTGCTGGTGTCAAATATGGAGTACGCACAGAGATCTATTCTAAAACTAAAATGAATGTATGAGTTATGTTTTAAACTTATGAAAACAAGTCCCTTTTCTTTATGAGATCTATGAATTTACTGTGCTCTTCTCAAGTACCTTTATTCTCGTGAAGGTATTCTTGTCTTAACCTCCATCATGGAGGGCTTCTCTATACCAACGCATATGAATCTTACATGGGTTCAATTTTTGTGGTCCAAGGTATGAAACCAACAGACATGCACCAAAAACAAAATTCTTGTAGTGGTGGAAAAGTAATGTTCCTGGTGTTGCATAACTTGTTGTGAAGTTGAGCAGAGTATTAAAATATCCCGACCTTTCAACCGCGCCCGCGTACCATACCTTACCTAACTTTACACCTTCTTCTGCGATTTATATGCCTTCCCTTTTCACCTCTTAGGAAGCATATAAAAGACAAACCTTCATCAAATATTATCTTAAAATGAAGTCAAGAACTATTTTTTTTTTCTTTTTTTGCCTAATATCATTTGCATCATATATTGTTTTAAAAAAATAATTCATCTACCTAGTTACATAGCTCATGCAATGAAACATTTATTTTTCTAAGTAATGAAAATTAAAAAAACAATAACAAACGTAAAAACTCACTAACATCTACAATCTAAGAGAAAAAATCTTCAAGGAAATTTTAAGTATACTTTACCGAGCATCTGAGATCTTTCTCAGACATAACTCTGTCTCCTCGTCATCTCTTAGTAAGCATATAAGGAACAATCAATAACAAATTATGCCATGTATCAACACACAAATTCTTCCTAGAGAAAATACATTATCAAAAAAATACCAGGCAATTCCTCAAATATTCCAGCTCTATTTATCACACACAGCTGAGTCTGATCATGTGCACAAAAATTCAAAAAGATACCCTTATACTAAAGTCATGAATGAAGATATGTCCACATGATCATCTACAGTCTACAAAATCCAATACTTTACCTAGCATCTGAGCTCATTCCTCCTTCAACCTCACTCTCCTCCTCTTCCCTTTAGTGTGCATTTGGGAAATAAATCTTTGTACATTCATAAAAACTGTGAGGTCATCTGATGCTAAAACTGAATCACTAATTTCTTATAACAAACTGCTTTGTTTGAGGAAGAGATATCTACAAACGTGCCTATCATTATGTTATATATTTCATCCTTGTATCTATATCCATTTCTTTAAGAGACTAGAGCAGATATGTCAACTACATTGAAAACAAATGTTCAGAAGTGGATGATAGGCAAGATGTAATATTTCTAAATAATAATCCTTCTGAACCAAACCATATTAAGAGACTTTCATGCTCACTTTGCTAATTTACAAAGTATCTATATTAGAAGTCACATAGCATAAGCAAAACTATTTATAAGAATGACCAATTTGAATCGAGAAAAAAAAAAACTAAGAGTATCCCAAGCAAGAATAATAGCTATTTTTCAGTATCAACAAAATCAAATAATACAGAATAATTTTCATAATTTCCTAATGTACCTCATTGAATGCAAAGAAAAAAGCATTACAAAGTAAGCCTACAAAAGAAAATCTGACAGAACTTCACTGTTCGCGATATATAGGACTTGATGTACAAACAGGAACTCTTTGCTTTTGTTTTAAACCCCTTTTATCCATAACTGTCCTGACTTTTGCATCTCTTATCACTATGATTTAATCCACCATTTCCTTTCAAACCACCCTTTTCCGATCATGTTCTAAGGATTCTTTACCAATTCTTTTAATTTCCATCCATTAAGAGTCGATAAAGTAAAAAATATCTAACAGACCTATACCTGTGCACTGAGATAACATTAGTTACAACAAAAGCAGCAAGAAATAAAATACATCAATCAATGCAATGCAAGCAAGCAACATCCTACCAAAACCAAAATAATCACAGAAATCTTACACAGTTAAATGTGCCAACAGATAACCAGAGTAAAGAATATTAAAACATAAAAATAACAGCAATAACAATAAAAATGAAAATCAGACTCACTTTGTATCTCCTGCAGTGATGGTCTGGTATGGGGTTTCTGGTGGTGAGGCAATGGGTGTTGTTGCGCTGCCCAGACTGAAGGAGTTTCGTCTTTTCAGGATACCCTTCTTTGGAGATTCTGTCTTTGCAACCTTGGTGTCTGTCGTATCCTTTTTGGAAAAACAAGATTACAGGAATTTTAAGATATACTGACTGATGATATGAATAATGATTTTAATGCTAGTATGATTAGCCAAAGGCAATAGGAGGAAAGGTTACCATTAGAAAATGAAAATAATGCTAGTGATTCATTACCAGACCATACTTGAGTACTGTAAACTAACTGCAAGACTTACTTGCATACTTTCAAGGCATCAATTCTTACCCAAAGTCTTTTTCTGAGACTTATAATAATCACAAGCTAAAAGATTGTAGCAAAAATACACCAAAAATCTGATTTTTCCAAATCCAATGAAATAGAAAATAAGGAACAAAGTGCTTTAAATATGGCTCTCTGCAGCAGACTTACCTCAGTGCTGACTGCTCTGAAACTAGCTGAATCCAAAGAGTTTGATCTCTTCAGTGTGGCTCTTCTGCGCAGCTCCTTCACTGGGTCCTTCTCGCCATTCTCCTTCTTGCGGTAGGATGCACTGCGCAACTTGTTGCCTGTGCCCTTGAGGAGGTCAAAGGTGGAACGCTTCTTGACTGGCTTTCCAGTGGTATCTTCAGCAGCATCTCCTTTGCCGTCGCCTTCTGATTCCCCTCCAGTGATTGCACCATCCACCTGCAGGGTGTCAGTATCCATGATGTATGCTGAGTGATATTTCATCTATAGTAAATCTCCTTATCTACAAATAGATTACCAGTACAATAACATGCAAATCTCCTGGAGACATATTCATAAACCTTTCAGTCACTGACGATCAATTATAGTTAAATAAATCTAAATCAATCCTGTGATGGTATATTCTACAACACCTTAATTACCACAATACTAATGATAGCAACAGTTATTGACTAATGCTGGAAATGATGATGTCTCCCCTCAACAAACCTTGCTTACTGAAAATCGTGATGATTTGCGGGTCACCGGAGACTTTGACGGGAAAAGATCCTTCAAGCGATTAACAGCTGGAGAGCCAGGAGGTGTGGCTGAGTCAGAATCGTGTCTGGATTATTAGAAAAAAAAAAAAGGTGTAAGTCAGATTTCAACTGTTGTAAAATATGGAAAACAAATTACAGTTACTGTAAAATATGTAAATCAAATTTCAAGAGATATGCAAGAAGTTGCACTCTAAGATGGGATTTGAGAATCTAAATAATCTATACAAGTGCCTATTTCTAAGGAAGGAGAAAAAGTCGAATCAATATCAAAACCCTATTTCACCTCGATAATTGTTTAAAAACCTGGTGATAGGTAGACCCCCTGATAACTAATGCCAAGCTGAGTTAGCCAGAACTAAAAAGATAATGAGCTCAGTACCAAAGGCCTAAAGATGCAGACATCTAAAATGTCATGCTCTCTCATTCACTAAACAGGGCCAGCATAAGTTGTACTAGGGTAAAAATCTATTTATAATAATGCTTTTGATGCCTTCAATTTCTGGTTTTACAAATGTTTTAAAAAGTTATTTCTACATTGTGATCTAAGCTTCAGGAGACTCAACAGGTTAGCAAGAAGTTTTAGATTCAGTTATAATTTCAATACACAAAATATTATTTTCTCCAAAAGATAAAAATTAACTTCAAAGCAACTTCATGAAATCCCAGAGCTCCTGTATATGCTTATGGCAATCCTGAAGCAGCAATGGCCCCAAAAAAGGTGTCTTTGCTTAGTTTGCTTCAATTGCTGTCACCCGCAAAGGCAAAGTCAGCTGCTTTTTTTTAGCAAGTAATTCATCACTATTGCTACCTTCAGACTGTAGTTTACTTGCTGACCTAAGGGGGATATTAAGAGACCATGCACAAAAACACACAGACCAGTACAAAAGGGCATATTATTACCAAATTCTCATTCTCATTGGTAACATGCCACACACAGCTGGAGCATTATATAGAAGAAGCTAAATATAATATAAATCAATGGTATGGTTATTGGTAAAAGAGAGATCTTTTTATTGTAAGGCATGTCATAGCTAGACTATTGTAAGCCTGTCGGGTATATAGCAAATTGCCAAGTAAGAATGGGTTATTTTCGTTGCATCTACCACATTTTGTGAATCTACAAAATAGAAATGATTTTATTGTCTTTTGTTACATTGCTTCTTGTTTCTTTTCTCAAATTTTGTATTAATGAATATTCAAACACATGAATGCTACTACTTACAATTAGCCTCACCATTTGAATACACAGAGCACCCAACATACCAATGAAAGTTTCACGATCATCAAATCCTTCTTTATGAACATTCTCAGTAACCCATCCTTACTTCCTTCAATTAGCTATGTGTTCTTATCTCTGAAGATAATGAAAGGCTCACAACTACAGCAAACTGGCTCTTCTCCTTGGTTGAAAATGAGTCTGCCCTCTTATAGCAGACAAGAGCGTGGGGGTTATCAAAATGTTATCAATTGTACACACAATTTACAAAACACATTTAAGATGACAAAGCACTATTCTCCATGACGAAGGAATGAGGATGACAGATTACACTGGGCATGTGTAAAAAGTTGATGTTTTGATTCCACAGTCTTCATCAGAAATACATTATACATTTCTGACAGATTTGTACAACTAAGATCTCAAATAATCCAGCTTGGCTAGTGGAATCAGTCATTCTCCCTCATATTTCTCTGAACAATTGGTGTAATCTCCTCTGTTCAGATCTTTCTTCTTCAACACATTTGATGCAGAACACAAAGTAGAGACACATTTAGTAAAGATATTACAACACACATTCATATGAAAAATAGTTTTGCATTGGAAGAAAACAGCAAGAAAACAAGTGTGACCTGAAATACTTCATCCACTTCAAAGGAAAGTCATGAGAGACAAAAATAGAAATTAGAGCAAGGATTAAAAAGAAAGAGAAAAAAGAAAGAAAAAATGCAAGTATATAAGAAACACAGAGAAATACAGTACACAAGTATTGAAGAAATGCAGGTGTTTTAGCTGTAAAAGGGAAAAAGACATGTATATAACGGACACAAGGATAATTAGTTTAAATTATATCACGCCAAGGATTATACAATGTACAATGACAACCAGAACAATCAGTTTTGATGCACAATATGTTAGTTATGAGAAAATTTATATACACACAGTTAGAGGGGATGCAAAACAGGCAAGCAAAAAAGAAGAAAATCAATGCATAGCCAAAAGCATGCAGCAAAAGTTAAGCCAAGATGACAAACAACAACATCACAGAGAGGGACTTAAGTAAAGCCTTTTTTTCAGTTCCTTCAAATGGGAGAGAAACTGATTCACACTTGATTTATTTTGAAGGTTGAAGTTGGTCATCACAAAGAAATCATTCAGCAGTAATTACTTTGAGCGTGTGGATGCAGGTGACCCCGGCGGGGAAGTGGAGGAATCGTCGCTGTCGCTGCAGAGGCAAAAATACAAATAAAATCTCTCGAACAAGTTAAAGTAAAAGAGTATAACTGATGCTTGTTTTAAGAACTACCATAAGGGTATGGTCTAAGGTGACATAAGGATCCTTAGCTTGGTAATCTTTTCATATCTTTTCAGGCAG
>NC_091570.1:39427378-39432378 GCF_042767895.1 Penaeus vannamei
TAATAAAATGATCCGCTGAAAGAGACAAAAGATAACAAACAGATGAATTTTTAAAAAAACTGCATAACCATCAGTTTCAGTAATGAAAAAAATAAATATGAATAAAAATTCAGCATAAAAAAAGGACCCAGAATGGATATTTTTCGAAAAGTGGAATTTAATGCATGCCGCGTACATACCTTGATGGGCTTCCCTGGCGACTTCGGGACCTTGAACGTGACCTGAATACCAATAAAAGAGAGAAATTAAAAGCGAGAACTGAGCGAATTACCCGTAAATGAAAAGGAAGACAAATTATCAAAGTGAATGACGAGCAAAGAAAAGAGGAAAAAAATAAAAAGGAAATAATAAAGAGTAAACAGAAGCATGATAACTGGAGATGATATCCACTTACATATATACGTGTGTGTGTGTGTGTGTGTGTGTGTGTGTGTGTGTGTGTGTGTGTGTGTGTGTGTGTGTGTGTGTGTGTGTGTGTGTGTGTGTGTGTCTGTGCATGTATATCCATGTGCGAGTGTGTGTATGTCCATGTGCGAGTGTGTGTATGTCCATGTGCGAGTGTGTGTATGTCCATGTGCGAGTGTGTGTATGTCCTTGTGCGAGTGTGTGTATGTCCTTGTGCGAGTGTGTGTATGTCCATGTGCGAGTGTGTGTATGTCCATGTGCGAGTGTGTGTATGTCCATGTGCGAGTGTGTGTATGTCCTTGTGCGAGTGTGTATGTCCGTGCGCGTGTGTGTGTGTGTCCGTGCGCGTGTGTGTGTGTGTCCGTGTGCGAGTGTGTGTGTGTCCGTGTGCGAGTGTGTGTGTGTCCGTGTGTGAGTGTGTGTACATGTGGGAGTGTATATATATGTATATATATATATATATATATATATATATATATATATATATATATATATATATATATATATATATATATATATATATATAATACATACATATATATACATATATATACAGGTGTGTGTGTGTAAATATTTCTTTTCTTTTCTTTTCCTTTTTTTCTTTTATGTATATACACATAATGAAATATCAAAGTTGATGTTTAAATTCACCCTGGATATAAAACGGTGAGGTGTATATCATTTAGACTTTTTCCTAAATTCTGAGCAAAGCTGAAGCATAATGTGATGATATTATAAAACAAATCTTCCAAAGGCCTTATCTACAGCTAAAGCCATACACTTGTAACATCTGGATCTATGTTTCTTTCAATAAACAAATAAATGATAAATAAATGCATAATCATTATATTAATAAGATAACAAAATCAAAAACTCAAAAGGTTAGAAAATCCATCAACATTATGCACATCGATGGACGTTCCTCTCACAACTTTACCTGGAACCCGATCTAGAACGTGAAAAGGATCTACTCAAAGATCTTGAGAATCTGTGCATGAGACTGGGCGTAGTCACTGGCTCATCATCACCATACTCGTTGATCTCATCCTCGTATCGGATGCGGCTCTGCTTTGGTCCTCCTGCCGCATCCTCTTCCTCCCACTTTTGCCTAAAAATGGTGTGGCGGAAATCATAAAATCAATTGTAGAGGGAGGGAAGTAGGGGAGGAGTGAGTGAAGGAGAGAGGAAGGAAGGGAAAAAGGAAGAGAGGGAAGGAAGGAGAGAAGAAGGGAGAGAGAGGGAGGAAGTAAGGAATGCAGGAAGGAAGGGAGAGAAGGAGAGGGATGGAGGGAAAGAAAGAGGGAGGGAGGGAGGGAGGGAAGGAGAGAAGGAGAAAGGGGGAGAGAGAGGAGAAGAGGAAAGGAGAGAGGGGAAGAAGGAAGGAGAGAGGGGAAGAGGGGAGAAGGAAGGAGAGAGGGGGAGAGGGGAGAAGGAAGGAGAGGGGAGAAGGAAGGAGAGAAGGAGAGAGGGGGAGAGGGGAGAGGGAATGAGAGAGGGATAAAGGGAAGAGAAGGAAGAGATGGGACAGAAGGGAGGGGGAGAGAGATACTTAAGAGGTTCAAAAGATTTAGGTCTAAAAGAGATGTATTTATGTGTGTGAATATTTTTTGTTTGCTAAACTTTGTATTAAAGCAAGACTGTATAAAAAGAAGAAAAAGTAGATAACAGATTATAACAGTAACACAGAAATAGTGTTAAAAGAAAATACTTTATTACAAACTTAAATATAGTGTAATACAAATCAAATTAACTTTCACTTTAGTTAGAAATCACGAGAGGAAAACAAAAAAAAGAAGTCCCACAAGAGAAACTGCGACAAAGTAAAAGTGTACTGAGAAAGAAAGATAGAAAGAAAGAGAAAATGACCCCAATTTTTCTTTGTCATTTCTTAATATTCTCTATCTTTTTACAGCTTTCTCTCTCTCTCTCTCTGTCTTTCTATTTTCCATTTTCTCATTCTCACCTTAGAGCTTCAAGGTGCCTTCTTGTGGCTTCCTTCCTGCGCTTTTCTGACGAAATCTGTTCTACGAGCAGTCTGACTAACTCAATCCTCTGGATGGAACCAAGCAGGATCATCGACTCTGAAATTCAGTCAGAAAATATAAGAATCTGTTGTGCATATTCCTTGATTTATTTATCTTATTTCCTTGATTTATTTTTATACATTATATCTTCATTACTAATGTCTCAATTATGCATTAAGAAGTGAATGGTATAGGTAAATGAATGATAAAGACTTAACTTATGTCACAATGCCATAAATTATCATTTCCATGACTTAAAATAATAATACTGCTCATTATTTCAACAATTCCTAGTAAAGAAAGAATTACAATTTAAACAAAATCACAATATATCACTAAAACACTAAAATCATCAACCGCTGTACTAACCTGGCTTGTCCACCAACGGAAGATACTTGAGCTTGCGATTCTCTTTCAATACTCTCTTCAGCTCAACATATGTGATTCCGTACCAAATGTACTTCACATCTCGCACCATTATATCTTCCACATAGATGTTGTATACGTCCGCTGTGGGAAGAGATTAGGGTTTTGTGATTCATTTTGATCCTTTGGGGTATAATTATATAATGACTATTTTCATATCTTTGTAGATGTGTCTCCAGAGTTCAGTTCTAAATAGCATCTTTTACAATGTACTTTACCTGTTCCTGTAGCTATGATATCAGGCAGATACGGGAGCTTCTTTATACGAATCATGCTATCGTATATAGATGGTTGCAGGAGTGATGATATACAGTTTGATATAAGTACACCGATCTACAAGAAAAAGAAAGAAAGACAAACAGGTTATAAGACAAAAATCACAGATATTGGTAGTATGACTGTCAGCACTACTGAAACTGAGGTACAAATTGGTTTGAATTCACTTAAGGGCATGAAGAATAAACTGCAATATACTTGTCACTATGACACAATCCTCACCATAATTGGTATGACATAAGTAATTTGTCCAGTCAACTCGAAGACAATGACGGAGATGGAAATGGTGTGAGTAATAGCTGCACAAAATGAAGCTGCTCCCACCATTGCATAAGCACCTGTTAGAGGAAACATACAACAATGATCATTTCAAATTAAAGCTCTGGAAGTAAATCCTCTTAAATAAGAAGTACCTGCCACATTTAACTGAAATTTCTTTGTCCTTGCAAATGAAATAAACTCCTAAATAAATAATGAATAAATGAATACATAAATAATCACTGTAAAGTAATCAATTAAAATCAATTAAAAGAAACAAAATCTTCCTTCCTCACCAGGGACAATTGGACTGCCGGGGGCAATGCCCAACGGGTAGAGAGACGCCATGACTTCACCAATTTGGCGGCCAAAAGCTGCTCCAACCTTAAACAGCGGAATCAGCATACCAGAAGGCACAGGCAAGGTGGAGGAGATAGCTATCTGAATTACCTGTAGAAAGGAATTAAGAATATGGATAAAAATAAATTCATTGATGTATAAAATGACATTCGAGATGAATCTCTCTCCTACAAAAATATGGGAAAAATTTTCTGGATATGCTGAACAAAAGGGAAAAAAAATATATATACATTATATATATATATATATATATATATATATATATATACATACATATATATATATATATATATATATATATATATATATATATGTGTGTGTGTGTGTGTATGTGTGTGTGTATATAATCTGTATATATATATATATATATATATACATACATATATATATATATATATATATATATATATATATATATATATATATATATATATATATATATATATATATATATATATATATACACTATATGAATGAATAAATAAACCAGCTCGAGACAACAAGTATCATAAATTAACAAAAATGGTGCCTACAGTAACAATTTGGAAGACAAAAAGGCTGAGGTGGAAGTTCCCCTCCAGGTCAGGTAGCCAATGCCTCAGGATGGTCTGCTGCTCCCCGGACAGGATCTCGTTTTGTTGTGTGAGCGACCACGTCACGTTGCTGAACAGCTGCAAAATCTGGAATGGAGAGGAGGGAGGTCTATTATGTGAAGTAAAAGAGATTTACTGATGTAATTTCTCCTCTTTGTTATGGATATGAAAGGCATGTTTTTTATGTTAATTTAATACCATCATCATTATCATTATCTTCATAAACCATTATTGAATCTGTGAATACAAATCTATATTCAAACACTCCAAATGTATCATCAACAACCATATCTTCTGATACTAGACAGAACAGACAGACAGATAAACAAACACACATGTAATCACAAATCAAATGCATCAAAAATACCATACAAAAAAATACACCTGCTCTTTACCTGTTGACTTGCGGGTAGTGTTGCTGCCATGAACTGACCTAAACACTGTGGAAAGGTCATGATGGAGATTGCTATGGTCACAAAGGTTGGATATAAGAGACGCCTGAAAAGGTGAGAAGAAGAAGGAAATTACTATCAAATCGCTGAGACTGCATAATAGAAAAAAAAAGAGGAAGCAAGATGGCAGTACAATCCATGAAAGAATCATCTTAGAATATCATAACAAGAATATGTCACAACAGAATGGAAGTTACACACTTTTT
>NC_091570.1:39437378-39439878 GCF_042767895.1 Penaeus vannamei
ACTTTGAATAAAATCTCTCTCAGTTCTCCCTATTTTCACCCAAGTCGTTAAAGTATAATTATTAGAATTTTTTGCTTCCTGATGTCAAAACCACGGAAGTTATGACAAGTTTATTTGCATAATAATTGGCGTTTCATATCAGTGCAGCGTTGCCACTGTATCGCCAGTCATCAGTCCGTTTCCTCTCAGCAGTGAATCGTGGAACGAATCTAATTAATTTGTCGGAAAATCTATAGATCTTACCCCCACCCCCCCACCCCACCCCATGTAAAATAAAGAGAGAAAACAAAACAAAAACCAAAAAACCAAACGCAAAACCAAACAAACAAAGTCACTCACTTCCGAAGAAGATCATGATAATGTCATCTATGAGGAAGGATATGGTGGCCATGACGGTGCCCAGGATGAACAGGAACACCCAGTCTTCTCCGAGGCGGGCGAAGGTGTGGTCCCATATCGGTCTGCGGAAAGAGGGGGGGGAGCGATTAATTCATGGGAATGGCAGATTGTACATAAGCAGGCGGCCATTGTGGTAGAGTGGTTGTAAATGTGGTGGTGGTCTGTTGTGTTGTAATGGTGGTGATGGTGATGCGGATAGTGGCGGTGATGGTGGCAGTAATTGCGATGGTGATGACAGTGGTGGTGATAATGGTAGTGGTAGTGGCAGTGGTAATGGTGGTAATGGCAGTGGTTGTAATAGTGACAGAAAGGGTGTCGGTGGTTGTGATGTTGGGAACAGTGGAAATGATGCTAAAAATCATGATTAACTGAACTAGAGACAAAAATCAGTTATAGTAAATTTAATTGGACATCTTGGCATTATTTGAATATAGAAAGGGAGACGAAAGAACAAGTGAAACGACGAAACAGAGAAATCGAAATAAGATTATAGATAGACAGAGAAAAATAAATAGGAAAATGGAAATAGATACAGACAGAAATACTTTTACCAGCGTTAATACACGAGAATGATTACCTTCTCGTTACTTTAAACACATCAATAAAATGCCATCTTCCTTCAAGTGTCTTTTGGAAATCTGGAAAATAAAGTCTAAAAACATAACATAAAACAAGGCAAGACAAGACAATAAAATGTAATATAAAGCATAATCTAACCTACAATATAAATCATGATATAAACGATAATACAACATAAAATGCACTTATAATATAATGCAACACAATACAATATAATATGAATTAAAATAATTAAAAAAAAAATAGAATAGATCAGAATAAACAACACAAAACAAAACAAAAACAGAGCAAAATGGGTCCAAAAAGTGAGGCCGGGCAGAACCCAAGTGAGAATTCGGCCAATCTCGGAAATTGCTTTTCTGTCTTGCAAGAAACACAGCCGCCCTCCTCGCTGCTGCTGCTGCTGCTGCTGTTCCTTCCGAGGCCGAGCTAAACTTGTTAACTTTTCCTCTTGTCTCATTTGAGTCTTGGAACCCCATTTTCTCTCTCTCTCTCTCTCTCTCTCTCTCTCTCTCTCTCTCTCTCTCTCTCTCTCTCTTTTTTTTTTTTCTTTTTTTTGCGTGTGTGTGTGTGTTGGGGGGGGAGTTACATAAGTGTTACATAAGGGTGTGAAAGGATCGGCAAATATGGCTACGTTTTAGACAGCAGTGGGGTGGGGGAGTCAGTGTTACATAAGGGTGTGAAAGGAACGGCAAATATGGCTACGTTTTAGACAGCAGTGGGGGGGGGGGGGAGGGGTCAGTGTTACATAAGGGTGTGAAAGGATCGGCAAATCTGGCTACGTTTTAGACAGCAGTGGGGGGTGGGGGGTCAGTGTTACATAAGGGTGTGAAAGGAACGGCAAATATGGCTACGTTTTAGACAGCAGTGGGGGGTGGGGGGGTCAGTGTTACATAAGGGTGTGAAAGGATCGGCAAATATGGCTACGTTTTAGACAGCAGTGGGGGGTGGGGGGGTCAGTGTTACATAAGGGTGTGAAAGGAACGGCAAATATGGCTACGTTTTAGACAGCAGTGGCCATAGAGGGAAAATAACCGGAGTGCGTCCATTCCACTACGACATTCGGGATCAAAATAAAGCTTACGACTGAACACAAGGAATGTTTTTCTATTTTCCACAATGATCAAATTAAAGCTTACGACTGAACACAAGGAATATTTTTCTCTTTTCCACAATTTGTGCGACTGTACCAACCATCGCAGACGCAATCCATGACAGAACCAGTTTAATCTTCTAGATTTATGAAAGCAAAAAATCTTATACATATTAATTAATTTAGTCCTCTAACTATCTATCTGTCTGATGTATGTTTGCTTGCTTGCTTGCGTGTCTGTCTCCCTATTTACCCTCCCTTATCTACCTATATTACATAAATAAATAAACAGCATGCATTTATAATCAATGTAATACCAAAACTAACAAATGTACAGAAAAAAACCCAGCAACTTGGATGATGAAATACAAGCCGCATCATTTCAGTAATTCGAATCCGAAAAAAAAGGAAAAACTCGATTTTTTTTTT
>NC_091570.1:39444878-39457378 GCF_042767895.1 Penaeus vannamei
TCATCGGACCCTTTGCTGAATTGGCGAGCGAAATCACAGAGCGGAATCTCACGGCACATCGCTGCATAAACATAATGCAAACCCGAAATAATGTACCTGAGCAGTGCACGAATCCTGCGGCCGGAGAGAAGGTGAGGGAGTCAGTCACACAAAGCGCCCGCTCGGCCAAAGGGCGAGTCACATACATACATGACGAGGGGGCAAGCAGCAGCCCGAGGGCGAGGGGCAGCAGGGGGCAGCAGGGGCGGCAGTGGGCAGCAGGGGCAGCAGCAGAGCACGTACCTGGCGCGACGAGCGCACGTGAAGCGGACGACCGCCATGAGGACGTGCCGAGGCGCGCCGAGAGCGAGCGTGCAGGAGAGCGGCGCGGGAGCTCCTCCAAGGAAGCTCTCACCTCCAGGCCCAGGAGGGAGGAAATGTTGACTGCAGGATGGGAATCGACCAAGGGGGTCAGCGTGCGCCCCGGCAATCGGCCTCGATCGATGGCACGGCTGACTGCAGTGCCCGCTCGCCCGGCCGTCGCGTGCTCCTCGGGCCTGCAGAGGGCCCTCAGCCGCTCATTACGGCGCTGCCCGCACCCGCACGACGCACATGACAGCGACACATTCGCCGCAAGATGGAGCGCCGCGATAAATCTAAGCCTACGACGCCCCCTCCGCCGCCCCGCCCCGGAAGCGCTCCCGGCAAGCAAGCAAGCGGCCGCGCAGGCGCCGCGGGACGCCTTCTGCCCACCCGCGGACGCCCCCTCCCGCGCGCCTCCCGCCCCGCGCTCGAAACGCTCCAGGGGTACAGATGACCCACGGCCAACGCGAAGGCACACGAGGGCACTTCGGCAAGGAAGGGGAGCTCGAGGCGGCCCGCGAGGCCGAGGAGGCGTGCGTCGTGGGGGCGCCTTGGGCTCGCGTCCCGCCCACTACCCTCGTGGGTCGCGCGGTGACCTACGTCCCAGTCCGCCTCGCGTGGACATCGCCGCCCCACCGCCCGCTCCCGGCCCACGCTCTTCTTGCAAGTTTCCGTGTATATCTCTTTTCGTTGTGATAATATATATATATTTTTTGCTCGTGCGTTTTAAAACATTTCGCTGCTTTGCCTGCACGAATGTTCCGCACGGACACAGACACGTATGGATCGTCTTGGAAAACCGTGATTTGCTGAAGAATTCTTTCTATCGTGTCCCGACGGACATGCTTCCCCGACAACACTAACGGCGCAGTTGGCACGCGCCTGTAATACGAACGACCGTATTATGTTCCTTTCTCTCTCTCTGTCTCTCTATCTCTCCTCAGCCTTTCACTTCCCTATTCCAGGCGGCTCCTTGCCATTCCCTCCACGTCCTCCTCCGCCTGCCTCTTCCTCTTCCTCCTCCTCCTCCTCCGCGTATCTTTTATCTCTTATCCGTCCTTATCGGCAGCGCTCTCTCCTGAGGACATGATGGTCCCCTCGCTCGCCCGACGACACTGCGCAACGCCCTCGCTTGGGGACCCTCTTTTTCCCCTTCTTAGGATGGCGTGTTGAGGGAACTCTGCCTTACGTAAGAAAGCTGTTGGGAGGGGAGAGGGGAGAGGGGAGAGGAGAAGGAAGGGGAGGGGGAGGGGGAGAAGGAAGGGGAGCGGAAGAGGAAAGGGGAGGGGAGGAGAGGGTGAGGAGGGGAGGGGGAGGAGGGAGGAGGGGGAGGGAGAGGGAGGGAGGGGAGAGGAGAGGGAGGGGAGGGGGAGAGGAAAGGGGAGGGAAGGGGAGAAGGAAGGGGGAGGAGAGGGAGAAGAAAGGGAAGGGGGAGAGGGAGGGAGGGGAGAGGAGAGGGTGGGGGAGGAGAGAGGAAAGGGGAGGAAGGGAAGAAGGGAGGAAGGGAGAGAGAGAGGGAAGGGAGGGAGGAGAAGGGAAGGAGGAGGATAGAAAGGGCAGGGGGAGGGGAGGGCAGAAATGGGGGGGTGGAAGTAAGGAAGGGGGAATGGGAAGGGAGGATGGGAGGAAGAAGAGGAGAAAGGAAGGAAAGGGAGGAAGGGAGGGGACGGAAAGGGCGTGGCCAAGGATGTTGATGAAGTTGGGTGGGTGGGAGGGGGGGGGGGAGTGATCCTACAGATGGTGCGGGGAGGGGAGAGAGTAAGCATAGCACCGCGTCCTTGACCTCTCAGAAGGCTGGGGGAATAGAAAGAGGGGGGGGAAGGGGAGGAACAACCTTGAGGAAAGAGCTGAGAGAGGGCCGGGGAAGGGGTGGAGCAGGAGGGGAGGGAGGGGGGAGGGGATAGGAGGAGGGAGGGGAAGGATGAGGAGGTGGGGAAGGAGGAGGAGGAGGAGGAGGAGGAAGGAGGAGGAGGAGGAGGAGGAGTAGGAGGAGGAGGAGAAGGATGAGGAGGGAGGAAGGGAAGGGAAGGGGGAGGATGGCTGGGGAAGGGGAGGTAGAGAGCAGCAGGAGGGGAGGAGAAGGGGCGGGGAATAGCAGGGAGAGGGGATAGGGGAAGGACAGAGAGCAGGGGTAGTGAGTGGACTATCGGAGGGGGAGAGGGAAGGGAGGGGGAAGGGAGAGGAGGAGAGGGAAGGAGAGGGAGGGAGAGGGAGGGGAAGGAGAGGGAGGGGAGAGGGGAAGGGGAAGGAGAGGGAGGGGGGAGAGGGGAGGGGGGGGGAGATTAGCAGCACAGCAGTCCTGAGCCATTAATTTGTGAGGTGGAGATGAGGGCTGAGATCCTCCCGCCTCATGATTTCTCTCCTGAGCCCAGCTGTCCTGCCGCAGGACTTAGGAGAGAAATCCTTAGGAGAGAAATCCTTAGCAGAGAAATCCTTAGGAGAGAAATCCTTAGGAGAGAAATCCTTAGGAAAAAAAATTCCTTAGGAAAGGTAGCTGTTCACCGGCGCCGAAATCAGAACATCAATAATAATAAAAATAATCCTGATTATGATTACTCCTATCATCCCTATCACCTTTTATCACTATCATTATCCTAATTATCATTATCATCACTATTATCATTGCTATCACCGCTATCACTACCAATATCATTTTCATCGTTATCATCATTACGACAATAATAAAAAAACAAATATAATTAATCATGGCACACATGTCCGTGACATACACACAAATACAATTATGTGTGCATATTCATAAGATTACAAGCATATATATATATATATATATATATATATATATATATATATATATATATATATATATATATATATATATATGTATGTATCTATATAAATAAATAAATAAATAAATAAATAAATAAATAAATAAATATGCATTTGAATGAAAAATACATATACACATATTTATATGAATAAATCTATCATATATGGTGTCTGTTTCTCAACATTCCAGGACGCCCCGCCCACTCATATCAATTCAGCGAAACATGTCAAACACGCCCACCAAACACACGCCCTGCCTCTCAACCGCTCTCGGTCTCTCGGTCTCTCTCTCTCGCTCTCGCTCTCGTTCTCGTTCTCTCGCTCTCTCGCTCTCTCGCTCTCCCTCCCTCTTCCTCTCCCCAACCCTTTTCCCCTCCTCCTATCCCCTCACCTTCTCTCCTTCTTCCCTCCCTCTTTCCCCTCTCTTGCTCTCTTTCCCCCATCCATTTCCCTCTCTTCCTCTCTCCCTCTCTTTTCCCCATCCATTTCCCTCTCTTCCTCTCTCCCTCTCTTTTCCCCATCCATTTCCCTCTTTCCCCCTCTCTTTTCCCTTTCCATTTCTCTCTCTCCCCTTTTTTCCCCTTCCATTTCCCTCTCTCCCCTTCCTCCCCCCCTCCGAGAGAGTACTCCTCCGCCCCCTCGCGTCTCGGGCTCTTTCATGGCGGCTCCGGAAGCTACTCGTTCGAGGGAAATAAAAGTTTTAATCGCGGCGACTCCGTGTGGCGGCGCTGATGGAGGGCCTTCGTCTCGCCCGCGACTCGACGGCGGTGTCTGGGGGCGGGGAGGGGGGCGGGGAGAGGGAGGGGGGCGGTCGGGGATGGGGAGGGGGGCGCTCGGGGGAAGGGGTGGGGTAGGGGGGGTGGGGGCTGGACATGCTCGGCGAATTTACGGGGGGGGGGGGGAGGGTATGTATATGAATAGGTGTATATGCATTAAAATGTACATGTGAGTGGGCGTGTGTCTGTGATATATATACATAGATATGTATATATATATACATATACATTATATATATATATATATATATATATATATATATATATATATATATATACATATATACATATATACATATATACATTTAAATCCCTGCTATATGTGCGCTCTTACAAGCACTGTGCTATATATATATATACATACATACATACATACACACATTTAAATCCCTGATCCCTGATATATGTGCGCTCTTACAAGCACCGTGCGTGTATTCCCACATGCACGGTTGCGCGCGTGCAAGAGCGCTCGCGACGCCCCCGCCCGCGCCCGCCTCGAACACCCGCGCCAGTGCCCCCTCGCACGCCGCGCCGACAGGACCCCGCACGCCGCCGCCGCTCGCAAGGGGGCGGCCGCGGCAGGCAGAGCAAGTAGCTCCTTCTGCGTCGAAGTGAATTCAACTTCCGTCTTCGCAGAAAGAATCATTATGTGAAGACATCATCATTAAAAAAAAAACACGATTCCTACAGCACAATAAAAGAGATGTTCTTCCTCCAGCAGGAACCCAAACGCTAACAATATAACCGATCAAAGAAAAATTTTATATATATATATATATACATATATATATATATATATATATATATATATATATATATATATATAGAGAGACAGACAGACAGAGAGACAGAGAGAGACAGAGAGAGACAGAGAGAGACAGAAAGAGAAAGAGAAAGAGAAAGAGAAAGAGAGGAAGAGAGAGAGAGAGAGAGAGAGAGAGAGAGAGAGAGAGAGAGAGAGAGAGAGAGAGAGAGACAGAGACAGAGAGAGAGACAGAGATAGTTAGATACCAAGCAACACACACAAAAACCATATAAACGAGAAACAATTAAAAAAGAACCAGAACCGTCAAAAAAACCGTGTCCTCACCTGATGAAGGAGATGCAGGTCCGGGCGACCCTCCCCCGGTACGGCTGCAGCTCCTTGGAAAAGAGAACCTCGTCCTTGTGGTGGTCGTCCTCGCGCAGGCGGCGGGCTTCCTGACGGGCGTACTCGGCGAGGTTGGCCGAGTAGCGCCCGTACATCTGTGGGCGGGAAGGGGGAGGGCGGGGCGTTAGCGTCTTGTTGGAAGGTTGTGATTGGAATGGTCTTTTTTTTATTTTTTATTATCATTTTTTTTTTATACTACATACGCATCCTCTCACATACGTAAGATTTTTGTGAGTATGCAAATACACACGTACGCGTACATAGACACACACACACACACACACACACACACACACACACACACACACACACACACACACACAGAAACACACACACACAGAAACACACACACACACGCACACGCACGCACGCACACACACACACACACGCACACACGCACACACACACACAGAAACACACACACGCACACACACACACACACACGCACACACGCACACACGCACAGAAACACACACACGCGCACACACACACACACACACACACGCACACACAAAGACCAGAGAACAATGACTTAGCACCTCAAGGTCTAATCCTCTATTACCCGTTTTCTTTTTCTTTGTTACGTTTTCTATTTCTTCTTTTTCTTTGTTACGTTTTCTGTTTCTTCATTCTCTTTGTCACGTTTTCTGATCATTATTTTTCCTTTCCTTTTCATCGTGATACAATTTCTTCTCGAGGTGGTAATCTTCGAAACAAAAATAAGGAAAGAGGAAAATAAGGAGAAAGAAGATGAGAAAGAAGAAGAGAAAGAAGATGAGGAGGAGGAGACTATCGAGTAAAAGAGAAGGGGTGAGGCAAGGACGCCAAATGACAAAGAGAGGAAAGAGAGGTAACACAGGAGACTGAGTTGGACGAAGAGAGAGAGAGAGAGAGAGAGAGAGAGAGAGAGAGAGAGAGAGCGAGAGAGCGAGAGAGCGAGAGAGCGAGAGAGCGAGAGAGAGAAGAAAGAGAAAGAGACAAAAAGAGAGAGAGAAGATAGATAAACAGATATATAAATAGCAAAACAGACGGACAGATAAACAGACCGAATGACTGAAACAAATGAAGCCCGAGAGAGAGAGAACCAGAGACCGACCGAGGGCGCAGACCGAATCAAACGCCATAACTCGAGACGGGACGATTCCGCGCCGAAAAAAATCTCATCCCAGGCACAAGACGAACAATCACCCAGCACCATAAGAGCCCGAATTAGAGGCACCATACAGCCATACAGCCATACAGCCAGACATTCCCGCTCCCGCGAAACCGCTCCACCGACACAAGACACATAAAAAGACAAGACAGACACGTCCTTACATTCCCATAAAGCTATTCCACAGCGAGTCACGTCCTCCTGGCCCCGCTCCCTCGGACGCCAGGCCACCCGCTCTCCGCGCCTCTCCCAATCTCTCAATCTCGCAGTCTCTCTTTCTCTCTCTAACTCTTTCTTACTTTCTAACTCTCTCTCTCTGTCTTTTTCTTTCTCTTCGCTCTCTCTCTCTCTAACTCTCTTTCTCTTTTTCTTTCTTTCATTCTCTCTCTCTCTCTCTCTCTCTCTCTCTCTCTCTCTCTCTCTCTCACCCACCCACAATTCAGATATTTCCAGGTCAACAACTCACCCACAACCGCTTCATTTACAACACTACCATACTCCTCTCTAAAAATTTAAGAGAGAAGAAAAGAAAAGGAAGAATTAAAATCTACATGAGCCGGTCCTCAATTAGCTTCGCGGCCGCACGACAAAACCGGACGAGTGGAGAGTACCAGAACAAGGTACCGGCGCCGCATACGAAGTACCAGACATGCGAGTGTTGAGTGTCATTATGACCCCGTTATTTATTTATTTTTTTTTTCTGGTCTCTTTTTGTGGTTCTAGTCGTTATTCATTTAATTACCGACAATTAAAGATATTATTTGAAGGACTTGAGGTGCTAATATGGTCTTTTGATAAATTAGATGCAACCTGTAAATAAAAAAATAAAAAGACAACAACGTCGACATAACCTGTACTTACAAAGACAGCAAACACAAAAAGCAAAACACGTGAACCAACCATCCAAACAAAGACTACACAGACCACACACAAACATACAAACAAGCACACCGACCAAGCAATCCATCCAAAACAGTACACAGATAACAGCTGAAAGTATACATATATATATACACACACCTCTCCAGAGACATGAAAGTACTGCTACCACAACCACTGCACGGCTACAGGCTACATTAGGCTTGCAAAGTCAACCGACAAAAACACAAACAAAAACAACATAAAATAACGCCCATGCGATCTACAGCTTGTACCCGCGTGTCGACAAATACACAGGGCTACCTCCCAAAACACACACACACATTTACAAAGAAAAATAAAAGCTTCCTAGGTGATAAGAAAACAAAAACAATTCTGTCGCATCTGCTTGAGGGTGAGTTAGAAAAATAAAAGCTTCCTAGGTGATAAAAAGAACAAAAACAATTCTGTCTCATCTGCTTGAGGGTGAGTTAGAAAAATAAAAGCTTCCTAGGTGATAAAAAGAACAAAAACAAATCTGTCTCATCTGCTTGAGGGTGAGTTAGAAAAATAAAAGCTTCCTAGGTGATAAAAGAACAAAAACAATTCTGTCTCATCTGCTTGAGGGTGAGTTAGAAAAATAAAAGCTTCCTAGGTGATAAAAAGAACAAAAACAATTCTGTCTCATCTGCTTGAGGGTGAGTTAGAAAAATAAAAGCTTCCTAGGTGATAAAAAGAACAAAAACAATTCTGTCTCATCTGCTTGAGGGTGAGTTAGAAAAATAAAAGCTTCCTAGGTGATAAAAAGAACAAAAACAATTCTGTCTCATCTGCTTGAGGGTGAGTTAGAAAAATAAAAGCTTCCTAGGTGATAAAAAGAACAAAAACAATTCTGTCTCATCTGCTTGAGGGTGAGTTAGAAAAATAAAAGCTTCCTAGGTGATAAAAAGAACAAAAGCAATTCTGTCTCATCTGCTTGAGGGTGAGTTAGAAAAATAAAAGCTTCCTAGGTGATAAAAAGAACAAAAACTATTCTGTCTCATCTGCTTGAGGGTGAGTTAGAAAAATAAAAGCTTCCTAGGTGATAAAAAGAACAAAAACAATTGTGTCTCATCTGCTTGAGGGTGAGTTAGAAAAATAAAAGCTTCCTAGGTGATAAAAGAACAAAAACAATTCTGTCTCATCTGCTTGAGGGTGAGTTAGAAAAATAAAAGCTTCCTAGGTGATAAAAGAACAAAAACAATTGTGTCTCATCTGCTTGAGGGTGAGTTAGAAAAATAAAAGCTTCCTAGGTGATAAAAGAACAAAAACAATTCTGTCTCATCTGCTTGAGGGTGAGTTAGAAAAATAAAAGCTTCCTAGGTGATAAAGAACAAAAACAATTGTCTCATCTGCTTGAGGGTGAGTTAGAAAAATAAGCTTCCACAGGTGATAAAAAGAACAAAAAAAATTTTGTCTGCTTGAGGTGAGTTAGAAAAATAAAAGCTTCCTAGGTGAAAAAAACAAAAACAATTCTGTCTGTCCTGCTTGAGGTGATTAGAAAAATAAAAGCTTCTAGGTGATAAAAAGAACAAAAACAAATCTGTCTCATCAGAGGGTGAGTTAGAAAAATAAAAGCTTCTAGGTGATAAAAAGAACAAAACAAATCTGTCTCATCTGCTTGAGGGTGAGTTAGAAAATAAAGCTTCCTAGGTGATAAAAGAACAAAAACAATTCTGTCTCATCTGCTTGAGGTGAGTTAGAAAATAAAGCTTCCTTAGGTGATAAAAAGAACAAAAACTATTCTGTCTCTAATCTGTTTGAGGGTGAGTTAGAAAATAAACTACCTGGGTGACAAAAGAACAAAAAAAATTGCCTCATCTGCTTGAGGATTTGAGAAAAATAAAGCTTCCTAGGTGATAAAAAGAACAAAAACAATTCTGTCTCATCTGCTTGAGGGTGAGTTAGAAAAATAAAAGCTTCCTAGGTGATAAAAGAACAAAAACAATTCTGTCTCATCTGCTTGAGGGTGAGTTAGAAAAATAAAAGCTTCCTAGGTGATAAAAAGAACAAAAACAATTCTGTCTCATCTGCTTGAGGGTGAGTTAGAAAAATAAAAGCTTCCTAGGTGATAAAAAGAACAAAAACAATTCTATCTCATCTGCTTGAGGGTGAGTTAGAAAAATAAAAGCTTCCTAGGTGATAAAAAGAACAAAAACGATTCTATCTCATCTGCTTGAGGGTGAGTTAGCTAAATAAAAGCTTCCTAGGTGATAAAAAGAACAAAAACAAATCTGTCTCATCTGCTTGAGGGTGAGTTAGAAAAATAAAAGCTTCCTAGGTGATAAAAGAACAAAAACAATTCTGTCTCATCTGCTTGAGGGTGAGTTAGAAAAATAAAAGCTTCCTAGGTGATAAAAGAACAAAAACAATTCTGTCTCATCTGCTTGAGGGTGAGTTAGAAAAATAAAAGCTTCCTAGGTGATAAAAAGAACAAAAACAATTCTGTCTCATCTGCTTGAGGGTGAGTTAGAAAAATAAAAGCTTCCTAGGTGATAAAAAGAACAAAAACAATTCTGTCTCATCTGCTTGAGGGTGAGTTAGAAAAATAAAAGCTTCCTAGGTGATAAAAGAACAAAACAATTCTGTCTCATCTGCTTGAGAGGTGAGTTAGAAAATAAGAAACTTCCCTAGGTGATAAAAAGAACAAAAACAATTCTGTCTCATCTGCTGAGGGTGAGTTAGAAAAATAAAAGCTTCCTAGGTGATAAAAAGAACAAAAACAATTCTGTCTCATCTGCTTAGGTGAGTTAGAAAAATAAAAGCTCTAGGTGATAAAGAACAAAAACAATTCTGTCTCATCTGCTTGAGGGTGAGTTAGAAAAATAAAAGCTTCCTAGGTGATAAAAGAACAAAAACAATTCTGTCTCATCTGCTTGAGGGTGAGTTAGAAAAATAAAAGCTTCCTAGGTGATAAAAAGAACAAAAACAATTCTGTCTCATCTGCTTGAGGGTGAGTTAGAAAAATAAAAGCTTCCTAGGTGATAAAAAACAAAAACAATTCTGTCTCATCTGCTTGAGGGTGAGTTAGAAAAATAAAAGCTTCCTAGGTGATAAAAAGAACAAAAACAAATCTGTCTCATCTGCTTGAGGGTGAGTTAGAAAAATAAAAGCTTCCTAGGTGATAAAAAGAACAAAAACAAATCTGTCTCATCTGCTTGAGGGTGAGTTAGAAAAATAAAAGCTTCCTAGGTGATAAAAAGAACAAAAACAATTCTGTCTCATCTGCTTGAGGGTGAGTTAGAAAAATAAAAGCTTCCTAGGTGATAAAAAGAACAAAAACAATTCTGTCTCATCTGCTTGAGGGTGAGTTAGCTAAACCGTTGGGCGAGGAATGAGAGGAATTAATGTGGGAAAATTAGCCTTTCTTGCAAAACAGGGGAAAAATATGGTTCGTGAGGGGAAAAAAAAGTGTTAATGATAGGGGAAAGCAGCAAAACTAGAGAAAATATTGGGAAAAAAATACCAACGTGGTAAAATAATAGATGAAAATGTTTTTTGGCGGGAACATGACGGGAAAAAATAATCCCTATAAGTTAAAAGGGAAATAATAGCCACTCTGTCGTAAGGAAAGTATGGGGGAAGTTAACCATATTTGGGGAGAAACGGGAGAAAAATACCCCCCGGAAGAGAAATGCCGGGGAAAATGGTATCATGTAGAACTAAATCTAGGGGAAAATAGTCTCAAGTAAAACCAAGTCTAGGGGAAAACGGTCCCCAGTAAAACATATAGGGGAAAATATGATGCTGAAAAATCCCTAAACGCATTAACATTTAACATATTTCACGAATCAAATAATTTTGAGGTGATTTACTGAATCATATATATATAGTCGAGATTATTATTTACAATACAGACTATACATGAATTATCTTGTTCCTTTTAATTAGACGAAACTTATCTATGAAAATGGAAAAGAAGGAATCTGTACATACATAAACCTCTGCAAGCTTGAGAATTTGAAGATTTTTTTATATCATAATAGATAATTTATTTTTATTTAATTTCGAAAGCTTTAGGTAAATAATAATTATAGAAAAAAATAATAGTAATGTATATATTAGGTAAATATTTTTTTATTGAAGCGAGATTTGAAGTATCCAATTATTGCTTTTATAATTATCATAATTACCATAATTATGATTATTCTTATCATTATCATTCTTATGAACATCATCATCATCATTATTATAATAACTTAAGGCTAGCAGAGTCAAACACCTTTTTTGAACCAAGGAGTGTTCGGCGACAAGCGGTAAATATATACAGAAAAAGATAAAATAATGAAGTGTATGTGAAGGGTGATGGGTGAAGGTGCTAAATATACACTTTTTTTTTTTTTTAAGGTGAATAACAACCCAACCAGCCCTCCCTCCCTCCCCCCTCCCTTATACTCACCCTCCCTTATACTCACCCTTCCTTATACTCACCCTCCCTTATACTCACCCTCCCTTATACTCACCCTCCCTTATACTCACCCTCCCTTCCCCCTGCTCACCCTACAGGACACACTCAGCCACCTCACCCTGTCTAGTGTGCGGGAGTGACACTAATAAGAAGCATTTTCTTTCTTTTTTTCCTTTCTCGAGGAAGGTGTGACAAGGCAAAGCCCTTAATTCATAAGAACTTAATTTTAAAGAGAAAAATCAAAATATAATGACAACGATGGTGATAATAACAGAGGCAATAATAATGATAATGCTAATATTATAATTATAAAATTATAATAATAATAATAAAACTGATAATTATATAACAATAATAACAACAATAATGCCAACATCAAACAGATACAATAACATCAAACGAGAACAAACAACAGTTACAACATGTAAATAACAGAAATAAAAGTAAAACAACCGCAAAACTAATAAAACAACAAGAAAAACATAAGCCTAGCGATCTGAGGGATACAAGCGTACCAAAAATCTGCCACGTGTCCCTTTCTCATCGACAGACAGGGTTCAGGGGAAACGACATTAAAACGAAATTTTCGACACGGATAAAATGAAAGAAAGAAATCAATCGATACGTAATAAAATGGGGGACAAAAACAAATCAATAAAATGTCACTTGGAAATAACGATACATTTACTGGATGATTGTTCGTAAAGATTCCGTGAAATAAAAACGAAGAGAAAAATAAAAAAAATGGTGATAAAAATGAAGACAAAAAATGATAACAATTCCTAAACAAAATAAAACCAAACTCGACTACGAAAACAAAACAAAAACAAAACTCGAATAATAAAACAATAACAACAATAGAAACAAAACAACAAAAAAAAAAACATCTAAACGTAAATATATAAAACAGAAAGTCATTTTCTCCGTGGTTTTTCCCGCCATTTTTCCAACACAGGCCGTGTTGGACTCTACCCCGGGCCACATGCC
>NC_091570.1:39459878-39479940 GCF_042767895.1 Penaeus vannamei
AGAGAGAGAGAGGGTGGAGGAGATGGAGAGAGAGAGAGAGAAGGGGGATGGAGAGAGAGAGAGAGAGAGAGAGAGAGACAGAGAGAGAGAGAGAGAGAGAGAGAGAGAAAGTGTTGTAACTCATATCCAAGAATTTATGAGTAATTTAGAGGGCTGGGACTGGGGGAGGGGGAGGGGGGGGCGTATCCAGGGCCTGTCAGAAGGGAAAGTCCGGAAAAGAGACTGCAAATAAGAGAGCGTTAGATGACAAAGGGAGAAACAGCTTATTCCACAGTAAGAGAGCTGAGCAGTGTAAGATCATGAGACTGAAACGGGATAATCATGAGAGGAGAGCCTGGCATGGCCGCCAGCTGGAAGGTCTACAGGAACTACGTATCGAGTCAGTGAATATGGCAGAGCAAGAGAGCGCGCTCGCACTCGAGCAGCAGCGACTTACAAAGGACTCTTCGTAATGGAGGTACTCCGGCGCCGGCTGCGGTCGGGGGTCGGGGGGCGGCGACCCCCGGGGGAAGGCCCTGTCGTCGCGGCTGCGGGCGTCGGCGCGGACGTCCCATTCGCCCGCCCACAGGTCCATGATGGAGCCCAGCTTGGTCGCCGACGCCAGGCCGGCGCCCACGCTGTGCGGCTCGGCCTCCACGCTGCCCGCGGGCGCCGAGGCCCTGTGGGCGAGGTGCTTCCCCCGCGCGGCGTCGTCGCGCTCCTCGTCCGAGCGCGCCCGCGGGTGGTGGGCGCTCGGCACCTTCAGGTAGTTCATGGCGTCGCCCAACTCGTCCCTGTAATTGGGGGGCGACGGTGACTTGGGGTCCTCGCTCTTGGTGACGATGATGGCGGGCAGCGACCAGAGGCGCGGCCGCGGCGGCGGCGGCGACATGTCCCGCATCCCCACGTGCTCCAGCTGCACGGAGCTCCGCGGCGCCGTCAGCCGCGGCCGCCACTGCGCCCGCAGGATGGCCGCGGCTGAGGCCCTGGTGCCTCTGGCCGGAGGGCGCGGCGTGCCTGGGGACGGACATGGCGGTGGCGGCGACGGCGACGACGCAGAAGGTGGTGGTGGCGACGTCCGTTGGCGGTACGCGGCGGCGTTGCGTCGGTTCTTGGCGTGCGTGAGCTCGAAACTCTCGTTCTTGTCGTCGTCGATGTGGTCGTAGGGGCCGCCGTGCTCCAGGCGGGCCTTGTGCAGCAAGAACTGGCGAAGGTCGTGCGACGTCCACGTGTAGCTTTCGCGCCGCAGGTCGTGGTCCACGGCGCGCCCGTGGCGAATCCCGCACGCCCGCAGGCGCTCCACGATGGTCTGCACGGCGTTGCAGCCGCCTTCCTTGGGCGTGTCCTCGCCCTCGCTCTCCGTGTTCTCCACCTCGCTCTCGCTCAGGCACTTGTCGGTGTCTGGCTCGTCCTCGACGCTGTCGTCGCGCCACACCAGCGACTCCCACAGCGCCTCGGCCTCAGCCTGGTCCACCGCGAAGGCAGCGGCGGCGGCGGCGTCATCGACGTCGTCGTCGTCATAGTGCACGTGGATGCGGTCGGGGTTGAGCAGCGTGTCGTCCGACGTGGTGACCTTCTGCAGGCTGGGCAGCGGGTCGGCGTCGTACAGCGACACGTCCTCCTCGGAGTGCGCGTCCTTCAGCTTGTACCTGTGGCGCCGACGCCGCCGCCAGTTCCACCAGCGGCGTCCGTTGCCCCGCTGCTCACTCATCGCGGCGGCGAGTCTCGGATCTCTCGCGGGCGCTCGGCAGGGCAGTCGACGAGCGCAACAACGCCCAACTAACGGCGGGCGAATTCGAAACCTCTACTTACAGATATATTTACATTCATATTCCCCGAAGGTCAATATGTACACGCGGAAAGGAAAACGAAGTGTGTTTTCGAAGGCCAATCAGGGCGACGCGGACCGGAGGCCCTCTCTCATCGGATGCTCACAGTCGTCCACATCAAAATGCATTCTCGTTGCTCCGGTTCCAGGAATGGCTACGAGCTACTGGTTCCTGAGCGAATAAACGTTGTCCCGGCTGGGCGACTTGGCAGAAGAGAGGATGAGCAAAAGTCAACCAAAAAACGGTAAATTACCAAACTTCGCAGAACAACAATTTACCCGAAAGTTCAACATCGTTCCAACACTTTAAACGTTATAACAACAGGGTCAAAAACATCAACAATCGCATGTAGATAAAACTAATGGATGGAGTTTCGGTGAAAGTGCGAGCGAGCGACAGACCAGCTGATTGCGCCTATCGACTCCACCCTATTGCCGAGGCCTAAGCGGTTTAAGACCTCCAAAAGTAATCAGGGAGGGAGATAAAACCCAGCCGCCGTCGCACATTAATCGGGTGAAAGTAAAAACACGTGGCTTCCCCACGGACTCTAAAGTGCTGTCACCTGCCCCGGCGAGACAAAATAAACGTACATTTTCTCCGCCCGGAAGGTCGGCCTTGAGTGATAGCGCGACCTTGTTACTCGTGTATTATCAACTTTTCTTGTTCTCACTCCAGCGGCGCCTCGGTTGCGTAACGCCGAGGCCTCGCGACCAGCGTGTGTGCGAGGCAGTCGGTCAGCCGGGCGCGTGTCCGAGGGCCATGACGACCGCCGGGCGACCTCTCGGCAGCGGGCTCCGCGAGGGCCTACGGCGGGAGAGGAAGGCCTCCCGACGTCAGAGCGAGGGCCGCGGCTGCACGAGGGAGGGGCTTCCGCGTCGCTGGTCGGGGAAGGACCGCCCACGACCCTGGCATGGGGTGGACGCGGGCGTGGACGGCGCGTAGCTCGGAGGGCGTGCGCGCGAGGGGGGGAAGGGGTACGTAATGGGCGGCGTGAAAAGAGTCACGGGCGAGAGGCATGGGCGGGACGGCGCCACCACACAGCGTGTCCGCCAGGATTCCGTTGATCTGCAGGTCGAGCTGGACATCTGCTGGCGCTTCTCTCGAAGACAATTCCTTTTCGAAGGCAGCGGCGGGAGGTCCTGCTCCCAGCTGTGTCCTCAGCACAAAGGCGCCTCGCTGGCGATTCCCACGTGACTCACTGGCCTCCTGTGACTCCCTCGCCGAGTCGGATGCGGTCGCCGCGACGCCCAAGCTCCTTCCGCGAAAGGTAATCAATAGCACTTGGCCCTTTGGCCTAGTCGCAACTGCATCGTCCGGGCATTCCACGTGGCGGTCGGCGCCCTTCGCGAGGGCAGGGCGGGCACGCGGGCACCTGTGCTCGCGGAGGGCAGAGGCAAGCAGGGGGAGGGCGGGGGAGGACCGAGGGAGGCCGGCGGGAAGGGGGCGTGCGGGCGAGGGCGTGGGTGCGGGTGGAACGGAGGCTGAAGTAAGGCACAAGAAACGCTGGGTCGGAGCCACAGGAGCTTCCTACCACCTCGCCGCCGCACTCGCCGGGGGGTCTCGTCTCGGAGGGCGAGGAGGGGGGGCAGGGGGGAAAGGGAGGGTCCACAGTCCACTCCCTTAACGAAGAACCATCCTCGGACGCCCCCTAACGCGCCCCCGTCAACATTCCTCGGTCACTCGGGATTTTTCGCTGTTTTCGGCTCGTCACAGTCCCGAGGGCAGCGGATCGACACGGCTCGCACTTCACTGCCGGGCTAATCGACCTCGAATCTATTCCCACAGCGCTTTCCCTCTCTTACTTGTACACAAAGCGTTCGATCCTCTATGTCTCCGGGAGCACTTGGAGGATCAGACCCCCTTCCTCTCGTCCCATCCTCACTCGAGGACGACCGGAACCTCCCCCTAATCCACTCGGTTTGGTTCGCCGATCGTCCGCCCTAGCGCTGCGGCCATGGGGGCACCGCCGAGCCGAATCCGGGCACAATCACTCCCTAATCCGCACACAATCGCCGCAGAATCACAAGGAGAAGCCGCAGCGCTCTTCCGCTGGGATATCGGAGGTGGAGGCCGGGATCGAACCGGTGCAGGCCACACACATGCCAAAGGGTAGGTCGCCGCTCCGGCCACTGCAGTCTGCTCGAAGGCCGCTCCACAGACCAAAGTTCGCGGCCATAATATCCACACACACAAACAAACAAACAAACAAGCACAAACGTTCTATCGACAGGGAAACAGGTTCAAACGTCCACGCGATGCGTCTCGCATGTAAACAAACAAACAAAAACGACTCGCAACATCAGAATCGGAGAGTCCTCTTGGTCCTCTTTAATCTTTCTATTTCTTTCTCTCCTTCGTCCTCTCCCCGCTATCCGGTCGAGAGAGTCGGGCTGGCCAGAGTGCGTGCGGCCGAGAGGTGTGTGAGGGAGCACCGCGTTCGCACACCCGCCACCCTGAACGCTCCACCGCTGACTAAAGCTTTGATCTGCCACCCCGAGAACCTGGACTCCCGCTCCACCTCGCCTCCTCCTTCCTCCTCCTCCTCCTTTTCGTCCTTCTCCTCCTCCTCCTCCTTTTCGACCTTCTCCTCCTCCTCCATTTCGTCCTTTTCCTCCGCCTTCCTTCTCCTCCTCTTCCTTTTTGTCCTCCTCCATTTCGTCCTCCTCCTCCTCCTCGCCTCAGCCTTTATCAGCCATTTCTCCCTCTCCTTCCATGCGAAAAGGGAGGAAGGCGGTGAAGCGGGAAGGCAAGAGACAATGACGACGCGAATTCTCCAAAGGAAGAAAAAAAATTGCGTGTGGATAAGCCGATTTCAAGAAGCAAGAGAAAAATCATTAATCATCAGAACAAAATCGCCGCGCTGTCTCTTTATCGGGAATGACACTGCTTGCGGATACCCCGAGGCCGTTCCTCCACCGCCCGCTCAAACGCGCCCGGATTTCCTGCCACGACCGCCCGCTTTCGGAGACGCCGCCGCCCCTCTCCAGGCAAGCACCGAAAGCACCCAACCCATCCCTCCCCCTCTCTCCCCCCGAGCGGAGCCGAAGTCACCGCGGAAAAGCACGAAAACACACCTGATAAAAGGACGAGACTGACGGGAATTCACCGGGCTTACGAAAAGAGAAAAAGAATAAAAAGAAGAGAAGAAAAGAATAACTCCGGGTTCATTTCAGGTACCGTGAAATGAGCAGGCGTCATCTCACGCGGCGTGAGTGCGCTTGCATGACGCTGTGCAACACGGCCGCCTTCGATCTATGGCTCGCAACTTTTGCAAAATCCCGTCCATGTTGATGGGCGAAGTGTTGCAATAAAACGCATCTCCTTTCCCATTTATAAGCAAGTCTGCCCTGATCACAAGGCTTAGCAGAGATTACTAGCGAGTGAAAGAAGCGGGGAGGAGGAGGGAGGAGGGAAGAGGGGGGGAGGGTGAGCGTGGAGGGGATGCGGGGAGGAGGAGCGGAAGGGGGAGGGGGAACCGGGGAAGGTGGAACGGTGATCGGGGAAAGGGAAGGGAGGGGAGGGGGGGGGGGAGGGAGGAGGAAGAGGTAACCTGTCCCCTTCCGTCTTAAAGGGAAGATTAGAAAAAAATAAAAATAAAGAAATGATATTAAAACACACGAGGCTACATCTACGTCATCGCTGTCACGCGAATCTGGAAAAGGGAGTGGCGGGGACACTGGGGCGGACTCGTGACGGACGCCCTTTCGGTGGCCATGGGTGGGGGTGGGAGGGAGAGGGAAAGGAGAGGGGAAGGGGAAGGAGGGGGAGAAGAGAGGAAGGAAAGGGGAGGGAGAGGGAAAGGAGAGGGGAAGGGGAAGGAGGGGGAGAAGGAAGAAGGGGAGGGAGAGGGAAAGGAGAGGGGAAGGGGAAGGAGGGGGAGAAGGAAGAAGGGGGAGGGGAGAAAGAAGAGGGAGGTGGGAGAGAGTATGTGCTTGTAGTCTGTATAAGTGTTTAACCGAGAAAAATGCAAATAAAATAAGCGAGGAAGTGTGTACTCGCGAGTGTGTGCACAAGCACTCGCTAGCTAACCTGTGCGTGCGTGCGTGCGTTCGTGTGCGTCGCATTCCCCAGGTAGGCAATCATCGCGTCCAGCCCCTCCCACGCCCACACTCCCCCGCCCACGCCAGCGGACCTTCGCCCACGCTGCCTGACCCTCGAAAAAGTTCCTGTCGACGACTCCCTTTCCTCCCAGGGCCGTCGACGCCATCAGGTCTTGCGATTTATGAAAACCTTGCGATCCTGCCTTCCGACCAGCATGATCATTATGCGAATCCTACGATCTTATCTTGCGAAATTCAACACTGCACGATTCCTATGATCATGTCTTACGATCGCCCACATCTTCCGAATCTTACGATCCTTTACGATTATTGATACTTTACGATCTGATTCTTTCCCGACCTTATCTTGCGATCGGTCAGTATCATAACGCATTCCTTGATCTTAAACCGCATTTCCTTTCGCCAACAAGTCACAGGGAATTCAAATTTTATTACAACAACAAGTCACAAGGAAGAAATCCAAACCAAAAAAACCCAAGCATTTCCCGTCCCCGCCCACCTCCCCCTACCCCCCCCCTCAAAAAAAAAAAAAAAAAAAAAAAAAAAAAAAAAAAAAAACTCTTTCAAGAGACTCGCCGGCTGACGAAGTGCTTGCAAGGGAGGAACCCCAAGAAACCTTGCAAGAACCTGTCGACTTTCACGCGATTCCTTGCAGCAAGCTTCCCTCCAGAATCCGCGTCTCACCTGCCCACTACCACCCCCCTCCTCCCCCCTTCCCCCCTCCCCTTCCCCTCCCCCACCCCCTCCGCTCGACCTCTGATCCCTCTCGACAAACTGTATTCAAGTCTTCCCCCCTTCCTCCCCCCACCCCCTCCGCTCGACCTCTGATCCCTCTCGACAAACTGTATTCAAGTCACAGAACGGGTCGAGATCGAGGTCGATACGCCAGCCCGGGACCCCGTCGACCTAGAGAGCGTCACTGGGCACTCTTATTTACACTTTTCTATTATCATCATTAGTTCATTTCCCTTTTTTTTACGTTTGGAAGGTCGCCAGATTCAGGGGGGGAGGGGGGAGGGAATAGCAAGGAATGACCTCACTAATTTGAACAAAGCAATAAGGAAAAAATAGAGAGAAATTGGAAAAATGGATAAATGGATTGAAGGGAGAAAGAACAATATTAAATGATAAATGGTATTGAGGGGAGAAAACAGAGAGAGAGAGAGAGAGAGAGAGAGAGAGAGAGAGAGAGAGAGAGAGAAAGAGGACGAGAAAGAGAACGAGAAAGAGAAGAAGAGAAAGAGAAGAAGAGAAAGAGAAGAAGAGAAAGAGAACGAGAAAGAGAACGAGAAAGAGAACGAGAAAGAGAGAGAGAGAGAGAGAGAGAGAGAGAGAGAGAGAGAGAGAGAGAGAGAGAGAGAGAGAGAGAGAGAGAGAGAGAGAGCCAGCCGTGCCGCGGCGACGACAGCCTGGCTTACATCAACACCACCTGTCACCGCCACACTCGCCAACACCGGTACACCACTTCAACACCAATACCAAGAGCGAAATTCTTCTTCATACCACACAACACACACAAAATACCAGATCACATAATCTACCTTCTCCCCAACCCCGTCTAATCCCCACCCTAACAATACCAGAGAAGCATTCATACCACATACCAGGCAACATATCCGAATACCAGCCCTTCCACCTCTCACAACACCAGCATACCACAATACACCAAACACCACACAACGCAATACCAGATACCCTATAACACAATACCACAGCGCCACAATACCAGATACCCGATAATACAATACCCCATACCAGATACCACAGCGTCATAATACCAGATACCACAATACCATAGCGCCATACCATACAACACAATACCCCATACCAGATACCACAATACCACAGCGCCATGATACCAAATACCACAATACCCCATACCAGATCCCACAATACCAAACACCACACCTACCCCTCTCTCCCTCCCCCTCCCCCCCTACCCCTCGCTCGACACCGCAAGAGGGCGCCGTAGAGAGAGAGAGAGAGAGAGAGAGAGAGAGAGAGAGAGAGAGAGAGAGAGAGAGAGAGAGAGAGAGAGAGAGAGAGAGAGAGAGAGAGAGAGAGAGAGAGAGTAGCGAGGTTAAACAAAATATTGACCAGAAACACGCCGTTTACTGCTTGGGACCCTCCCGAGCTGCGGCGCGACGGGGGGAGGGGGGGAGGGGGGAGGAGAAGGGAGAGGAGGGGTAGATGTGGTGTTTGGTATTGTGGGGATCTGGTATGGGGTGTGTTGTGATTAACAGGGTATCTGGTATCGAGGAGGAGGGGGAGTGGAGAAGGGGAGGGGGGATTGGGTAAGGGGAAGTGGGGAGTGGGGGAGGGAAAGGGGGAGTGGGGAGGGGATTGGGGAAGGGGGATTGGAGAGTGTGAAGTGGGGATTGGGGAGGGGGAGTGGGAAGGGGGAAGTGGGGAGGGAGGGGGACTTCCGATCACCACGCATAAAAAATCGATAAAAGAAAAATATATATACGAAAGATAATTTGCGGTTCTCTTATGGCGACCTCTATTTACAGGCCCTGGGGATAGGCCTATGGTGTTGAGGTGTTGCAAGGGAGGTTAAAAAAAAGAGTGGGATTTGGCGCGCTGGCTTCTTACCGCTCTACCGCAAAGCGTGGCTGTGCGGTCACCAGCTGGGGATTTTTTTTTTTTTTTTTTTGCATTTATAGGATGGCATAACGGGGTCGTTTAGGCAGCGGAAAGTGCGGTGGACGGGGGGGGGGCACGCGCCCATAGACCTCTCCTCCTCTTCCTCTCCCTCTTCTCTTTTCTTCCTCCCTCTTTACTCCTCCTCTCCCTCCCTCTTCTCTTTTCTTCCTCCCTCTTTACTCCTCCTCCTCTTCTCCTTCCTCCAACGCGCTCTGTCGCCAGACTATCTATGTTTTGTTATTTATTTTCTCCTTTATTTGTCTATTTCCTTGTCTATGCCCTCTGTTTTCTGACTACATACACGCACGCGCAAAGAACGCATAGACGAATACATGTGCACCCGTAATGCGACCCCCACCCCCATGCCCCCTTCCCCCCTCCCCCCAAAATCCGACCCCCCCGCATGACCCGTGACCCCCCCCCCCCTACCCCCCCCCCTTCCCGCGCGCCACGAGGAAGGAGCCGCCATGGCTTCCGTCTCACCGGCCGGCCAGATAACGGCGGCCAGGTTAAAATTTGGAAAACCAGTGTCGAAATGAGTCCCTGAGTGGGGGAGAGAAATGAAAGTGGATATGTACCAATCCGTGGCGCCGAGAACGGCCTGTGGATTGCAAGAGAGGTGGAAATAAGTGAACACATCTTACACATTTCACTCGAGATCAATTACACATCCAGCACACATTGATGCTTCATCACGCGTTCAGGAGGGGATACGTGCGCACTTAAAGTCGAAACTCGTGTTTAAATATCGTTAATGCCTTTACCGAAAGCAGCCTTAAAAGAAGATAATTGTTAAACTATCTATTATCTTATTGGGAGAAAATAATTTCCCAAGGAGAAAACTTTTACGTTTCCTCAAGCACATAAAACCCAAGTTCACGCACGCGCATCCGAACACGCTCGCGGTTTTTTGCAATCGTCTGCACAAAGAGAGAAAAGGCAATAAAAGAAAGAGGGAATCATATTCACGCACACACACACACACACACACACACACACACACACACACACACACACACACACACACCCGCACACACACACACACACCTGCACACACACACACACACACCCACACCCACACACACACAAAACACACACAATGCACACTCTCAACCCCCAACAAACAAAACCAAAACCACAATACAATTCTCGATGACAACATTTATCTACTATTTATGTTTACCCCCCTCCCCCCCCACCCCCTCCCCCCGTCACCCCCCACCCCCTACCCTCCTACCCCCTACCCTCTCCCCCCCACCCCCTACCCTCCTCCCCCCCACACCCCTACCCTCTCCCCCCACCCCCTACCCCCTACCCCCTACCCTCTCCCCCCCTCCCCCTACCCTCTCCCCTCTCCCCCTCACCCCCTCCCCCCTCTCCCCCTCCCGAGCGAACACCTGGCAACAACAACAGGTGACAGGTGACTAACAGGTCGCACTGGCGCCAGTCATACCCGCTCCTCGCCGCCGCTGCCGCCGCCGCCGGGGCAAAACAGCTGCTTTCACTCCAAAACAGAAATAAAAGCGGACGTGTAAACAAAGAAAGATGAATAGACAGAATGAACAGATGTGATAAATGATGAGAAAATGGAGAAAACGGGGAAAATATCTAATTCCGATAAAATACAAAACACAAAACAAATTTAATAAACTAATGAATAAGCAAAAAATAAAGAAATTCTAAAAGCTATGAACAGATGTGATAAATGCGAGAAAATGAAGAAAACGGGGAAAATATCTAATTCCGAAAAAATATATGAAACAAAACAAATTCAATAAACTAATAAATAAACACAAAAAATAAAGATATACTAAAAGCTATAAACAAAAAATCGGCAAATAAGTAGAACAAGTGAAACTACTAGATAAAAAATACGGGAAAATTACTTGACCAAACCTGAAAATATTAGTTTCTAAAATATTAGTAAAAAAAAGAATATATATACACATATATTTACAAAATATTTATGACACGAACGGAAAGAATAAATAAAAATGCAATTTCTAAAATATTAGTAAAAATAAACAAAACATATAAACATTATAAGATCAGTCTTTAAGACAAAATAAAAAATAATAACACAATAATAACATTAACTAGAACAATAAATAATAATAATGATAATAATAATAATAATAACAATAGTGATGATGATAATAATAATAATAATAATAATAATAATAATAATAATAATAATAATAATAATAATAATAATAATAATAATAATAATAATAATAATAATAATAATAATATTAATAATAATAATGAAAATAATAATAATGATAATAGTAATAATAATGAAAATAATAATAATGATAATAGTAATAATAATAATGATAATAATAATGATAATAGTAATAATAATGATAGTAATAATAATGATACTAATAATAATGATACTAATAATAATGATACTACTACTAATAATGATACTACTACTACTACTACTACTAATAATAATAATAATAATAATAATAATGATAATAAAGCACAAGAGCCATCCAGGTCGCACCAGCGCCCGCCCGGTGACCGCGACCCGCGCCCGCCCATGCGAGGGCGCTGACGTAAGCACTCCCTCGCCGCCTGATAATCACCGAGTATTAATCACCTAATCCTCCCTCCCCCCCCTCCTCTTACTCCCCCACTCCCCTTACTCCCCAACTCCGCCAACCCCCTCACTCCCCCACTCCCCCACTCCGCCTTAACCCCCCCCCTCCCCCCACACCCCAATCCGCCAACCCCCCCACTCCCCACACACACCCACTCTCCCCAACTCCCCCCCTTCCCCACTTCCCCACTCCGCCAACCCCCCCCACTCCCCCTACTCCTTAGCCAACCCCCCCCACTCCCCCACTCCCCTTACTCCGCCAACCCCCCCACTTCCCCAACTCCCCCCCCTTCCCCACACCCACCCACTCCCCCCCCCTCCCTCCTCTTACTCCCCCCACTCCGCCAACCCCCCCACTCCCCCACTCCCCCACACACACCCCAACCCCCCCCCCCACTCCCCCCACTTTCAAGGGAACATCACTCAGCGGAACACTTTCAACCGCACAGGAAAATATAATTGAGCTCTGTGGACCGTATAGTAATTAATAAAAGTAAAGGTTAATAGTAATTATGACGATAACAATAGAACATGTGGTGATGATGATGATGATGATGATGATGTTATAATGATGATACTGATAATGATAAAAATAATAGTGATGATGACGATTGGTGGCGGTAGTGATGATGATACAGATGGTTGATGATGATGAAGGAATAATATTAATGATAATGATAATGGAAATAATGATGATGATGATCTCATAATGATGATGATAATGATACTGATAATGATGATGATTATGATAATTATAATGATAATGATAACGATAACAACAACATCAATCACAATAATAATCAATAACATCATCACCACCATCATCATAATAATAAGAAAAATAGGAATCAATAAATAGTAAAACCAGATTAAAGGTATCCCTCAAAGACCCTTCTCTCCCTCCCTCCCTTCCCTTCCCTTCCCTTCCCCCCTCCTTCCTTCCTTCCTTCCTTCCTTCCTTCCTTCCTTCCTTCCTTCCTTCCTTCCTTCCCTTCCTTCCTCCCTCCCTCCCTCCCTCCCTCCCTCCCTCCCTCCCTCCCTCCCTCCCTCCCTCCCTCCTCCTCCCTCCCTCCCTCCCTCCCTCCCTCCCCTCCCCTCCCCTCCCTCCCTCCCCTCCCTCCCCTCCCCTCCCCTCCCTTCCCTTCCTCTCCCTCCCTCTCCCTCCCTCTCCCTCCCCTCCCTCTCTCCCTCTTTCCCTCCCTGGCGATTTCCAAATTCCTGCGCCGGTCACGAAGGCATGGGAGGTGACTGGCGTGACCTCCGCTGCGCAACACGCCCGCAACACCACGCCCGCATCACCACGCCCGCAACACCACGCCCGCAACACCACACCCGCAACACCACGCCCGCAACACCACACCCGCAACACCACGCCCGCAACACCACGCCCGCAACACCACACCCGCAACACCACACCCGCAACACGCCCGCCCGCAACACCACGCCCGCAACACCACGCCCCCTTAACGTCCAGCGGCCGCCCATCGACGGCTGAGGCGGCGAGAGGGCGGCGGCCCACGCAGCGTGAGAGGTGTGTTCTTGGCGCCGCTGCTCGTTTGCAACACGGGCGGTTTTGCAATGCATTATTGAAGAAAGGGGAAGCTGTCAACACCTCGGCATTCCAATCATTCATATGAGATCCCATATTTGATTATCCCGGCAGTGAACATGACGATAAACTTTAGAGTGAAAATATTATCGAAAGATCTTCACGCTAACCTTAGTAAATATCTCTTACCAGGCACAAAAATGGGGTCAAGATTATGTAATTAAATGTATGCAATGAAAGCTCCCATCACCAGTTCTAGAAACAAAGTTAGAACAAATATATAAGTGAAAGTTAAAGCAAAAAAAAAAAAAAGGTACCGTTATGTAGATACTCGCTTGACACCATCAACTGCACAACGGCGGACAAGCGCTCAAAAATGATAACAAACCGAGAGAAAAAAAAACAAACAAACACACGTACACAAATATATATATTTCTTACTTCGGATAAGTGTGCCAAGTCATGACCTGATATCAAGATTATTCATGACCTGAAATTTATCCCTCGAAGGTTAATCTTGCGAAACAAATGCAATATGGAAGGCTGAAAGGAATTCGAAAATGCGCGCCATCGTTCGCGCGGGAAAACAAAAGACTGTCGCTTTAATTAAGGTCGCGCGGAGGAGCCACACCTGCTCATAAATATACAACAGGATTTGTTTTGGATGGACATATATGCATATATATCTTTCTCTGTCTTCATCTTTCTCTGTCTTCATCTTTCTCTGTCTCTCGTGCTCGCTTTTGTCATATGTATAAACAGAAGGATTGAACGCACGAACACACTTACCACGAGGAGAGGGAGGGAGGAGAAGAAAAGGAGGAATAATATTAAGAAGAATGAGAATGCGAAGGAAAAGATGAAGGAGGAGGAGAGGAGGCGGAGAAGAAGAAAAGGAAGTAGGAAATGACAATTGGAAGCAAAAGGAAAAGAATGAGAAATACAGAGAAGTGTAATGAGAAAGGGGAACACATCCTCGGAAGCCAAAGCCAAAGCCAAAAAACGGATTCGAAACAAAATCCTCAATCTGTGACGTCATCATCTGGGCATGATTGCTCCTCTCACCCAGAAGAAAAAATAAGACAAAAAGGAAGAATGAAAAGAAGAAGCAGATGAAAAATAAGAGGAAATAACGGAAGAAGACAAATGAAAGAAGGAGACAATAAAGAAGAAAAAAAAGGAAATGACAAAACATCAAGATGACAAACAATATAAAGATTTAAAAAAAAATCACAAAAAACAATAATTTCCCAATGTTCCCATAAAAATACAAGATCAACCAATAAATATATAAATGAAAAAACCCAAAAAAAACTTCTCAAACCTCAATTTCAATAGAAAAAAAAACAAAAAAGGAAAAAAAATCAACAACACTAACACGCCTTCAATTGCTTTCCCGAAGGTCGCTCTAACGAGGTCAACACTATATAAAAGTGAAAAAATAAATAAAAACGTGAAGAAACGGTTAATTCTTAAGAAATGGTGTAACTCATAATTTCACTTTTCACTCATCTTTTTTTGCTGACGAAAAAAAAACAAAAAAACGTGACTACAGATATATATGTAAATAACTATCAGCAAATAACTCGTAATACAAGTTATATTAATATACCAAAAATATGAAATAAATAAACAAATAGAAAATAAATAAAAATAACTAGCTCGTAATACAAGCTATATTAATATACCAAAAATATGAAATAAATAAACAAATAAACAAATAAAAATAATAGCTCGTAATACAAGCTATATTAATATACCAAAAATATGAAATAAATAAACAAATAGAAAATAAATAAAAATAACAAGCTCGTAATACAAGCTATATTAATATACCAAAAATGTGAAATAAATAAACAAATAAAAAATAAATAAAAATAACTAGCTCGTAATACAAGCTATATTAATATACCAAAAATATGAAATAAACAAACAAATAAAAAAATAAAAATAATAGCTCGTAATACAAGCTATATTAATATACCAAAAATATGAAATAAACAAACAAATAATAATAATAAAATAAAAATAACTAGCATATAGTCCGTATAGATTTTCTTAATCTGTGCTCTTGTGTAATGTATATGTGTATAAATAATTAGACGTACAGACGTATCTACATGTGCGTTTGTACCTGTGTGCGTAACTGAAGCACAGGCGGAAGTACAGAAGGTCACACGAGGTCGAAAGGACGAAAGAATAGTGCCATCTGGTGCCACTCGCCGCCCCTCCTCCTCTCCCTCTCCCTCTCCCCCTCCCCCTTCCCCTCCCTTTCCCCCTCCCCCTCCCTTTCCCCCTTCCTCTCCTCCTCCTTTTCCTCCTCCTCCCCCCCCTCCCTCCTCCCCCTCCCCCTCCCTTTCCCCTGCACTTCCTCTCCTCCTCCCTCCCACCCCCTCCTCCTTCCTTCTCTTCTCCTTCTTCTCCTCCCTTCTTCTCCCTCCTCCTCCTCCGCCTCCTCCTCCTCCTCCTCCTCCTCCTCCTCCTCCCTCCTCCTCACTCCTCCTCCTCCTCACTCCTCACTCCTCCTCCTCCTCACTCCTCCTCCTCCTCACTCCTCCTCCTCCTCCCTCCTCCCTCCTCCCCCCTCCCTCCTCCTTCTCCTCCTCCTCCTCCTCCTCCTCCTCGTTCCGCTCATGCCGACCTTGTTAAGAAGTGTAATTAGCGAAGGAAGAATCCATGACGGTTTGACGCCAATGATTCCTCCTCTCTCTGGTGCTGAGTTTTGCTTTCTCTTTATGTTCGTTTATTGCCTTTCTTTCTGTTTTCCTTTCTCTCATCGATGTTATTTTCTAATTGATTTATTTCATGATATTCTTCCTCCTACTCCTCCTCCTCAACTCACTCTCCCTCTCTTTCTCTTCCCTTCCCCCATAGTCACCCTTATCTGCTCTTCTCTCCCCTTCCCTTCCTCTCCTCTCCTCCCTCTCTCCTCCTCCTCCTTTCTGCTTCCCCTTCTCTTCTGGTCACTCCTCTCCTCTCTCTTTCTGCCCCCTCTCTTCTTCTTTTCCTCTTACACTTGCCTCTTCTCCCCCTCCCTCGCTTCCCCTTCCTACAATCCCCCACCTTCTCCTTCCCTCCTCGTCTTACCTTCCCCCTCAATTCCTCCTCTCTCCCCTTACTTCCCTCCCCTACTTTCTCCTCCTTCCCTACTTCCCCCTTCTCTCACCCCTCAGTTCCTCCAACATCCTCCTCACTACACCCTTCCCCCATCTCCTCCTTCCCTCTCTCCCTTCTCCCCCTTCCCCCTCCCCCTCCTCTCCCCCTCAGTCCCTCCCTTCTCCCCCTTCCCCCTCCCCCTCCTCTCCCCCCTCTGTCCCTCCCTTCCCTCCTTCCCTCCTCCCCCTCCCCCTAAGTCTCTCCCCTTCCCCCTCCCCCTCAGTCTCTCCCTTTCCCCACCTTCCCCTCAGTCCCTCCCATCCCTCCTCCCCTCATCCCATCCCTCCTCCCCCTTCCCCCTCAGTCCCTCCTTCCCCTTCCCCCCCCCTTCTCCCCCTCTCCCCCGTCGGTTCAACACGGCGCTATAGGAAACAAATGTCACGTGGTGGCATCGCCCCTCACGCGATGTCAGCTGATTAGTCAATAGCAGCGATGTCAGCTGATTAGTCAATAGCAGCCAATAGTACGCCTTCGATAACAGTGAAAATAGACGCGCTGGCAGAGTGGTTAACCAGCTTAGGGATGTGGATGGATTTATAGAAAAAAAATAGACTGGTAGATAAAGATAAACTGATAATAGACTGATGGATAATATATAATAGATAATAGATAATAATATAATAGATAATAGATAATATAATAGATAACAGATAATAATATAATAGATAATATATAATAATATAATAGATACTAGATAATAATATAATAGATAATAGACTGATAAATAGACTGATAGATGAACAGATAAACAAATAGATAGATAGAGTTAGACTGATAGAGATGGAGAGGTAGAGTGACATAGATAGACAGGTGGACTGACAGATAGATGAATGAAGGTAGACAGAAAGATAGATAAACATATGGATAGCGAGGAGAGATACTATATAGACAGAGAGGTAGAGAAGAGGAGACAGAGAGACCGATAGGTAGACTGATAGAAACAGAGATACACAGATACAGAGAGATGGAGGAAAGGACAGAAACATACAAACAAGACATAAATAAAACACAAAAAGACAGAAAAAATGCACATAACAAACACCCATACACGACAAAAAAAAACAGACACGACCCAAGGAGAACACGACCAGGAAAACAAACAAACAAACAAACAAACACACAACCAGAGAGACAAAAACAACAACAAAGAAGACAAACACGAGCAGAGCAGGGAAGGCATCTGCGTTTAATGGCCCGATTTTCCTCCTGGTGGATCGTCGTCCATTTTGGGAAACGGGGAAAGGGAAGGAAGGGGGGAGAAAGGGAAGGGAAGGAAGGGGGAGAAAGAAGGGAGGGGAAGAGGGGAGGATGGGAAGGAAGGTGGAGGGATGGGAAGGAAGGGGGAGAAAGGGTGGGAGGAAGGGGGAGGGAGGAGGAAGTAAGGGGGTGGGGGAAGAGGCAATGGTGGAAAGAGGAGAGAAAGAGGGGGTGGGAAGAGACACGATGGAAAGGGAGGGAGGAGAGAAGAGGGAGGGGAGAGCTGAAGGTGGGGGAGGAGGAAAATGGTAGGGGTTGGGGATAGGGGAAAGAAAAGGGAAATGGGGTGGGACAAGAGGACATGGGCAAGGGAGAGAAGGCAGGGTTAGGGGAGGAGGGAAGAAAGATGAGGAGAAGGAGGCAGAGAGAAGGATAGAGAAGGATGAAGAGGGGGAAGGAGGACGGGGATAGGAGAGGAAGGAAAGGTAAGAAAAGGGGACTTGAGATGGGCTGGTGGTGAAGAGGCATATGGTAGGGTGTGAAGGGAGGGAGAGAGAGGTGGGAGAAGAGGGAGAGAGAGGAGGGAGGAAGAGGGAGAGAGAGGAGGGAGGAAGAGGGAGAGAGAGGGAGTGAAGGAAGGAGAGAAAGGGGGTGGAGGTGGGGATAGGAGGGTAGGGGGGGGAGAGAAAGTGGTTTCTCTTCCGGTTTCAAGTTCTGCTGTCAACACAGGAAAATAATATCGCCTGACGATTTCGAGTGGCAGAAGGAAGGGGAAAGAGGAGGAGGAAGACAAGGAGAAAATGGTCAGAGAAAATTCAAAATAACAAAAATATGATGATAAAGACGAAGAAGAGACAGACGACAACAAAACAGATTAAAAAATCACTAACAACAACAAGATAACCAGAATATTAACAGCAGAAAATAAAACACTCCAATTAAATCAATGAAGAGAAAGAGGAAGAGGATACAAGGGGGAGAGAAAACAGGATAAAAATGGCCGAAGGACAGACGGAGGACACGGAAGAGCGTGTGAAACTGCGCTTGCATGATCCCAGGAATGCTCTCTCTCTCACACGTGGACGGAATGGAGAGTGAGGGGGGAGGAGAGGGGAGAGGGGGGAGGGGAGGGAGAGTGAGGGGGGAGGAGAGTGAGGGGTGGGGGAAGAGTGAGGGGAGGGGTGGAAGGGAGGGAGAAGGTGGACGGAATGGAGAGTGAGGGGAGAGAGGGCTCAGAGGGAGGGGAGAGTAAGGGGGAAGGGATGGAGGGAGGAGAAGAGAGGGAGATGGAGAGAAAGGGAGAGTGAGGGGGGAAGGAGGGAAGGGAGAGGGGGAGAGGAGAGGGGAAAGGGAGGAGGGGTGGAAGGGAGAGAAGGGAGGGGGAGGTGGGAAGGGAAGAGGAGAGTGAGAGTGAGGGAGAGGGTAGGGGGAAAGGGGTGGGGGGGGAGAGTGGGGAGGTGGGAGGTGTGGGAAGGAGGAGAGAGGGATGGAGGGATGGAGGGAAAGAGGGAGGGAGAGAGAGAGAGAGAGAGAGAGAGAGAGAGAGAGAGAGAGAGAGAGAGAGAGAGAGAGAGAGAGAGAGAGAGAGAGAGAGAGAGAGGAAGGGAGGGGAAGGGGGGTAGGGGGAAGGGGGAGAGGGAGGGGAAATGGAGGAGGAGGGAGAGAGAGAGAGAGAGAGGGGGGGAGAGAGTGAGGGGAGAGAGGGGAGCGGTGGGGGAGGGGGAAGGGAGGATGGATGAGACAGCAGAGGGGGGTGGGAGATGGAAGGGAGAAAGGGAGGGGAGAAGGACGGAGAAAGACAACACTAGTGCCAAAGAATGCCAGGTGGGACACAGTGCCATACACAGCCCACTTCTCACACACCGAAGGCTATCGATTCAAGGCCACCAATGCCACCTGTCAGCTGGCTTCTCCTGTATGGCACTTGCACCCCCCTCCCCACTCCCTCCCCCTCCCCTCCTCCTCCTCCCCTGGGTCCACGTGGCACCTGACGCTAGCTCGTGGCACCTGCTTTTCCTGGGCTGCCCCGGATGGCACTTCCGGGTGAGAGAAGGAAGAAGGGTAATCCTCGTCACGGAGGAGGAGAGAGAGGGAAGGAGACAGAAAGAGGAAGAAAAAAGAGGGAGAGGAGGGAGGGAAGGAGACAGGAAGAGGGAGAAAAAAGAGGGAGAGGAGGGAGGGAAGGAGTCAGGAAGAGGGAGAAAAAAGAAGGAGTGGAGAAGGGGAAAAAGTAGGGAGAGGAGGAGGAAAGGAGGGATGAAGAGGGGAGGAAAGGAGGGAAAAATAAAAGGAAAAGGGAAGATGAAGATGGGAAGAGAGGGAGGCAAAGACAGAAAAGAGGGAAGTAAGGAGGAATGGAAAAAAACAAGAGATACGATATGATAACTTTCACAGACCATCACGAAAAGGCAATAAATAACCATAGAAAGGACAAGAGCAACATATCAACAACAGAAAACAAATGACAGAGCAGACAACCGAAGGAAATTGCCTGCGGAGAGTCACACAAAAATCATTTTTTTGCCGATGGAAAAAGAGCGAAAAAATAAGAATGAAATTACAGAACAAAAACAAACACCACCAACAACAACAATAACAACAACAAAAATAACAACAACATCAACAACAAAAATAACAACAAAAATAACAACAATAACAACAACAATAACAAAAATAACAACATCAAACAACACCAACAACACCCAGCGCAACACCGGCCGCTGCCTCGCAACCCAGGCACGTCTCCGGCCGGAAATTCGGATGAGGCGAGGCAGCGGGCGTGCGGGCGTGCGGGCGCGCGGGCGGGCGGGCGGGAGCAGCCCCCTGCAACGGCGCTATAAACATGAGAGATACCCGCTATCAGGGCGAGGACACAGCTCCAGGGCGGCGGCGTGGGGGGGGGGGGGAGAGGCCGGGGAGGCGCTGCCTGGGGCCCGGAGGAGGAAGGAGGGAGGGAGGGGAGGGAGGACGGGGCGCCTTCCCTGGGGCCGAGGGGAGGGGGAAAGGGAAAAGGAAAAGGGGGGGAAAGGGAAAAAGG
>NC_091570.1:39480440-39497940 GCF_042767895.1 Penaeus vannamei
ATAAAACCTATCATAACCAATCGAAAAAAGATCTTGGAAAATTAACGAGAAAAAGATTAAAAAAACCACGAGGGCCCCAAGCAGCAGTGACCCAGATCCAGGTGGAAGCAAGCCGAGGGCGCAGCGGAACAGAGGGGTAAGAACAGGGGGAATTAACGGTCTCTCTGCTTCTCCCTTCTTCGTCTCTCTCTCTCTCCCTTCCTTCCTTGTTCTCCCCTTTTCTCTTTCTATTTTTTTTCTCTCTCTTTTTGGCTTGTTCATGCTTCTTTTTTCTTTTTTTATCGTGTTTCTTTTTTCGCATTTTTCTTTCATTTTTTGTTCTTTTTCTTTTCGTCGATACTTCCTCCCTCTTTCTTGTTCACTCTCTCTTTGTCTTTTCTTAGTTATCGTTTTTCTCTTTTTTTTCCTTTTTTACTTTTCGTTTTCCATCGTTCCTTCTCCTTTTCCTTCTCTCTCCCCTTTCTGTCTTCTTTTTTATCTATCTCTCTTCCCCCCTTTTCCATTTCTCTTTTTTCTTTCTTCCTTTCATTTTACTTTCCCTACTTTCCTTTTCTAACTTTCAGTCTTCTAATTTCTCGTTTGCTTTCTTTCGTTCGGTTTTCTTTCTCTTCTCCCTTTCCCCTTTCTCTTCTCCCTACCTTCTCTCATCCCTTACACTCTACTCCTCACTTCTCCATTGCCCCTTTCCAGCTCTCCTCCCTTTCCCTCCTTCCCCCCTCCACTCCTTGACTTCTTTCCCCCTTACTCCTCCACTCCCTGCCACCCTCCCCCCTTCCCCCTCCCCTTTCTGTTCCCCTTCACCTCCCACCACCCCTTTCTTGTCTTCCTTCCCCCCTCCCCCCCAACGCAGGTGTGGCAGGGACATTTGAGCCGACACAGGGCGATGACAGCCGTGACAACCTACCCTGAGGGAGGAAGGGAGGAAGGAGGAGGAGGAGGGAGGGAGGCAGGGAGGGAGGGAGGGAGGGAGGGAGGGAGGAAGGAAGGAAGGAAGGGAGGGAAGGAGGAAGGGAGGGAGGGAGGGAGGAAAGGAGGGAGGGAGTGAGGAAGGAAGGAGGGATAGAAGGAAGGAGGGAAGGAGGGAGGGAGGGAGGGAGGGAGGAAGGAAAGGAATAGAAACGAGGATGAACAAAGCGAGGAGGAGAACAGAAGAGTACAATGAACGGAAGAAAGGAAGGAGGGAGGGAGGGGGGTGGAAGGTATGATAAAAGGGAGAAAACAGGGATAAAAGCAAGGAATTATGGGAGAGAGGAAAGAAGGAAGGAAGGAAGAAGCGGGGATGAGCAAAGCAAGAAGGAGAGAAGGAGGGGGAATAATAAAGAGAGAAGAAAAAGGAAGTAAGGGATATCAAGGAAGGAATGGAGGAGAAGGGAAAGAAGAGAAGAAAAGAAAAGAGAGGGAACGAAAAAAGGAAGGAAGGAAGGAAGGAAAAAAGGAATGGAGGAACAGAAGGATAAAGGAAGGAAGGAAGGATGGTGGGAGGAATAAAGGTCTAGGACCCCACAGTACAAGTTGGCGGTTGGGGGGGAGAGGGCGGAGGAGGGCAGTATGGGGAGTTGGGGGGTGCTCGCGTCCCAACGAGTTCCGTGCCCTAATGAGCGCCACTTAAGGGTCCCGCAGGAGCGGCTCGACGAAGTGTAGGATGTCTAGGATGCAGGGCCGCAGGACACGCAATAAGGGGGGTTCAAGGGATTTTGGGGGAGGGTGGGGGGTCGTGAGTAGGGGAGGGCGTGGTGTACGTGCCACGTGTGAAGTGTACCGTGCGCGGCACATTCCTGCTCACGAAACAGCATCTCTCACAACACAATGCACACCCGACCCGACGTCCTCCACCGCTCCCTCCTCCCCTCCCTCCCCTCCCTCCGCCCAGCTCATCACACCCTCGGCAACGACACGTATTAAAATCGTATTAAAAATAATTTCAACGTAACCATCTCCCTGGGTCCGCCTGCAACACGGAACCCCCGACGTGTGTTGCAGAGCCGACCGGGCAGGAGAACATCTAGACGTGTGTTGCAGCCGGAAAAGAGCCGACCGGGCAGGAGAACATCTAGACGTGTGTTGCAGCCGGAAAAGAGCCGACCGGGCAGGAGAACATCCCTGAGCGTGTTGCAGCCGGAAAAGAGCCGACCGGGCAGGAGAACATCTAGACGTGTGTTGCAGCCGGAAAAGAGCCGACCGGGCAGGAGAACATCTAGACGTGTGTTGCAGCCGGAAAAGAGCCGACCGGGCAGGAGAACATCTAGACGTGTGTTGCAGCCGGAAAAGAGCCGACCGGGCAGGAGAATATCGAATCAACATCGAGCATGAATCAACGTCAATTTTCGGATGTGATGGATGGGGGTTCGGGGGAAAAGTTGTCCCTCTTGGACATGCATGGGGATCTCGGCGGGGAGAAGGGGAGGGAGAGGGGGAGGGAGAGGGGGAGGGGGAGAGGGAGGGAGGGAGGAGGGAGTGGAAGGGAGAGGGAGGGAGAGGGAGAGAGGAGAGGGAGGGGGAGGGAGGAAGAGGGGGTGGTAAGAGGAGGGGGAGGAGAAGTGGGATGGGAGGAGGTTAGAGGAAGGGAAGGGAAGGAAAAGGAGGGGATGGGAGAGAAGGGGGGAGGGGATGGGAGAGAAGGGGGAGGGGGAGGGAAGGGAGGAAAAGGAGGGAGGGAAGGGAGGAGGGGAAAGGAGGGGAAGGAGAGAGCCTGTGTGAGGGAAAGAGATGAAGAGAGAGAAAAAACAAACAGAGCAAAACAACAAAATACAAAAAAACAAACCACACAAAAAAAAAAAAAAAAAAAAAATGTGTAACCTTCCAACCATCCCGCTCCCCCGTCTCTTCCCCAACCCCATACCCACCCACTACCCCTTCACACTTCCCCCCTCCCCTCTCACCCCATCCCACCCCACCCACTCCCCCAGTACCTCAGTGACATTTAAACTGTGCTCGAGAAGAGTTGTAAAGCTTCGAAACGAGACACAGATGTAATTGCTTCTTAATCACAAACTACCTCATTAGCATATGACCGCTGAACACCCCCAAGCGAGGCCCACGCGCTTCCTTGCTTTAGCCTGATTGCTTGCTTGCTTTAGCCTGATTGCTTCCTTGCTTTAGCCTGCTTGCTTTAGCCTGCTTGCTTGCTTGCTTTAGCCTGCTTGCTTTAGCCTGATTGCTTGCTTGCTTTAGCCTGCTTGATTGCTTGCTTGCTTTAGCCTGCTTGATTGCTTGCTTTAGCCTGCTTGATTGCTTGCTTTAGCCTGCTTGATTGCTTGCTTTAGCCTGCTTGATTGCTTGTTTGCTTGCTTTAGCCTGCTTGACTGCTTGTTTGCTTGCTTGCTTTAGCCTGCTTGATTGCTTGTTTGCTTGCGTGGGCGGCTGACTCCAAAAGGACGGGTCTGTTGGGAAACCGAGGCAGGAGGGATTTGGAAACGGACGCGCTGGCACCTGACGCGAGAGCCAGCGGGGGAGGGCAGGCGATGGGGGGGTGGAACATGGGAGGTTGGGAGTTTATGCTCACTGGTGTATCATACTACCCGCTGTTGTTTGTGCTACTGTTATCTTCACTATCATTGCTATTAATGCTGTTTTTATCATTATTATCGTCTTTATTCTCACCTTTACTATTATCACTGTTATTGGCATTATCATCATTACCACTTTCATTATCATTATCGTGATTATTATCACCATTATCATCACGAATCTCATAAATTACGATCATTATTACGAAAAAAACAGTACAAAAAATTCCAATAAAGTAACAACAATATAAGTAAAAAAACATTCCAATATAAAGTCCAATAAAGTAACAACAATATAAGTAAAAAAAAACATTTTCCTTGTATCATAACTATCTGCCGCTTAGCATGGAGAGCTAATTTACCCCAGGATATAAATAGATAGATATGTAGAGAGAGACATAAATATACTTATTAACCAACCCTTATTACTATATGGATCCGCTCAGTGCATAGGCACAGCTGTATGCCTCTTTTTCCCCTCCCCTCCTCCCCTCCCTTTCCCTTCCCTCCCCTCTCCTTCCCTCCCCTTCCCTCTCTCCCTCCTCTCCCCTCCCCTTCCCTTCCCTCTCTCCCTCCTCTCCCTTCCCCTTCCCTTCCCTCTTTCCCTCCTCTCTCCTCCTTCCCCTTCCTTCCCTCTCTCCCTCCCCTCCTCTCCACTTCCCCCCTCTCTCTCCTCGACCCTCACTCCTTCCTCCTCTCCCTCCTCTCCCCTTCCCTTCCTCTCTTCCCTACCCTCCACTCTTCCCTTCCCTATCCGTCCATTCCTTCCATTCCCTTCCTCCCCGTCTCCTCTTAGCCTTCCCCAGCCTCAGGTCCCTTCCCTCTCCCAACTTCTCGAATCCTACCTTCTCTTCCTTCCCTTCCCCTCTCTTCTTCTCCCCTCCCACCTCCCTCCCTCCTTTAGCCTACCCTCTCTTCTCCTCTTCCCTCCCTCTTTGGCCTACCCTTTTCTTCTCCTCCCCTCCCCCTCCCTCCATTAGCCTACCCTTTCCTTATCACCTCTCCTCTCCTCCTCTCTCCTCACCTCCTCCTTTCCCCTCCCTTCCCCCACCCACCACTCCTCCCCTCACCTCTCTTCTCCTCCTTTCCCCCCCACACCTCCCCCTCCCCCCCTCCCTCACCCCTTACTCCCCTCCCCACCCCTCCCCCCTCAGCCCACTCAACCCCACAGACCTAACCCCTCCGAAGTCACAGAATCAGCTTCTCTCCCGAGATGACAAGGGACGACTTTCCGCTCCTCAAAAGCCTCCTGGCTGATGACTGGCGATGACTCAGAGCAATTAGATGCAAATGTTCACGTGAAAGAGCAAATTACGAGCCTTACGAGTGAGCCGATGCACGGAGATCCATTTCGTCTCGTTAAGTACAGGTTCTAATGTCTTTTTTTATCTCTGTTTTTTTTTCTCGTTTATCTCTCTTTTTTTTTATCTCTCGTTTTTTTTTTCTTTTTTTTTTTTTTTTAAATCTCGTGGGAGGTGTTATATTCTGAGGTGAAAATGTATAGCACATTCTTTTTCAACAACATGAATAATTATATTGAAAATGATAGTAACGATGATGGTAACAGTGATAATAATAATTATAATAATCAACATGATAGTAACGACAACGATAATAATAATGATGATAATGATAATAATCATCATCAACATCAAAATAATCAAAGCCAATTATATCAAAACAAACCGACCAAACATTCCACGTCGCAGCCGATACGAACCCAGGAAATTTCCATGACTCGCTCCCCCCCCCCCTACTTCTCAAAAAAAAAAAAAAATAATAATAATAATAATAATAATAAAAATAAAAATAAATAAACAAATAAGTAAGTAATTAAGTAAGTAAGTAAGTAAGTAAGTAAGTAAGTAAGTAAATAAATAAATAAATAAACAAATAAACAAATAAACAAATAAATAAATAAATAAATAAACAAACAACTAAATAAATAAGATAAAAAAACAAAATAAAATCAAATAAAAATAAATAACATATGATTTAAAAAGGATTAAACTGAAGCATTTCAAAGATCCAACCGGCCAGTATTACCCCAAAGACGGACTTGACGTCGAGCAGGTCACGACCTTGCCGCTGCCGACCGCAAGGAGAGGCGACCATACCAGGAGCGCAAAAACAAAAAGAAGAAAAAGAAAAAAAAGAAAAAGGCGCAAAAACTCGGAAATATATTCTTCTGGTGCGCGCGCGCGAGACCGGAAGCTAAAGGGAGGAAGGAGGGGGGGGGAGAGGGGAGAGAAGAGGAGGGCGAGAGAGGAGAGGGAGGAGAGGAAAATGGAAAGGAGAAAGAAAGAAAGAAAGAAAGAGAGAGAGAGAGAGAGAGAAAGAGACAGAGAGGGGGGGTGGAGGAGAGGTGTCAAGAGCTACCTTCCCTTCCCCACCTCCCTCCTTCCTCCCCCCTCCATCCCCCTCCTTCCCTCCCTCTCTTCACCCCTCCTTCCCTCCCTCCCCTTCCACACCCCCTTACCTCCTTCCCTCCCTCTCTTCACCCCTCCTTCCCTCCCTCCCTCCCCCCCCATATCCCCCCCCCAAATAAAGCCAACCAGCTGATTCGGGAGACGAGGTCGAAGGTCAAGCCCGAAGGCCTCCTCCGCCTGGGTGACCTTCGCCCGAACCCGCGGGACGAGGACAGCGGAGGACAGGGAGGAAGGAAGGAAAGGAAGGAGAGGAAGAAGGAAGGAAGAGGAGGAGAGGAGGAGGGAAGGAGAAGGGAGAGAGAGAGAGAGAGAGAGAGAGAGAGAGATAGAGATAGAATGAGATAGAGATGAATAGAGATAGAGATAGAAATAGAGATAAGAAAGTGAGCAGAGAAGAGAGAAAGAGAGAAAGAAAGAGTGAGAGAGAGAGAGTGTGTGTGTGTGTGAGAGAGAGAGAGAGAGAGATAGAGATAGAGATAGAGATAGAGATAGAGATAGAGATAGAGATAGAGATAGAGGATAGAGACAGAGGGAGAGGGAGAGGGAGGGAGAGAGAGAGAGAGAGAGAGAGAGAGAGAGAGAGAGAGAGAGAGAGAGAGAGAGAGAGAGAGGGAGAGAGAGAGAGAGAGAGAGAGGGAGAGAGTGAATGAGTGAGTGTGTGTAGGATGGAGGGGAGGGATAGGGGTTTTGGAGAGGGAGAAGGATGGGAGAGAAATAGAGGGGAGCTTGATGGGAAGATGGTAGAGGGGGGAAGAGTTGATGGGAGGATAGAGGGGGGATGATGGGGAGGGGATATTGGGGGGGGCTAGGTGTAGGGGGCTTTGGGGTGTGGGATGAAGGATGGGGAGAGGGAAAGAAGGGAATATCTCCTCGAGGGATGGAGTGAAGTCTTAAGCGTTGGAGTTGAGGGGTTGGGAAAGAAAATTAAGAGAATGGGAGGTGAAAGAATCACGAATAGGAGGTGCAGGATGGATGAGGGAGGGATGAGGAGGTTGAAAAAGAGGGGAGAGAGGGATGAGGGGGGTGAGGGTTGAAGAGAAGGAGGGAGGAGTAACAGGGGTAAGGGACAGGGGAAGGTTGGGAAGTTGGGGAGAGGTGGGAAAGGGGCGTGAAGGGTGGCAATAAAAGCAATAAAAAAGGTGCGACCGAGAGACGGGAAGAGGAGGGAGAAAGTGTGAGAAACATCCTCGAAAATGCGAAGAAGAAAAGGAGACAACAAGATATAAATATGGATAGATAGGTGAATGGAGACAAAGAGAGAAAGAAGGGAGGGAGGGAGGGGGAAAGGAGCGAGAGGGACGGGAGAGAGAAAGGAGAGGGAGAGGGAGAGGAAGGAAGAAGAGGGAGAGGGAGAGGGAGAGGGAAGAGAGAGATAGAGGGAGAGAGAGAGAGAGAGAGAGAGAGAGGAGAGAGGGAGAGGGGAGCAGAGAGAGAGAGAGAGAGAGAGAGAGAGAGAGAGAGAGAGAGAGAGAGTGAGAGAGAGAGAGAGAGAGAGAGAGAGCGATGTAACCGAGAACCGATTTTGTAGAAGGAAAACGAAGATAAAAGTTACCCAAGGAAAATGGAGACCGAGAGACAAATCGCAGAAACAAAATAAAACCGAATAAACACGAGGAGGAACAATAAGAATAGGAAGAAGAAAAGGAAGAACAAAAACAGGAAGATAACAAAAACAGTAGAAGAGGAAGAGGAAAGAGAGGAAGAAGATGAAAGGCAAAAGGAGGAAAAAAAGGAAGAGGAAGAAGAAAAAGAGGAAGAGGTAGCTGAAGAAGAGGAAGAGGAAGAAGAAGAAGAGGAAGAGGAAGAAGCGAGGGGGAGAGGAGGGCGAAGGGGAGCAGGTCGTGTGATGAATCCAAGATGGCCGACGGGATCAGCTGACATTTAAGAGAACAATCAGAGCGACTTGATAACCTCCCCCCACTCCCCCCTACTCCCCTCCCCCCCACACACACACCAGCACCACTCCCCCCCTCACTCAATTTCACCGGTACTCCACACCTGACTCAACCCCGCTAACACCACTTTCTCACTTCTCCAACACGCTCCTCACTCCCCCACACACACCACACCCCACTCTTCCTCACCCCCACACCCATCTCCCTCACCCTACACACCCCTGCTCTCCCTCACCCCCACACACCCCCACTCTCCCTCACCCCACACACACCCCAACTCTCCTCACCCCCACACACCCCTACTCTCACTCACTCTCCCGCCCCCACACACCCTCTGTTCTAAACCCCTAATCTCCGCTCCCCAACCCCACTCTCTCCCACCCCCACACACACCCACTCCACACCTCCATCCCTCATACCCGGGTCCCCCCCACACACCCCCTCCCCCCTTCTCCCCACAACCTTCCCCCCCCCCCCTTATCGAAATGCGAGAGTCTGCATCCGGGACCTCGCTTCGTTATCGCTTTTTCTGCGTTTGTTGTCATCGTTTCACTTTGGGTTGGACTGAGAAGGAGGGAGGGGGAAGGGAAGGAGAAGGAGGGAGAGGAGGGAGGGAGGGGAGGGGAGGGAGGGAGGAAGGAGGGAGGGAGAGGGAGAGGGAGAGGGAGGGAGAGGAGAGAGGAGAGGAGAGAGGGAGAGAAAGACGGATGAGGGAGAGAGAGAGAGAGAGAGAGAGAGAGAGAGAGAGAGAGAGAGAGAGAGAGAGAGAGAGAGAGAGAGACAGACAGAAAAGAGAGGGGCAAGAGAGAAAGAGAGAGAGAAAGGCAGACAGAGAAAGAGACGGACAGAAAGGGGGGTGAATCCTCATCGGAAAACAATAAAACGGAAATTGCGATAAAGAAGAAAGAGAGAGAGAGAGAGAGAGAGAGCGCAAGAAAACAAAAAACGCGACGCGGAAACAAACCATATTCTTTTCGTCTCGTAATCCCTCACTTCCGGCGGCGGCATTTTCTTCGTGGTTCCAGAATTAAAAAAAAAATAAACAAATAAAAATGAAAATAAAAAAATAAAAATACTTCACACGAATATAACTCGTATGATAAATAAATAAAAATAATAATTTATAATAATAATAATAATAATAATAATAATAATTAAAAAAACAAATAATAATAATTAAAAAAATTATAATTCACACGAATAAAACCCCTTTTTCTGCCTAAACTTCCCACGGAAAATCTTCGAAAAAATGACGATAATAATGATAGTGAGGATGGCGACAGTGATCGTAATTATGTCGACAAATGATAATGATGATGATGATGATGATAGTGATGATGATGATGATGATGATGATGATGATAGTGATGATGATGATGATGATGATGATGATGATAGTGATGATGATGATGATGATGATAGTGACGATGATGATAGTGACGATGATGATAGTGATGATGATGATAGTGATGACGATGATGATAGTGACGATGATGATAGTGACGATGATGATAGTGATGACGATGATGATGGTGAACAATAACTGCGATGATAGTGATAGTGATTCCTTTTTGTTCATCACATTCGACTTTCCGAAACGCAGGTCGAGAGCAATCATAACAATCATCACTATCATTATAATCAAAACACGATTCATAAACCATGAGTCATCACAACAATCTGGGAAAAAAAATCATCACGTAGAAAATAAACCGATAAATGTGAGAATGAATCAACAAATTGAAAAAAAGTCAATAACCGAATAAAACAAATAAATAAATAAACAAAATAACACCCAAATAAACAATAAAAAGACGAATAAACAGATAAACTGATAAATAAAACGTAAAAAAACAAATAAATAAACAAAACAACACCCAAATAAACAATAAAAAGACGAATAAACAGATAAATTGATAAATAAAACGTAAAAAAACAAATAAATAAACAAAATAACACCCAAATAAACAATAAAAAGACGAATAAATAGATAAACTGATAAATAAAACGTAAAAAACAAATAAATAAACAACACAACACCCAAATAAACAATAAAAAGACGAATAAACAGATAAACTGATAAATAAAACGTATATAACGTAACATAAAAATTTTTAAAACACCCAAATAAACAATAAAAAAGATGAATAACTAGATAAAACTGATAAATAAAACGTAAAAAAAAAACAAATAAATAAACAAAACAACACCCAAAGAAACAATAAAAAGACAAATAAACAGATAAATTGATAAATAAAACGTAAAAGGAATGTCACAGATCTCGGAACAGGTGTCGTGGCGTCGGCGCCGAGAGCCGGACGTGAACAGGCTCCTCCTCAGGCTCGAAACACCTGTTGACCGCCAAGGGGGGAGGAGGGAGAGGGGGGGAGGGAGAGGGGAGGAGAGAGGAAAGAGGAGAGGGGGCGAGGGAGAGGGGGAGAGAGGGAGAGGGAGAGAGGAGAGGGAGAGAGGGAGAAGGGAGAGGGAGAGGTGGGAGGAGGGAGGTGGAGGAGGGAAGAGAGGGAGGGAGGGGGAGGGAGGAGGGAGAGGGGAGAGGGAGAGGGGAGGGAGGGAGAGAGGGGGAGGAGGAGAGGGGGGAGGAGAGGGGGAGGTGGTAGATAGGGAGGGAGAAGGAGGTGGAGAAAGGTGGAGGTAGATGTGGAGGTGGAGAGTGGTGGAGGAGAGGGAGAGGAGGGAGGGAGGAGGAAGAGGGAGGAGGGAGAGGGAGGAGGAGGGGGAGGAGGAAGAGGAGGTGGAGAACTGTGGAAGTGGAAGATGTGGAGGTGGAGGAGGGGAGGGAGGTGGCAGATAGGGAGGAAGAGGAGGAGAGGAGAATGGTGGAGGGGGAGGAGTAGAGGAAGAGAGGAGGAAGAGGAAGAGAGAGGGAGGGAGAGAGGAGAGGGGGTGTCAAAGGCAAGAGAGGAAGGGTAGAGATCCCGAAGAAGAGGTGGGGGTGGGAGGCGTGTTCATCAATGTTTGTACACCACACAGAAATATGTCACTCAAATGTCTCTACATTTTTCTTTTTTTAAAACCTCAAACACAATAAGAAACAGAATAATAAATAAATAATAAATAAATAATAAATAAATAATAAATAAGAAACAAAAATGAAGATTTTTAATCACAATAGATGCCTTAAAAGCACACAAGAACAGAGAAACAAATATATGAAATAAAATTTATTAAAACAACCAGTAAGAAAACACTGAACACTAAAAAAAAACTGACAAAATGTGCACATATACAAACACACATGCAGACATACATGTGCACGTATACACACACATATTTTTTCTACTTATCGTATTTGGTCACGTGATGTCATTAATCCATATTACAGACATTCGATCGCACTAACTGCTGAATAATTTTGATTAACTATATTCCAAAAAAATGCAGTTATTTAAATAGTTAAATAAATAGATACACAGATAAATAAACAAATAAATAACTTTATCAAAGAATGAACAAATATATAAATAGATACATAAATAAATGCATAGACAAGCAAATAAATATTAAATACAGGAACAAATAAATAACCTATTTACCAACCACTTACACACACACACTCACAAACACACACAAAACATCCCGTTCTTTAAAAACCAAGGCGACCAAATTCCAATCACACCACCCCTCCCCCCCCCTTCCCCCCCACCCAAAAAAAAAAAATAAATCATCGCCACACACATTAAAAAAAAGGTAAAATAAAACCCAACCGTACGAACCATTCGGAACTCCTAAAAAAAAAAAAAAAAAAAAAAAAAAAAAAATCTACATATTAAAAGGCGAATCAGCAAGTTACAAGTTATGGTATGAATCTTTCATGAACGTTTTCCGTCGTTCGCTCTCGTAAAAAAAGACTCGGAACGGCGGAGTTGGACCGCGCTGTTGCTCTCTCGCTCGCTGTCTCGTATTAATCGCTTGGTGGTGATGATGATGATGATGGTGATGGTGGTGATGGTGATGGTGATGGTGATGGTGGTGATGATGATGGTGATGGTGATGGTGATGATGGTGATGATGATGGGTGATGATGATGATGATGATGATGGTGATGGTGATGGTGATGGTGATGGTGATGGTGGTGATGGTGATGATGATGATGATGGTGATGGTGATGATGATGATGATGATGGTGATGGTGGTGATGGTGATGGTGATGGTGATGGTGGTGATGGTGATGGTGATGATGATGATGATGATGGTAGTGATGATGGTGGTGGTGGTGGTGATGATGATGATGATGATGATGATGATGATGATGGTGATGGTGATGGTGATGGTGATGATGATGATGATGATGATGATGATGATGATGATGATGGTAGTGATGGTGGTGGTGGTGGTGGTGATGATGATGATGATGATGATGATGATGATGATGATGATGATGATGATGATGATAAGTTGATAAAAATAATGACAACAAGAGGGATGAGGATCGTAATAACTGCAATTACAGGAGACGTAACAATAATGGTATCAATAATAGTAACAACACCAATAACAAGTAACAACTACAATGACAGGAGTAATAACACGATAACAATAATAATAACACCAATAACAACAATACTGAAATACCACAGATAACATACACAACAATAACACAGCAATAACTTCACCAGTAACAAAGAACAAAAAAAAAACAATACCAAAACACAACAATAACACAACAATAACTTCACAAGTAACAAAGAACAAAGACAAAAAAAAACAGTACCAAACTAACAGACAAACTACCTCAAACCCCACCAAAACAACAGCAAAACAGACAGACAGACAGACAGACACAAAAAAGACTAGGATTACAGCAAGACAAACACAGGTAAGCGGGCTCAGCCATGTCGGACACGCACCTGGTTTCTCCCCCCCCCCTCCCTCCCCCCCCCGTGTCACAAACAATGGCACGTGCGCTTAAGGGATATTTAAAGGGAGTTAGGACACAGGGAGAGAGGGAGGGAGAGAGAGGGAGGGTGATAGGGAAGGAGAGAGGGATAGAAGGGAAGGAGAAGGAGGGAGAGGGAGGGAGAGAGAGAAAGAGAGAGAGAGAGAAAGAGAAAGAGAAAGAAGAGAAAGAGAAAGAGAAGAAGAGAAAGAAAGAGAGAAAGAAGAGAGAGAGAGAGAGAGAGAAAGAAAGAAAAAGAGAAAGAAAGAGAAAGAGAAAGAAGAAGAAAAAAAGATGCAAAGACAGATACAGATAAGAATACAGATAGGAACAACCTTAAGAGGAGGAAAGAGAGGGAGGAAGGAAGGAGGGGGGGGCAAAAGGGGCAGGGAAGGGGGGCAAGGGAGCAGGGAAGAGAGGGCAAGGGCAAGCGGGCACCTGTGAATGAGCATGGAATTACACGGAGAAGATAGGAACAGGAAGAGGAAGGAGAGAAACGGGAAGAAAAAGAAAACGGAAATAAGACATCGGAAGCGGAACCAACGAAAGAGGATGTGAATCAGACACAGAAAAAAAGAAGAAAAAAGAAAAAAACAAGAAAAATATAAATTAGAACAATGACAAGCTGAATCGAAAGGGCAAAAGTGGCTGCCACGAAAAAAGAGGAAAAAAAAACAAGTAGAATAAAAGTGGGTAAAAGAAAGGTGGGGGAAGATAAAGAATAAGAGAGGAGGAGGAAGAGGAGGAGGAAGAATATGAGGAGGAGGAGGAGGATGAAGAATATGAAGAGGAGGAGGAGGATGAAGAATATGAAGAGGAGGAGGAGGAAGAAGAATATGAAGAGGAGGAGGAGGAGGATTTGAAGAAGAAGAAGAAGAAGAAGAAGAAGAAGAAGAAGAAGAAGAAAGAAGACAAGAAGAGGAAGATGAACCCCTAAGAATGAAAAATCAGGATATATTATATTAAAAAAATAAAAAATAAAAAATAAACCAACACGGAAAACAAACACACTAATAACAGGAATAATAATAAAAACAACAACAACACCGAACCCTCCAGAACTCCCTCACAAACGGAACAAAAGTGAACAACAACAAAAACCAAAACACTTTCAAACAAAAGTGAACAACAACAAAGCCAAGAACACTATATGACAAAAGTGGAACATGCTAGCAAAACACACTCTGAAGGAGACAGTGCCCTGGGGTGATTAGGGGCCTGGGAAGAGGGGAGAGGAGCGCCTGGGGAAGGGGGAGAGGAGCTGTGGGAAGGGGGGAGAGGAGCTGCCCGGACACGCACCGTTACACCCGCGCGTCATACCCTGCCCTCAGTGTTACCAGATCACGTGTTATACTTTAGGCTTGCAGGTGGCGCTTGCCTTTTTTTTCTTTTTTCTTCTTCTTCTTCTTCCCTTCTTCTTCTTCATCTTCTTCTTCTCTTCTTCCTCCTTCTCCTCCTTCTTTTTCTCTCCTTCAATCCTTCTTCTTCTCCTTCTTCTTCTCCTCCTTCTTCTTCTCCTTCTTCTTCTTCTCCTTCTTCTTCTCCTCCTTCTTCTTCTCCTCCTTCTTCTTCTCCTCCTTCTTCTTCTCCTCCTTCTTCTTCTCCTCCTTCTTCTTCTCCTCCTTCTTCTCCTCCTCCTTCTTCTCCTCCTTCTCCTTCTCCTTCTCCTTCTCCTTCTCCTTCTCCTTCTCCTTCTCCTTCTCCTTCTCCTTCTCCTTCTCCTTCTCCTTCTCCTTCTCCTTCTCCTTCTCCTCCTTCTTCTTCTTCTCCTCCTTCTTCTTCTCCTCCTTCTTCTTCTCCTTCTCCTTCTCCTTCTTCTTCTTCTTCTTCTTCTTCTTTTTTTGGATAATGGGTGGAGTGATAGATGGATTGACAGCTAGAAGGATAGATAGGTGGATGTCGATGAAAAATGAATAAATATGATCTATTTAGCATGCACTTTTTTCCACTGGATTGATAGATGGATGGATAGATGGATTATCACTTAGAAGGGTAGATAGATAGATGATGAAAGATGAATAAAGAATATCGTAGAATGAAATAACATGAAATAAACCAAGTCGCGTGAAAGAAACAAAATATAGATCAATAAATACGTAGATATATAAACCAAAAAAGCAAACAAAACAAAAACATACTAAAATAATAACGAAAAAAAAACAATAAAACACACACACTAGATACGAGAGAAAAAACTTGAAAGAAATAAAAAAATACAATAACAACCACACACTAGATACATTAACAACACACACACTACATACGAAAAAAAAACTTAAAAATAGGATAAATATAAAACTACAAAAAAAAAAACACTAGATACGAGAGAAAAAAAATAGACAGCAAAAAAAACAACAACCCTCCACTTAAAAAGAGGTCGGAAAACCCCTTCAAAAAAAAAAAAAAAAAAAAAAAGTGTACTTTGGAATGTGAAAGTGCGCGCCTTTTGACGCACTCCTCCCTGAAGGCACTGCGGCCACGTGATACCAAGAACCTCCGACCCTCACTCTTTAAAGGTACTTGCGGTTGTCGGTACCTCCTGCGTGTCTGTCTGTCTGTCTGTCCAGGTGTCTCGGCTGTTGATTGGTACTCACCTGCGGGAGAAAAGGAGAGAGAGGGTTAGGTTTATGTGGAGTGAGATCGGTTTGGTAGGGAGTGGAAGGGGAAAAGGGGGAAGGAGAGGGGGAGAGAGAGAGATGAGAGGAGGGAATTAAGGCGAAGAGAGAGAAGGATGGAAGGAAGAAGAGAGAGGGGGAAGGAGGGAGAGAGAGAGAGAGGGAGGGAGGGAGGGAGGGAGGAGAGAGAGGGAGAGAGAGAGAGAGAGAGAGAGAGAGAGAGAGAGAGAGGGAGAGAGAGAGAGAGAGAGAGAAAGAGAGAGAGAGAGAGGGGAAAAAAGAGAGAAAGAGAGGAAAAAAGAGAGAAAGAAAGAAAGAAAAAGAAATAAAAGAAAAATGCACTTTAAATAACAAAATCATAAATACACAAAAAAATAGAGTAGTAAAATAAATCCCAAATAACACACACACAACAATACAAAGCACATTCACACACAAACACAAACAAGCAAACACGCACATAAATTCTCCCCACTGACGTCACCCCCCCCCCCACCCACCCACGGGTAAGACACGCGGAAACGCAGAAGTAAAACAACAAAAAACCAAAACACAGAAGCAGCATAAACAACAAAGACAAGAGACAATCTCCCAAAATAACACACAGCAACAGCAACAAAAACAACAACAGCAACAAAAACTAGCAACAAAAACAACAACCAACAAAAACCTCAAACAGCAACAAAAACAACAGCAACAAAAACAACAACAGCAACAAAAACACCGACAGCAACAACAAAACAGAACCACCATCCAACACCCAACAACAACACAAACCAGAGCCTCAGAAAACAGCAAACAACGCTAAATACACACAAAAAAGGCTCCCCGAAGACGCAATAAACAGCAAAAGCAACAACAAGGACACAAAAGGCTTCCCCAAAGACCTCATTGATTCGCTCTCATAACTGTACACCGACTGGACCAGAGATAACGAACAGGAGAGTTCCTGAACCTGTAGCGGGACGCACTTCTCACCCTCCCTCCCTCCCTGCCCCCCACCCCCTCTCTGTCTGTCTCTTCCCCCCTCTCTCTCTCTCTCTCTCTCTCTCTCTCTCTTCTCTCTCTCTCTTTCTCTCTCTTTCTCTCTTTCTCTTTTCTCTTTCTCTTTCTCTTCTCTCTTTCTCTTTCTCTTTCTCTTCTCTCTCTTCTCTCTCTCTGTCTCGCTCTTTCCCCTTACATCTCCACTGCTCCTCCTCCTCTTTCCTCCTTCATCCTCTCTCCCACACTCTTTTCCTTCTCCATCTCCCCTTCCTCCCCTCTTACTCTCCTCCTCCTCTCTCTCTCTCCTCTTTCTCTTCCCCATCCCCCCACGCCCTCTCTCCCAATCTCCACACTCCTCCCTCCCCTCAAAACTCGCCCTCCTTGAACCACCTCCACACCCCACACCATACCCCCTCCCTCTCCCCCTCCCCCTTCTTCCCACAAGGTTCTATCCCTGTCTTATCCACGTGTAAATTTCCCCCTTCATCCCCGCCCCCTCCCTCCTCCCTCTCCCCCTCCTCCCCCTTTCCCCCTCCTCCCTCCTCCTCCTCCTCCTCCCCCTCACTCCTCCTCCTCCACTCCTCCTCCTCCTCCTCCTCTCCTCCCACCCTCCTCCTCCTCCTCCTCCTCCTCCCTCCCCTCCTCCCTCCTCCTTCCCCACCTCCTCCCCCTCCTTCCCCACCTCCTCCCCTTTCCCCTCCTCCCCTCCTCCTTACCTCCTCCTCCTCCTCCCTCCTCCTCCTCCTCCTCCCTCCCTCCTCCTCCTCCTCCTCCTCCTCCTCCTCCTCCTCCTCCTCCCCCTCCCCCTCCCCCTCCCATGGGTCACGTGTTGATCCCAAAAGGCTATTTTACGCCTGATTAGGATTTTGAATTAGGACCAAAAGCACTCATGTTTCACACGCATATGATATTTATATATGTATGCATATATATGTGTGTTCTTCATATATATATGTGTGTGTGTGTGTGTGTGTGTGTGTGTGTGTGTGTGTGTGTGTGTGTGTGTGTGTGTGTGTGTGTGTGTGTGTGTGTGTGTGTGTGTGTGTGTGTGTGTGTGTGTGTGTGTGCGTGTGCGCGTGCGTGTGCGTGTGCGTGTGCGTGTGCGTGTGCGTGTGCGTGTGTGAAGAACCAGAGCGGATGCCCCGATGCCCCGGCGATGCCCAGATCCGCGCGC
>NC_091570.1:39500440-39527940 GCF_042767895.1 Penaeus vannamei
GGTTTAAAAGAAAAAGAAAAAAAAAATTATCCATGAATTAACTGACTAATAAAAGTTCCACCTTCCCTTATATGGCGGCGATGGTGATAACGATGAAGATAATAATAACGATCAAGATAATGATGATGAATAAATAATAAAACTAATCATAACAGCAAACATCTTTAACCAAATAAAACAACAATAATAAAATAAAGTCCGAAAGATAAAATGCAATTTTACGAAGCACCTCAGCAAGGAGCTCCGTGGAAGGAGGAGGAGGAGGAGGAGTGGGAGGAGGAGGAAGGAGGGGGGAGTGGGAGGAGTAGGAGGAGGAGGGGAGGAGGGGAGGAGGAGGAGGAGGAGGGGGAGAGGGGGAGGAGGAGGAAGAGGGGGGAGTGGGAGGGAGGAGGAGGAGGAGGAGGAGGAGGGAGGGAGGAGGAGGAGGAGGGAGGGAGGGAGGGAGGAGGAGGGAGGAGAGGGAGGAGGAGGAGGGGAGGGGGAGGGAGGGAGGGAGGAGGGAGAGGGAGGGAGGAGGAGGAGGGGGAGAGGGAGGAGGAGGGAAAAGAGGAAGAAGAAGGAGGAGGAAGAAGAAGGAGGAGAGAGAGGGAAGAGGAGGAGGAAGAAGGGGAAGGGGAGGAGAAGGAGGGAGGAGGAAGGAGAGAGGGAGGGGGAGGGGGAGGGAGGAGGAGGAGGGGAAAGGGAGGAGGGGGAGAAGGGAGAAGGGGAGGAGGAGGAAAAAGAGGAGAAGAAGGAGGAGTAGAAGGACGAAAAAGAAGGCAAAGAAAGAAGGAGAAAAAGAAAATAGAAGAAAACACAAAGGGAGAGAAGAAACTAGGCAAAGGAAGAGAAGAAAGAAGACGACGGGGAAGGAGGAGGAAGAGGTGCTCGGCCCCCAAGGCTCAACGTCGTCCTCCAGATAGGTTGTGGTCAGGTGACAGCGCCCCGGGGAGGGGGAAGGGAAAGGGGTGAAGGGGCAGAAAGGGGGTGAAGAGGGAAAGAGGGTGAAGAAGGGGAAGAGGAGACGAAGGGAAGGTAGGGAAAGGGAGAAAGGGGAAAGGGTGGAAGGAGGGGGAGAGGAGGGAGGGGAAGGGAGGAAGGGGAAGGGGGGAAGGGGGAAAGAGGGAAGGAGGAAGGAGGAAGGAGGGGGAGGGAAGGAGGGGAAGGGGGAAGGGGATGAGAGGGGCGATGGGGGAAGGGGGAAGGGGGCGAAGGGAAGGAAGTGAGGCAAACAGTGATGGAGGGCATGAAAGGAGGAGGAGTGGGAAGACGGGAGGAGGAGGGAAGGGAAAGGATAGGATTAAAGGGGGAAAGGGGGAGGATGGAGAGAAGGGAGGGGGAGGGATAGAGGAAGGAGCAAAAGGGGAGAAGGAAGGGGAAGAAGAGGAAGAGAGGGAGGATGGAGGGTAGGAGAGGATGGAGAATGCTTGAGAAGAGGAAAAAACAGGAATTGGTAAAAGGAAAAGAGGGATGGAAAGTAGCAACGGAAGGGAGGAAGAGGAGGAAGCAAAAAGGCAAGGAAAGGAATGAGGGAGCGAGATGAAAAGGGAGAAGGATGGAAAATATAGAAGAGAAAAAAAAAGCAGGAGGAGAGAATAGAAAGTTGGAAAATAGAGAGAGAGAGAGAGAGAGAGAGAGAGAGAGAGAGAAAGAGGGAGAGAGAGAGAGAGAGGGAGAAAGAGAGAGAGACAGAAGAGACAGAGAGAAGACAGAGAGGGAGAGAGAGAGAGAGAGAGAAAGAGAAAGAGAGAAAGAGAGAAAGAGAGAGAGAGAGAGAGAGAGAGAGAAAATGGGAGTGACAAAGAGCAAATAAAACCAAATCCCCCTTTTATAACAGATAATACCCCGACCATAAATCCATCGTACTTTCTCTAGCCAACGAACGAGTCAACCCAACTCAACCAAACTCAAGCTAAATCAAGCTAAATCAAGCCAACTCAACCTAAATCAAGCCAACTCAACCTAAATCAAGCCAACTCAACCTAAATCAAGCCAACTCAACCTAAATCAAGCCAACTCAACCTAAATCAACCTACAACAACCCGACCCAACCTAAATCAAGCCAACTCAACCTAAATCAAGCCAACTCAACCTAAGTCAACCCAACTCAACCTAAATCAAGCCAAGTCAACCTAAATCAACCCAACCAGCACAAATCAAGCCAACTCAGCCTAGGTAAGCCAACTCAGCCTAAATCAACCCAACACTCAACCTAAATCAACCCTAACCTCGTAACACAAATCAAGCCAGCTCTCAACCTAAATCAACCTACAACAGCAAACCCAACCCCGTCAAGCCAACTCAACCTAAATCAAGCAACTCAACCTAAGTCCAGCCCAACTCAACCTAAATCAGCTTAGCTCAACCTAAAGTCAATCCATCCTCCCCCAACCAAAACACCGGCCTCATTCCACCCCTATCAACACCCCCCCACCCCCCAGGTAGCAACCTAGACTCCACCGCCCCGCCACTAATTCGCAAGTAGACCATTAAATAAGGGGCGAGAAATAGCAAGCCATCTCGAGCTATCGACCTCTCCAACTCCTCCTCCGGTCACCCCTCAGGCTAACCCCTCCTCCCTCCCCTCCCTTCCCTTCTCCTCAGTTCTACCCCCCCTCACTCCCTCTTCCAACTCCAGTTCTAAAGCCCCCCCCTCCCCCTCCCTTCCCCTCCCTCCAGTTCTAAAGCCCCCCTCCCCCCTCCCTTCCCCTTCCCTCCAGTTCCTAAAGCCCCCCTCCCCCTCCCACTTCCCCCCTCACCCATAAAGTCTTGCTCCCAGGTGAAGTCAGCAACGCCCGGAATTTAAAAAAAAAAGAAAAAAAAAAGCTTTTTAAATTCTTTTAAATGCGGGAGACAAGAGAAGAAAAAGAGAGGGATTAGATGTCAGATCAGGGAGTTGGAGAAAGGAGGGGGTAAGAGGGAGAGAGTGAGGGAGACCGAGAGAGACGGAGGGAGGGAGAGGGAGAGGGAGAGGGGGAGGGAGAGAGGGAAAGGGAGAGAAAGACAAGAGAGAGAAAGAGAGAGAGAGAGAGAGAGAGAGAGAGAGAGAGAGAGAGAGAGAGAGAGAGAGAGAGAGAGAGAGAGAGAGAGAGAGAGAGAGAAAGACAAAGCGGGAGAGGGAGAGAGAGAGAAAGACAAAGCGGGAGAGGGAGAGAGAGGGAAAGACAAAGAGAAAGAGAGAAAGAAAGAGAAAGACGGACAGAAACAGAGCCAGAGAAAGCGCGCGCGAGAGAGAGAGAGAGAACAAGCCTCCCCCATTAACAAAGACAGCCTGACAGAGCTGCAACACGAACGCCGGGCAGAGGGCGTTGCAAAGCCGTTGAAAATCCATTGCGATCCACGAACGCTCTCTCGCTCTCTCTCTTTCTCTTTCTCGCTCTCGCTCTCTCTGTCTCTCGCTCTTTCTCTCTGTCTCTCGCTCTCTCTCTTTCTCTTTCTCGCTCTTTCTTTCTTTCTTTCTTTCTCTCTTTCTTTCTTTTTCTCTTTCTCTCTCTCTCTTCCTTCTTTAATCCAACTTAACCCCTTTCTGTTTCATTCCCTTGGAAGCCAAAAAATAAGCTCATGTACCTCCCTTGTCTTCTTCTCTTTCCTTTTTTCTTGTAAATTTCGAGTAAAAATAAGTATGATATGATATTTCTCAATTTGTATCTCATCCTTTATACATTAATATGCATATGCTCCCCAATCCTTCTCCTCGGGCCTTATCAAACCCCTACGGTTGTTGTTCCCAATCCTCGCTAATCTCAGCCCTCGCCGATCCTAATCCCTGCAGATCCTGATAACCTCACTCCTAAACTCACGACCTGGAACGCGCCTGTTCGAACTAGTTTCCCAGCAGTCCTGATGGGGGTCACCTGCAGCTATGAGGCTAAGTATTTTACAGCTGTATGAGTCGGCACTGCTACACAGGCTATGAGGTCGTATTTTACAGCTATGAGGTCATAATTTTACAGCTATGAGGTCATATTTTACAGCTATGAGGTCATATTTTACAGCTATGAGGTCATCATGATTTTTATTGCTACTGAAGTTTGTCATCCTTTGGATAGCAGCTATGAGGTCATATTTTACAGCTGTGAGGTCATATTTTACAGCTATGAGGTCATATTTTACAGCTGTGAGGTCATATTTTACAGCTATGAGGTCGTATTTTACAGCTATGAGGTCATATTTTACAGCTATGAGGTCATATTTTACAGCTGTGAGGTCATATTTTACAGCTATGAGGTCGTATTTTACAGCTATGAGGTCATATTGTGTGTGCCATAGGGGAGGCCCATTTAGCTATAGGGTCACACACAGCTATGAGGGTCATATTTTTACAGCTATGAGGTCATGTATTTTTACAGCTGAGGTACAGTTTATATTTACAGCTATAGTGAGGAAATTCATGTTACAAGTTTATGAGGTCATATTTTACAGCTATGAGGTCATATTTTACAGCTGTGAGGTCATATTTTACAGCTATGAGGTCGTATTTTACAGCTATGAGGTCATATTTTACAGCTATGAGGTCATATTTTACAGCTATGAGGTCATATTTTACAGCTATGAGGTCATATTTTACAGCTGTGAGGTCATATTTTACAGCTATGAGGTCATATTTTACAGCTATGCTTGGTGAGGAAACATCATATTCTTACAGCTATGTGTGTGAGGGTCATATTTTAGGCCAGCATAGGTCATATTTTACAGCTATTTAAGAGGTCATATTTCATGGCACAAGTATCAAGATTTTCACAGCTTAATGAGGTCATATTTGGGCAGCCACAAGCATGGGTCATAGCAGGTTTACAGCTATGAGGTCATATTTTACAGCAAACTCATATCGAACATGTGTTGGTATGTATGCTTGCCGATCTGTGTCGTTAAGTGCATAGCAACAGAAAATTCACTTAATCTTTTATGCTGATTATCTGTCTTAATCAGCAAATGAAGAGAAATTGATGTTTGGGGAGCAGCTGAAAATTTTATTTTTAAAAGTAGGAGAGAAAAGGGATTGAATCTTATCAATGAAGAATCTTTATTCCGAAAAAAAAGGATTCTGCTCTTTCTATCTTTCAGTATTTTCCTGTCACTTCATCCCTCTCCTTCTATGGACAGTATCTTCCTCTCCCTTTCTCTCTTTTACTCTATCCCTTTCTTTTATTTCCTGTATTCTGTCTCCTGTATTTACATCCCTCACCCCCTTCCTTCCGTTTTTCCTTCCTCCCACCCTATGTCCTCCATTCCTCCCTCCTCTTCCACCTCCTCCACTGCTTCTCCTCCTCCCTCCCTCTTCCCCTCTTCTCTTCCCATGTCCTCCTCCTCCTCCCCTTCCTCTCCTCCCTCTCATCCTTCCCACCTTCCTTCCTTCCCCATCCCTCCTTAGTTCCCTCCTCCTATCTTCTCCTCCTTCCTTCCCACCCCTCCCCTCCCTCCCTTCCTTCCACCCCTCCTCCCTCTTCCCTCTTCCTACCTCTCCCTCTCTGCATCTTCCTCCTCCTTCCTTTCCTTACCTTCCCTCTCCTCCTTCTCTCCCATCTTCCATCCCCTTCCTTCCCACCCTCCTCCTTATCCCTCCTCCACTGCTTCCTCTTTCCTTCCAGCCCTTCCTCCCTCTCCATCTTCCTCCTTCCCTCCCACCTCCTCTTCCCTCTTCCTTTCCACCCTTCCCTCCTCCCATCCTTCCCTCCCCCTCCCTCTCCTTCATCTTCCTTCCCTCTCCCTCTTCCCCTCTCATCTCTCCTCCTTCCTTCCTCCTTTCGCATTCCCTCTCCCTCCCTCCTTCCTTCCTCCCCACCCTCCCTTCCTCCCCCTCCCTCCCTCCTTCCTTCCCTCCTTCCCGCCCGAGGAGGAAGAGCGCCCCGACCCTCCCAGAACAAAGGCCGTGGACCAACATCCCGGCGAAGATGAAAGGGAGGCTGTGATAGGATAAGATAGGATTAACGATAGGATGTGATAGGATTAATGTATCTCTGTCTTTATTCTTCTCAATACTCTTCGCTTCTTTCGTCCTTGTGCTTCTTTGATTATCAGTAATTATTACTGGTTCTCTATTCTATCTTCTTTCAAATTGCTTTCTTAGCTAATTAATGATTTTTTCTTTTTCTTTTTCTTTCCTCCTTTTTTATCTTCGAAAGCTTAAAAAAGGGAGAAGCTATCACGCATTAAGAAAACTTAATCTAAAAAACAAATAACAAAAAGGTAATAAAATAATTAATAATAATAATAATAATAATAATAATAATAATAACGATAATAACGATAATAACAATAATAACAATAATAACAACAATAACACCAACAACTGCACCAATTGACCACCAACACCAAGTGATTCATCACCATGGATCACCACCACCAATACCCCCCCCCCTCAAATAACAAGGAACAGCCCTCGTCGACAATCCCTCGCCAAGCAAGACAGCCCCGGGAGCCAGACCAAGGAGAAAGTACAAGGGAGCGAGGCAGCGGCAACATCCGGGAAGTGTCTGAGGAGGCTCTCGAGGTTGCAGATATTTACCATAACTTGGCACCTTCTACGAGATACGCGCGGGAAATAACTTTAAATTTAAAATGATAATTTAATAATAATAATTTATAAATTAAAATAATTTTAAAAGGCGGAGGGAAAATGGTAGAATCCACAGTGTATGTTGTGATTTTATTGCAATGGACACTCGTGGCATTTGCTCAAATTCGTGACTTCAGTGAAATGGAAAAATCCCGCCATGCCCAGTGTTTGTTTCAGGTGTCATTTAATTTAATATATAACGAGAAACGAGGCTACAATACGGAAATAATAAACACTATTTTCCTTACAACTGGGCTTCGTTTTATCTGCAATTGCACACTAGTTCACCTGCACACGTACCTCCCTCACTCTCCGACAACGCAAATTGACAAACCTGAACTTCCATAAAAATAGGTCTATTGTTTCCCCGAGTCTATTGTTCCTCCATTTTTTTTTTAAACATTCTGGTTAAATTCTATCCTTGGCGGACGAATGTCTCCAAGGAAAAGTATTTAACAAAATTTAAAATCGTGATAATTAACAGGCACGTCTCTATACCCACAAAGACACCATGAAAATCCGAGTTATAGTTACAGTTATATCTATAGTTACTAAAATATAGTTCCATTGACTCTTCCTGCTCCCATAACAATCATCAAAGAAGCCTTATATACAACAAAAGAATGGACAAGCAATTAAATTCCGCTAAAAGCAAGCAGGAGAAATGATTAATCCCACAAGCAATCCCTTCGCCACCTGGTGCCTGCCTCCATTATCCGCCCTCACGCCCGTGGCGGCCGGACCGAGATTTAAGGAGGCTGGGCGCTGTCCTTGTGGAAATGCAGGTGCGTGTGAGTGAGAGAGAGAGAGAGAGAGTGAGTGAGAGAGAGAGTGGGTAGGTAGTGCATTCAGAGTGAGAGCGAGCAGAGAGATGAGAGAGAGAGAGGGAGAGGGAGAGGGAGAGGGAGAGGTGAGAGGGAGAGGAGTGAGTGATACGGCTTAGGGAGGTGAGCAGAGAGGTGAGGAGTGAATGAGTGAGCTGAGAGGGAGAGGGAGTGAGTGAGTGTGAGTGTGTGAGTGTGTGAGTGTGTGTGTGTGTGTGTGTGTGTGTGTGTGAGTGTGTGCGTGCGTGCGTGCGTGTGCGTATGCGTGTGTGTGTGCGCGTGCCTGTATACGTGTATGTGTATATGCATGTATATGTGAGGACGTGTACGTGCCTGTGCCCGTGCTTGTATGTCTGTGCCTAACTGTTTCTTTGTCTCTCTCCCCTCCCCCCCCTTCGGAATTCCGTGTTTTCGAATACTCCGAAGGCGTTAAAGAAGCAGCTGCGACAGGATCAGGTGCTGGAGGCGCCCCCGAATCCCCACAGCTGGTCTCGTCGGCGGCATTGTGAGTGGAGGCCAAAATGAGGCGGAATATTGAACGGTGGTACTCGTTTCGGATTCATGAGGATCGTTGTCACTTCCTTTTATTTCTTTTTCTCTCTCTTTTTTTCCTTTTTTTTAATCTAATGTCGAAGAGGATAATGTATGTGAGGTGGGGGTGGGGGGTGGGGGGTGGGGGGGAAGAAGGGACTGTGGGAATCGCCTCAAGCAATAGGGTGAAGAAGTTGCTCTGACAAACAACAGACGAGTTTCGAATTTCTCTCTTTTTGCGATCGCCATTCTTCCCCATTCGCTCTATTCCTCCCATTCCTTCTACTCTGTCTTCCTATTACCTCTATACATCTCTTGGCTAAGGCGTAAACCGCGATAATCAAAAAGGAAACACGCAGGAGAACCAAAAATCGAAGATCACTGGAGACGCACGTGTGGGATGGCGTCCGCGCAGACATTCGACCTCGGGATGCAAGCAGGACCACGATTCTCCCCAGGCCACTCGCCCCTCGCCCCTCTCCACTGTCCCCTCTCCCCTATCCTCTCTCTACTCTCCCCTCTCCACTGTCCCCTATCCCCTATCCTCTCTCCACTGTCCCCTCTCCCCTTCTCTACTCTCCCCTATCCTCTTCTCTACTCTCCCCTCTCCACTCTCTACTCTCCCCTCTCCACTGTCCCCTCTCCCCTCTCTACTCTCCCCTCTCCAGTCTCCTTCTTCCTTCTGTTCTATCCCCTCTCCCTTCTCTCTCTTCCTTCTCCTGCTCTCTCCCTTCTCCCAATCCTCTCAACTTCTACCTTCTCCCTTTTCCTGATGTAAATGAAAGCAAGAGATACAGATAACAGTTGAGATATGTTGTGTGATATATATATATATATATATATATATATATATATATATATATATATATATATATATATATATATATATATAGAGAGAGAGAGAGAGAGAGATAGAGATAGAGATAGAGATAGAGATGATAGAGATAGAGATAGAGATAGAGATAGAGATAGAGATAGAGATAGAGATAGAGATAGAGATAGAGATAGAGATAGAGATAGAGAGAGAGAGAGACAGAGAATGAAAGCTTGAGATTGAGAGAATCGCGAAAGCCAGAGAAATTGAGATCGCGAGAAAGATCGAAAGAGCCGCAGAGATCGAGAGAGAGAGAGAGTTCGAGAGAAAGAGAAAACCGCGAGAGCCCGAGAGCGAGGAGCGCCCCCGAGGGTCACGTGGTCAGCGGGGCATCGTGGCCTCTGAACGCTGCCTCCACGACGAGCGCCCAGGCGGAGTGTGTTTGTTCATGTGCAACTGCATTCCCCGCAACCGCACTCGGAATGCGCAACAACAACTACTGGGCGCGCGTGTGCATATGCCATTGTCTAACCTACATCTATATATATATATATATTTATACATACATACATATGCTTATGTATGTATGTATGTACATAGATACATACATAAGCACACAAGTATATACATATTAATTTATATATGATCACAAAGAACCGTATATATATACTTGTAGATGCATGTGTGTGCAATTGTGAGGAGAGAAAGGGAGATAAAGATAAAAGGAGAAAAAAAGTAGAGAGAGAAAAAAAGAAAAAGTGAGAGAGAGAGAAATTGAGATAAAGAGAAAAAAGAGAAAACGGAAAAGCGAAAAAAGAGAAAAGAAAAAGAACTACCAACAACCGCTACTGTTGCTGCGAAGTGTGAAAGCGAGGGATAGGGGAGAGGATAAAGAGAGGAGAGAAAGGGAGATAAAGATAAAAGGAGAAAAAAGTGTAGAGAGAAAAAACAAAGAACGAGAGAAAAAAAGGAAAAGAGAGAGAGAGAGAGAGAGGGAGAGAGAGAGAGAGAGACAGAGAGAGAGAGAGAGAGAGAGAGAGAGAGAAAGAGAAAGAGAAAAAAAGAAAAAGAGAGAGAGAGAGAGAGAAAGGAAAAGAGAGAGAGAGAAAGGAAAAGAGAGAGAGAGAAAGAGAAAAAGAGAGAGAGAGAGAGAAAGAAAAAAAGGAAGAGAGAGAGAAAGAGAAAAAAAGGAAGAGAGAGCTAGAGAAAAAAAAGGAAAAGAGATAGAGAGAGAGAGAGAGAGAAGGAAGCCTCCCTCTGCTGCGTATGCACCTCCGGCCACTCGATAAAACCCGTGTCAAGGTTCACCTCAAAAGGAACTTCAGCGCAATCAGTTTGATGTGTTTACAAGCAACGCAAAAATGCAAACCCCCTCCCCCTCCCCCAATACCCCCACCCACCCACCCACCCACCCACAGGCACCACCTTCCCCCTCTTTTACGACCTCCCATCACTCCCCCCTTCCTCCCTCCCCTCTCTACTCCCTTCCCCCTCCTCTCTCCTCACCCTTCTCCCCTCTCCCTTCCCCACCCTCCTCCCTTCCCCCTCCCCCTCCCCTTCCAAACACCCCCCACCTACCACTCCCCTTCCCCCTATCCCTTCTCCATCTCCTCACGACCTCTCCTTCTTCCTCCTTCCTCCCTCTGTCTCCCTCCTTCCCTATCCTCCCCCCTTCCCCTTCCATCTCCCCACCTCCCTCCTTCCCTCTCACAACTTCCCCTTCCATCTCCCCTCCTTCCCCTTCCCACCCTTTCCCTATCCTCTCCCCCTCCCCATTCCATCTCCCCACCTCCCTCCTTCCCTCCCCTTCCCCTCCCTCCTTCCCTATCCTCCCCCCCTCCCCTTCCACATCTTCCCCATCCTCCCTCCCTTCCCTTCCTCCCCTCCCCCCAAACTTCCACTATCCCTCTCCCCTTTCCCTTCACATCTTCCCTATCCTCCCCCCTTCCCCTTCCATCTCCCCACCTCCCTCCTTCCCTATCCTCCCTCCTTCCCCTTCCACCTTCCCTATCCTCCCTCCTCCCCCTCCCCCCCAATCACTCCAAAGGCACCTTGAGACCCGGTCCAATCGCAGTAGCACAAGGCAACACGTGAAAAAGGGATTGGCTAATCTCTTCTCGCAATTATGTGATGTTTTGCAGCCGCCTCTCGGGGGCGCCGTGCAACACAGGGGATGGGGACGCTGGGTGGGTCGTGTGCAACACAGGGGATGGGGACGCTGGGTGGGTCGTGTGCAACACAGGGGATGGGGACGCTTGGTGGGTCGTGTGCAACACAGGGGATGGGGACGATCGGTGGGTCGTGTGCAACACAGGGGATGGGGACGCTTGGTGGGTCATGTGCAACACAGGGGATGGGGACGCTCGGTGGGTCGTGTGCAACACAGGGGATGGGGACGCCTCGCCAACAAAAAGTACCTATTGAGGCAGTATTGGGTGGGTCATGTGCAACACAGGGGATGGGGACGCTCGGTGGGTCATGTGCAACACAGGGGATGGGGACGCTCGGTGGGTCGTGTGCAACACAGGGGATGGGGACGCTCGGTGGGTCATGTGCAACACAGGGGATGGGGACGCTCGGTGGGTCATGTGCAACACAGGGGATGGGGACGCTCGGTGGGTCATGTGCAACACAGGGGATGGGGACGCTGTGTGGGTCATGTGCAACACAGGGGATGGGGACGCTGGGTGGGTCATGTGCAACACAGGGGATGGGGACGCTCGGTGGGTCATGTGCAACACAGGGGATGGGGACGCTGGGTGGGTCATGTGCAACACAGGGGATGGGGACGCTCGGTGGGTCATGTGCAACACAGGGGATGGGGACGCTCGGTGGGTCATGTGCAACACAGGGGATGGTGGACGCTCGGTGGGTCATGTGCAAACACAGGGGATTGGGGGACGCCTCGGTGGGTCATGTGCAACACAGGGGATGGGGACGCTCGGTGGGTCATGTGCAAACACAGGGGATGGGGACGCTGTGTGGGTCATGTGTGCAACATACAGGGGATGGGGACGCTCGGTGGGTTAGTAAACATCGTGCCAAACACAGGGGATGGGACGACGCTCGGTGGGTCATGTGCAACACAGATGTACAGGGATGGGACGGGACGCTGGGTGGGTCATGCTCGGTAATGCAACATGAAGGGGAATGGGGACGCTTCGGTGGGTCATGTGCAACACAGGGGATGGGGACGCTGTGTGGGTCATGTGCAACACAGGTGGATGGGGACGCTGGGTGGGTCATGTGCAACACAGGGGATGCGGGACAGCTGTGTGGGTCATGTGCGTAAACACAGGGGATGGGGACGCCTCAGGTGGGTCATGTGCAAACACACACGGGGATGGGGACGCCTCGCGTGGGTCATGTGCAACACAGGGGATGGGGACGCTCAGGTAGGGGTGGGTCAATGTGCAAGCACCAGGGGATGGGGACGCTCGGTGGGTCATGTGCAACACAGCGGGATGGGGACGCTCGGTGGAGTCATGTGTGGGTCGTGCAACACAGGGGATGGGGACGCTCGGTGGGTCGTGCAACACAGGGGATGGGGACGCTCGGTGGGTCGTGCAACACAGGGGATGGGGACGCTCGGTGGGTCATGTGCAACACAGGGGATGGGGACGCTCGGTGGGTCGTGTGCAACACAGGGGATGGGGACGCTCGGTGGGTCATGTGCAACACAGGGGATGGGGACGCTCGGTGGGTCGTGTGCAACACAGGGGATGGGGACGCTCGGTGGGTCATGTGCAACACAGGGGATGGGGACGCTCGGTGGGTCGTGTGCAACACAGGGGATGGGGGATTGACGCTCGGTGGGTCGTGTTACGCAACACAGGGGATGGGGACGCTCGGTGGGTCATGTGCAACAGCAGGGGATGCAGGGGACGCTCTGGTGGGGTCATGTGCAACACAGGGGATGGGGACGCTGTGTGGGTCATGTGCAAACAGCAGGGGATGGGCGTGACGCCTGGGTGGGTCATGTGCAACACAGGGGGATGGGGACGCTCGGTGGGTCATGTGCGCGAACACAGGGGATGGGGACGCTGGGTGGGTCATGTGCAAACACAGGGTGATGGGGACGCTCGGTGTTTGGTCATGTGCAACACAGGGGATGGGGACGCTCGGTGGGTCGTGCAATGCAACACAGGGGATGGGGACGCTCCGGTGGGTCATGTGCAACACAGGGGATGGGGACGCGTCGGTGGGTCTGCATGTGCAACACAGGGGATGGGGACGCTGGGTGGGTACATGTGCAACATGCAGGAGGATGGGGACGCTGGGTGGGTCATGTGCAACACAGGGGATGGGGACGCTGTGTGGGTCATGTGCAACACAGGGGATGGGGACCCTGGGTGGGTCATGTGCAACACAGGGGATGTGCCCGCTCGGTGGGTCATGTGCAACACAGGGGATGGGGATACATCACGGTGGTGTCATGCACAGCCCCTTTAAGGGATGGGGACGCTGGGTGGGTCATGTGCAACACAGGGGATGGGGACGCTCGGTGGGTCATGTGCAACACAGGGGATGGGGACGCTCGGTGGGTCATGTGCAACACAGGGGATGGGGACGCTCGGTGGGTCATGCAACACAGGGGATGGGGACGCTCGGTGGGTCATGTGCAACACAGGGGATGGGGCAGCTGTAGGGTCTGCAATTCCTGGATTAATATTATCATTATCTGAATTGTATTTATCTTTGTTTTCTTTTCCTTTTTCAACGGGTTACCAACACAACTGATTCTAGTTTCTGTCTATACAGTTTTTAAAATAACGTCATATAAAACTTGAAATATCTGACAAATACTTTCTTTCGAATGATAAACAAATAAACAAGTTTCTTTAATGTTAACAGTCATTAATAAAATCGAATGAATATACACTATTAAAAAATCGCAAACAGAAAGCCAATGAAAAACAAAAATAAAACAAAAACATAACAAACGCACAAGCGTAAATAAAAAAATAAAAAAAACATCAAATGAAAAAAAAGAAAAAAAGAAAATGAAGATCGATAAACGTTGAGGAAAAAAACTACGAAAAAAAGACGAACACTACATAAAAACGAAGAAATATTAACACGAACACCTAAACCAAAACAAACCAAAAAAATATAAACGCAAGCAAAATCGTGGCAAGTGAGCGAGCCAGCGGGGTCCCCGCAGGCGACCCGGGACGAGGGGGCAGCCGCGGGTCCCACAACCGGGCCTCGGCGGGTCATGCGGTTCCAGGTCATGCGGTTCCGGGTCATGCGGTTCCAGGTCATGCGGTTCCGGGTCATGCGGTTCCAGGTCATGCGGTTCCAGGTCATGCGGTTCCGGGTCATGCGGTTCCAGGTCATGCGGTTCCGGGTCATGCGGTTCCAGGTCATGCGGTTCCAGGTCATGAGGTTCCAGGTCATGCGGTTACGGGTCATGCGGTTCCAGGTCATGCGGTTCCGGGCCATGCGGTTCCAGGTCATGCAGGCACAGCAGCAGCGTCATCCCGGGCCTCGGCGGGTCATGCGGTTCCAGGTCATGCGGTTCCGGGTCATGCGGTTCCAGGTCATGCGGTTCCGGGCCATGCGGTTCCAGGTCATGCAGGCACAGCAGCAGCGTCATCCCGGGCCTCGGCGGGTCATGCGGTTCCAGGTCATGCGGTTCCGGGTCATGCGGTTCCAGGTCATGCGGTTCCGGGTCATGCGGTTCCAGGTCATGCGGTTCCAGGTCATGCGGTTCCGGGTCATGCGGTTCCAGGTCATGCGGTTCCGGGTCATGCGGTTCCAGGTCATGCGGTTCCAGGTCATGAGGTTCCAGGCCGCGCGGTTCCTGTGGTCGCGTGGTTCAGGTCATGGAGGTTCCAGGTCATGCGGTTCCGGGTCATGCGGTTCCGGGTCATGCGGTTCCAGGTCATGCGGTTCCAGGTCATGCAGGCACAGCAGCAGCGTCATCCCGGGGCTCGGCGGGTCATGCGGTTCCAGGTCATGCGGTTCCAGGTCATGCAGGCACAGCAGCACCGTCATCCCGGGGCTCGGCGGGTCATGCGGTTCCAGGTCACGCGGTTCCAGGTCATGCAGGCACAGCAGCAGCGTCATCCCGGGGCTCGAAGCGGCGGCCATGCAGTCGCCGCCTCCTTTCCCTCGCTGCTTTCGGATGCAATGGCCACAGCGGCGCCGCCTTCAGCATTCAGCGCCCGGCCTCGCGGTTCTAAGCCATTCTGGCGTGCGATTCAGCTTTTGTATGCTGTGTATATAAATGCATGTACACACGCACACATATACGTATATGTATGTATGTGTGTGTATGTGTGTGGCGCATTCGATAGAAAAATGTATAAAGTTTTTAGGACTAACTTAAAAATGACAGCCATCTATACAAGTTAACAATAGCAATTACTGCTAGTACTACTACTACTACTACTACTACTACTACTACAACTACTACAACTCCTACTACTACTACTACTACTACTACTACTAAAACAATAATAACAACGAAGATAACATAACAATACCAACACCAACAACATTAATCCTTCTAAAAGAGACAACCCAGCCAACCCGAACACTCCAACAAACATTAAAAAAAAACAACAAACAACCCACCAACGCTCCACAAACCAAGCACAGAAAACGAACACTTCCCAGACAGGTGACCAGCCCCCCCTCCCCACCTACCCTCCCCCCCCCTCCCTCCGCCCCTCTCCAATACAGGTGAAAGTAGATTCGTTATGCAGACAGGGGACTCGGCTGAAAGAGCAATATTGCACGCTAATTCCCCGGGGACGAAGGAATGGGATGGGGAATGTGTGAGACTGAATTAATTAATGGGTTGTGGCATCTGGGTAATGAGCGTTGGCTGCTGTTTAATAATCGTCCTGATGATGGTAATGACAAGAACGGTAATCATAATAATCATGCTAACGAAACAAGGGCAGGAATATAAATAGTAGTAAGATGTTAACGAAACCAAGGCAGAGATATAAATAGTAGTAACATGTTAACGAAACAAAGGTAGATAAAAAAAATTGTAGTAACATGTTAACGAAACAAATGTAGTTAAAAAAATTGTAGTAACATGTTAACGAAACAAATGTAGATAAAAAAAATGTAGTAACTTGTTAACGAAACAAAGGTAGATAAAAAAATAGTATTAACATGTTAACGAAACAAAGGGAGAAACAACAGCAACAACAACAGAGCCAGTAACAGTAACAACAGCAACGACAACAATAGCAATGCTAATATCATCTTCATAATAAGGGACCGTAAATCACCTGCTAATATACGCTAATTAGTATCAATTAAGACATCTACCTCAATCACCGTCCCTTTTGATGTGTAATTAAGCGAAACGACTATTCTAGAAGATCCACCGCACAGACGGGCACTGAAGTCTCCCCCCCCCCCCACACCCCCCTCGAGCGCCAGGCTTAAAAACGGAGTCACGTGACATCATGTGATTGACATCTGGGCGTGAACAAAAAACGGGAAATCGTCTTTTATTTTTGCATTTTCTCTCGCTCTCTCTCTCCTTTTCTCTCTTGATTTATTTACCCCCTCGTTCTCCTTCTCTCTCTTATTCTTTCTTTCTTTCTTTCTTCCGCTCTTTCTCTCTTTCTCTCACGTTTTTTTCATTCTCTCCTTCTCTCGATTTTTTTTTCGATCTCTTCTCTTCGCTCTTGATTTCCCTTCCCCTCTATTTTTATTTATCGCTTTCTTGCTGTCCTCAGCTAATTTCTCTTTGTCTTTATCTTCCTCGATCTCATCAATTCTCTATGCTTTCCGCTCTCTTTTCTTTCTTTTTTTCATCTTACTAAAATAGGCTTTACTTATTTTTTCCTATTTCCCTTTTTGCTGCCTTTCAGCATTTCCTTAAACATCTTATACCATTAACTGCCTCGTTATGGGCAAATACCAGGTGGATGTTACTATCCCCCTACCCCTGAACACCCCACCTCCCCCACTCCCACACCAAAAACCCCTTCTCCTCCCCTCCTCCCCCCATCCAGATACTACCCCACCCTCCCTCCTCCCATCCTGAGATACCCCTTCCTTTTCCTCTCCCCCCTCCCAGGGAATTAACCCCTCCCCTCCTTCCTCCCCCCTTCCCATCCAGAAATGCCTCTTACCACCCCCTCCTATCCCTGAAGACACCCCTCATTTCTCCTTCTCCCACTCCCTAGAATTAACCCCTCCTCTCTCCCTCCCCCTTCCCATCCAGAAATGGTCCTTACCACCCCCTCCTATCCTGAGATATCCCTCATTTTCCTCTCCAACTCCCAGAATGAACACCTACTCCCTCCCCCCTCCCATCCAGAAATACTACTACTCCCCTCCTCCTCCTATCCCTGAGACACCCTTTCCTCTTTCCCCCTCCCCCTCCCAGAATTAACTCCCTTCCCTTCCTCCTCTCCCCCTTCCCATCCAAGAAATACTCTTACCACCCCCTCCTCCTCCCTATCCTGAGACACCCCTCCTTTTCCCTCCCCTCTCCCAGAATGAACCCCTCCTCCCTCCCCCCTCCTACAGAATTCTAACACCTCCTCCCTCCCTCCCCCCCCTCCCATCCAAAAATACTACTCCTCCCCTCCCCTCCCCCGCCTCCCCCTCCTACCCTCCTATTACCACCGTCCTTGGCTTAAGCAATAATCTTTATGACTCGACGATCATGACACTTCCATTTCAGTTGGCAACCACCCGCTTCACCCTTTTTCATTTTTATCATTTTTTTCTTCTCCTTCTTAATCATAATCTCTATTCCTTCCCGCACACTTAAATACGAACGAGAGACAAAAGACAATGTTGACTTTTTTTATTAATTCAATTATTTTGTCGTTTTAAACTTCCGCATTTCCGTAATCAATTATTAAAGAGGGTTTTTTTGCGGCCGTTATGCCATAGAAAAGGTCGCGTAATTAAGACAAGGCGAGACTGACAATAATGTTTTATTTGTGAAACGACTAAACGTCATGGAATTTCCCCTATACATAGATAACGAAGGCTTGGCCGTATATAGTGTGTGACGATTTATGCTTTTGTCTGTCTGTCTCTCTCTCTCTCTGTCTCTCTCTCTCTCTGTCTCTCTCTCTCTCTGTCTCTCTCTCTCTCTGTCTCTCTCTCTCTCTGTCTCTTCTTCTCTTTGCCCTTCTCTCTCTGTCTCTCTCTGTCTCTCTCTCTCTGTCCCTCTCTCATACTCTCTGTCACGCTCTCTGCTCAAAACAGGCCTGTCTCTCGAGACACGTCTTCTCTTGCTCTTCTCGTCTCTCTCTCTCGTCTCTCTCTCGTCTTCACTGTCTCTCACTGTCTCTCACTCGTCTCTTCTGTTCTCTTTTCTTGTCTCTTTCGTCTCTTCTTCTCTTCTTCTCTTCTCTTCTCTCTCTCTTCTTTCTTCTCTTCTCTTCTCTTCTCTTCTCTTTCTTCCTTCTTCTCTTCTTCTTCTCTTCTCTCTCTCTCTCTCTCTCTCTCTCATACACACGCACTTTGCTCTTAAAACATTCCAACATTGCCTGAGAGATCTGACTTGCCCTTCCATTTCAATAAATCACTATCGGCCGCAACCTGACGGGACTACCTGTACGGCACTAGCTTGCCTCTCCCTCCGCACAGCAAAACCATTCATAAAAAGAGGCTGCGAATATATATAGCTATTCATTTATATAAGACCTCCATCCTCTCCCTCTCCCCCCCCCCCTCCTCCTCCTCCCCCTCTCCCTCTCCCCATCGCCATAAGTGAAGCTAAACAGATGCACTTGGATTCTTAGAAGGGACTGAAGGGGAGATGGAGAGGGAGAAGGAAGAGGAAGAGGAAGAGGGAGAAGGAGAAGGGAGAGGGAGAAGGAGAAGAAAGAGGGAGAGAGACGCGAGGCGGAGAGGGAAGGAGGGATAAAGGCAAAGGGAAAGGGGCAGAGAGGAGAGTGGGAGAGGGAAAGGGAGAAGGAAGAGGGAAAGAGAAGCGAAGCGGAGAGGGAAGGAGAGGTAAAGGCAAAGGGAAAGGGACAGAGAAGAGAGAACCAAGGGAAGGGAATGGAGGTGGGAAAGAAAGAGGGAAGCAAGGCAGGAATGGGGAAAATGGGAAAAGGGGAGAGGAAACGAAGAATGGAGTAGAGAGAAGGAAAGAAGGGGAAAGAGGAGCAGAGGAAGAAGGGGGCGTGGTCTTAATATGCAACTAAATCTTCATGCAATGTCTCCTTGTAACACCTCAGAATCACTGCAAGTTCTTTCTTTCTTCTTCTCTCTTTTCCTTTTAATTCTAGCAGTTCTCGTAATATCTTTAATAACCTATTTTTCCACCTTATTCTATTCATCAGCTTCATATATTCTCATATTAGCCGATAAACAAATTTGAAACAGAAAGAGATATAAATAATAAACATAATAAATAAACATAAATAATATAATATAAATAATATATAATATAAATATAAATAATAAAGAGATATAAAAATAATCAACACATTCACACAAATCATTTTTAAGAGATTCATCAGCAACAACACAGTCTTCAGCCCCCATTAAGATTGCAAAAGCCAGATCGCCGTTGCTTCATCTTAATTAAAAAGACAACCTCACACGCAACAACACATTGCAATCTAAGTGTCACAATATAAGTAAAATGTATTATATTATGTGTGTAAAGTATCTAAGTAAAATATATTATATGTGTAAAGTATCATAATATAAGTGGCCCTATAAAGTTATAAGGAATTGCAGTTTACGTATATATTATCCTGTATATAAAAGTACCGCAGTATTATGAGTATAGATTATCACACTTTAAGTATAAAGTATGAAAGTATGAGAAAATTACCATAGTATAGGTATAAAGTCTCGAATTCCATTAACACAGCCTCTTTCATGCACAATCAAGCAACGAGATACTCTCTCTCTGTCTCTGTCTCTCTGTCTCTCTGTCTCCCTCTGTCTCCCTCTGTCTGTCTGTCTGTCTCGTTCATGCTTTCCTTCTCTCTCTCTCTCTCTCCCCCCCACTATTTCAACTGATTTGTCCATTCTTCCTCCCTTCCTCACTCTCCTTCCTTCCTCCTCCTCTCCTTTCCCCCATCTGTTTTCCTCCTTCTCCCTTCCCTCCTTCCTCCCCCGTGTAACGAGCGACCACCTGAGGCCATTCCGTGACGTCACCGGCCATTCCGTGACGTCGTCGGCCTTCCTCAATGGTGGCTGCAAGTTCATGAGCAGGCTGAGACTCATTAACACTCAAAACAGGTTGTATCAGCTTCCTGAATCCTTCTCACGCCAGGAGAGGGAGAGAGGGAGATAGGGAGATAGGGAGGGAGGGAAATAGAGGTAGAGGGAGGGAGGGAGTAGAGGGGAGGGAGGGAGACAGGAGGAGGAGGGAGAGAGAGAGAGAGATGAGAGAGAGAGAGAGACATATATATATATATATATATATATATATATAGAGAGAGAGAGAGAGGGGGAGAGAGAGACAGAGACAGAGACAGAGACAGAGGACAGAGACAGAGACAGAGAGAGACAGTAGACAGAGACAGAGCTAAACAGAAGGACATATATGAAAGCAGAGGCAGAGAATACCCCCCCCCCACGTACCCACTCCAAGTCCCAAGGCCACTCCCTGAAAGGTCAAATGCTTTCGTCTTTAAGTCAGCCAGGCCCCTCCCTCTTCCTTCCTCTCAGAACGGAAGCCCCCAAATTGGCGTAGCGTTACTCCACCAGCCACCCTGACGAGTTCCAGGCTATAGCGGCGTAGTTTCTTCCCCTCTTTGCTCGCTACCTACTAATATTATCAATTTTTTTGCAGAACCAAAAAAGGCTTCGATTTCCCGAGTCTCCGAGGCTGTTATTTTTAGATCTTGATGCGAGATTCAAGTGCACGCCGACGGGCCGCCATTTTGCTCTTCTTCTCCCATTTTTTTTATCATCGCTATTATCTTCTCTTCGCCTGCAGCCGCCTCCTTCGTTTCCAAGAAGAGAAAAAAAGACAAGGAAATCGAGAAGAAAATTAGATGTTTTCTATTTTCTTCTCCGCTTCGAAAAAAATGGAAAAACAAAACGTTGATTTTTACATTTTTTCATTTTTCTTTCTTTTTATCCAAGAGAAAAATATAGGAAATCGAGAAGAAAATTAGATGTTTTCTATTTTCTTCTTCGCTTCGAAAAAAAAAAAAAATTGGAAAAACAAAACGTTGATTTTTAATTTCTTTCTTTTTTTCTCTCATTCACATCGCGGACAAAAACGCCCATTTTTTTTTTTTAGCAAAGGAAAATAGTAGCCGGATTTTGGCTTTCCGTGTGACAATCCAACCGTAAGTCAAGGAAAATTATAAATGCAAAACAGACGCCATTTTTGTCATCAAGACGAAGGAGGAGAGACGGTCGGAGGCGGAAAGGGAAGGAGAGGAAAAAAACAGAAAGAGTATTTAAAAGACAGAGAAAAAGATACAGATAAATGGATAGGCAGATAAATAGATAAATAGGAAATCGAGAAGAAAATTAGATGTTTTCTATTTTCTTCTTCGCTTCGAAAAAAAAAAAAATGGAAAAACAAAAAGCTAATTTTTAAATTTTTTTCATTTTTCTTTCTTTTTATCCCAAGGGAAATCAGCCGCCTCCTTCATTTCCAAGAAGAGAAAAAAAGACAAGGAAATCGAGAAGATAAGTCGATATTATTTTCTTCCGTTTGAAAAAAATTGGAAAAACAAAACGTTGATTTTTACATTTTTTCATTTTTCTTTCTTTTTATCCAAGAGAAAAAAATAGGAAATCGAGAAGAGAATAAGATTCTTTCTATTTTCTTCTTCGCTTCGAAAAAAAAATGGAAAAACAAAACGTTGATTTTTAATTTCTTTTTTCCCTTTTATCTACATTGCAGATAAAAGTCGCCCAATGATGTTTTTAGCAAGAAAAAGATGATTCTCATTTCCTTCCGGCAAGGACACCGAATCGTCAAGGAAAATTATAAACGCAAAACAGACGCCATTTTTGTCATTAAGACGAAGAGGGAGAGACGGTCGGAGGCGGATAGGGAGGGAGAGGAAAAAACATAGTATTTAAAAGACAGAAGAAAAGATACAGATAAATGGATAGGCAGATAAATAGAGGCAGAGATAGAGATTAAAATAGATAGACATATATATATATAGATAGATATAAAGACAGATATATAGAGATAGGTAGATAGGTAAGATAGATATAAAGACATAGAGATAGGTAGATAGGTAAGCTACACAAAGAGAATCTTGAGGAAACCGGATCTTAATCCAGCATCCCATCTCCTCCTCCTCCTCCTTCCTCCCTCCTCCTCCTCCTCCTTTTCCTCCTTCCTCCTCCTCCCTCCCTCCTCCTTCCTAACTCCTCCCTCCTCCTCCCTCCTTCCTCCTCCTTTCCCTCCCTCCGCTCTTTCCTCCTCCTCCTCCTTCCTCCTCTCCTCCTTCCTCCTTCCTCTCCTTTCCTCCCCATCACCTGCCTTGCTTTACTGTCATCCCTCACGTTCCCCGTCATCTCCTCAGCTGAAGCTTCCACGGTGGACAGACGTGCATCCTCTCCTGAAAGCGAGCCCAGCAGACCGTTCTGGTCGACGAGACGAAGCGACTGTGTGTGTGTGTGTGTGTGTGTGTGTGTGTGTGTGCGTGTGTGTGCGTTTGTGTGCGTGTGTGTGCGTGTGTGTGTGTGTGTGCGTGTGCGTGTGCGTGTGCGTGTGCGTGTGCGTGTGCGTGTGCGTGTGCGTGTAGTCTACGTGTGCATGTGTGTAGTCTACGTGTACGTGTGCGTGTGTGTATGTGAAAAAGGGAAGGACGGATGGATGGAGAGTGGGAAGGAGGGAGGGAGTTTCTCTCCCTCCCTCCTTCTCACTCTCCATCCTAGAAAGCCCAACAAAGAAAAGAAAGAGAAAGACGGAAAAAGGACACTCTAAGCAAGTGAAAGAGAAGCGCTGATACATCGAGCTCAGGTGGAACTCAGGTGGATCTCAGGTGGAACTCAGGTGGAACTCAGGTGGATCTCAGGTGGAACTCAGGTGGAGCAAACGAAAGACAGACACAGACAAACAGGGACACACACACACCAACATATGCGTGCCTGCCTCCCTCCTCTCTCCTCCCTTCCTCTGACACACATACAATCACCCAACGCCTCGCATATAAAACACCTCAGCCAGGGCTCAATTTGTATGTGAAAATGGTACCAATTAACTGCTACCTCTTATCTGTCATACAAATCTTATCTAAAACAATAAATATTATCCAACAACCACTATACACCAAACTATCTATATCAACTATCTATATCAACCACTATATCTTAACTATTAGTCGAAAATGTCATATTATTTTCCATTATCCAGTAATAGTACAGTATCTTGGATAACTCGAGCTTCACACAGCCAGCAACTCTCTTCTCTGCTAGAATCACTGATTTCTCGTTCATGTCCATAATTATGGCCAAGGGTAAATGTCACCCGCTGCTTTATGTAAGTGTGTAAGGTAAATGAGAGTGGTTTGCTTATTATTTATGTTTATTTGCTTGCTTATTTATTATATATTATATTTTTACATTTATATTACATATATATATATATATATATATATATATATATATATATATATATATATATATATATATATATATATATATATATGTTGTTGTTAGAAAGAAAGAAAGAAAGAAAGAAAGAAAGAAAGAAAGAAAGAGAGAGACAGACAGACAGACAGACAGACAGACAGACATATTAGGAGCGACTTCCTCGGAAAACTCCCAGTCTCGAGTACCGGATCCAATAGCCAATGACTCGAACATTTACAGGGTGTTACAAAACAACTTCCATAAACGCTGAAATCAAATATTTTTTTTTTTTTTTTTTATTTATGGATCTGATAATACTAATTTCACAATAAAATAATCTTATCATCCCGCCTGTTGGAATTTCCATCCTACTTCGACATATGAAAAATATCTAAAAAATTGTAATAATCCTGTTTCCCACAAGATCACCCCCCCAAAAAAAAAATAATAATAATAAAAAAATAAATAAATGAATAAATGAATGAATAAATATAATTTTAACAAAATATAATTCATTCTAGAATCTAGAATCTACACTGAAAACCCCTCCCAACCAAACCGAAAATAACAATCACGACTTAAAGGCTCTAATCCCAGTCCAATCCTAACCATAACCTCCCTCCCTCCAAGCCGACACAACAAAGACCAATCTTATTCCGGAAGTAGTGCTTGAGTACATCATAAGTTCTCCAGATCGCAACTGAGCTCGTTCAGTTTGTTCGTGCGTCTTCTACGATTCTTTCAGAGTAGTCACGACCTATCCAAAATAATAGATTGTTTCTACTGTTAGTCTTTTCTTCGTTAAGGAAGCGTTTAGTAACCCAAAAGGTCCGCCCCCCCCCCTTGCTGAATGACTAAATAATACACTGCAAAGGCAGCGAGTTCCATGACGTGGTTCTGTCTTATATGAATATACGAGTAAAATCATAATATTTCCTGGTCGACTCTGAGATCAAATATCGGTGATTCGACACCTCATCCCCTCTGACGTGTAATAACAGCACCGTCAAGTACTAAAGAAAAAAATAAAATGAAAATACTTAAAGATAACAAAGAAAAAGATTAAAAAAACACCCCTACCAAACACCGTTTTTTTTTCTAACAGTAAAACAGAACCGCTGATACAGTTAGGAATAAAAAAAATCAAATGCCCTTTGAACACACCTCAAAATAGACAAAGAGGAGGAGGACAACCCGAAGCAGGACAACCCGAAGCAGGACAACCCGAAGCAGGACAACCCGAAGCAGGACAACCCGACGCTCAAATCCCCCCAAAGGGCTTTCCGGAAAGGGCGCCGCCAACGCCCTGACGAGGCTGGGTTGAGGTCGACCTCCGCGGTGGGGAGAGAGACCCAGGCCCCTCGGAGAAAGGGGAGAAAGGGGGGGAATGCAAGACGATGATGAAGAGAGGAAATGGAGGGCGATGCGATTGCGAGAGAGGGGCACACATAAGGAACACGAAGAGGGAGAGGAATAGGGAAGAAACGAAGGCCGCTCAGAGGAAGGAGCAAAATTGGCGATTGAAAGAATATGACGAAAGGAAACGGAGAATAATACGCTTACGAAAGCAATGTACAAGCAATACGAAAAGGGAAGAGAATATCTGAACTACGTAAATTGTAACTGACGGAGCAGAACCAGACTTTCGACAAAGGAAACAAAGAAACGAGCAAGTAAAGGAAAGATCACACAATACAAAAAAGGTCAGGAATGCAAACAACAAACAAATCAATGAATATTTAACCACGACAAACACAGTCAAGGCACAAAAAACACACAGACGGACTAACGAAAATCATATTCTTAGGCCTACGAAACTTGAACAACACAAACAAGAAGAAAATCCTTATCTTAACCGCCCATTTCCAACGTTTTCCAAAATTTCTTCTCATAAAAATATATATATAAGCAAAACAAAGGCGTACAAAAGTTCCAAAGTATAACATATGTATAGTTTAAAATATAACGATTGTAAAGAATATGTCTGATTAAAGATAATTAACAACACAAAACAAATATTGAAGAAATAACAGTAAATATATATATACGAACGTAAAAAAAAATATACGAACGGTGGAAAATTAAAAAAAAAAAGGAATGGAAATTGAATAGATACATATCCCCATATCAGAAAAATCCCTTGAAAGAACTGTAAATAATAAATAATAAATAATAAAAAATAAATAATAAACAAAAAATAAATAAAAATGAAAATAAATCCAGAGAAACACACATCCCTACCTACGACAACCTTTAAAGCAGTTGTTTCGACACTCGGTCTTTTCCTGCCACCTTCGAGACTCCTTGAAAGCGGTTTGCGGCGGTTCGATCCCCTTCGCGCGGGTCCCGGCTTGGCAATCCCGTCTTGCTCCTCGCCCGGATCAACATGGCGGCGGCGGGCGGGCGAGGGAGCGAGAGAATTCAACCGCGCCCTTTCCCATTTTTCTCGCTCTTTCGCCGACTTGGCGACCGCGGCGGCGTCTTCGGTATCGTGGGGCGTGGGTTGGGGTCACGTCCGTCTGTGATTGATTGGTTGTTTTGGTCGGATGGTCTTGATTGGCCTTGATTTGTTTTTATACTTTAAAGCGCGGGGAATAGCTATGGATATGAGTCACATCCGCTTCGGTTTCTCGCTCCTGACGACGACGACGACGACGCCCGCGGGCCGCCCGGGGAGGCACGCTGCTTCCAGGGGCTCGTCCCTTTGGGAGACTCAACCAATTTGAAAGATATTAAAGCAGTAAGTAGGAAACGAGGAGTGATATGATATTTATTATTATTATATTGTATATATAAGAATATATATATAGTATATATATATATATATATATATATATATATATATATATATATATTTATATAAGTATATATAAGATGTATATATAATTGTAGAGACAGAGACAGAGAAAGAGAGAGAGAGAGAGAGAGATTGAGACTATCTAAAGTCAAATAAACCAAACCAAGAAAAAGCCGAAGAAGAGGAGAACGAAAGAGAAAGAGGAAAAAAGGAAAGAGAAACCCCGTTCAGAAGTAAAATAATGATGCACTGATCAAAAATTCTGGTGATCGCAAGAGAAGGTGGAAGTCGCAGCGCCAAGGATACAATCTGTCGGCAAGGTCTGGCCGTTCCGCGCTCCCTGGCCTGTCATGAGCTATCGGCCGCCCATGACGCAGCTCTATGCGTAGTGCTTGAGGTACGAGCGTGTGATGTAGAAGAAAGCTCATATATATATGTATATATATATATATATATATATATATATATATATATATATATATATATATATATATATATATATATATATATGTATATATATATATATATATATATATATATATATATATATATATATATTAAGACAGACAGACAGGAGATACAGATGAAATTCACAGACAAAGCGAAGTCTCCGAGGACGGACCTGGCTTTCTCTCTCATAACTGCACATCTCCGTTGCATGTGTGCTCGCGTGCTTGAAGGCAGCCCTGCACGCCCACACCCACAGCCTGCACACCCAGACGCACACCTTCGCCCGACACGTGACACTCTTGCGCCAACCCACCCATGTCCCAACGACCGAAAATTTCTTCCCATTTCGAAACGACGGCTACTTTTTCGTATATGAGTCCGAATGATCCACAGCGATGACGGAAGCACTACGTCAAGGAACCACGTGATGAACGGATAATAAACACTGACAATATTTCTACAGGTATTATCAATCAACAACTATTTCTTTTTACGTCAATAAATCCAATGAATAGAGTTGTAGTAAACATCATGCTACATTTCTACAAGGGGGGATATCAATCAGCAACTATTTCTTTTTACGTCAAGGGACCACGTGATGAACGGATAATAAACACTGGCAATACTTCTACAGGTATCATCAATCAGCAACTATTTCTTTTTACGTCAAGAAACCGCGTAATGAACGGATAATAAAATAATTTAATAACATTTCTAAAATATAAGTTGAGCACAAGTAATCATTTTTTCCGGCAGATAACACCACCACCTTAGAGAACCACGAATGAATACGAAAAAAATGACAAACCATAAAAAGGATATAACAATAACAGAGACAAAGGACATAAAAATTAATGAAAAAGAGCATAGCAATAATAAATGAAACGGGGACATAGAAAATGACTAAAGTGAATTGAAACATACCACCAACAAATAAATCGTAAAATATAAATAAATAAAAAATGGTTAAACAATTTATCCAAGCTGATTAATGGCCCTCAGGTATGCGGTAACGATGCCCCTGTGACATGGGCA